>NC_059080.1:63232208-63535238 GCF_020497125.1 Mauremys mutica | reverse complement strand
ATATATAAAGTGAGCCTATGATACCAGAAGAGGTTTTGATGGCTAATGACAAAATGAGAGAGAATAACAAAGAAAATAATGATTTAACGCTTGTGGTTTTTGTGAGAGGGAGAACTAAGGTCTTGACCACATGTGGTCATTAAAGATCCCATGACACTTTTTATAAGCATAAGGATGTTAACCCTAGTGTCCTGGCCAAATTCCAACTTAGCTAATTATATCCTGCTAATATAAGTTCCCCCTGTAGTTTCAGCTGGATATAATATTCTTCCTTTCCTGTTCTAAACTGTTAAGCTGTGGCTGCACGTTTTTAATAGCAGGTGAGTAAATGACAATTTTAGGGCTCTTTAAAAATTATTATAATGTGAATTTGGGATGGTTAGGTGCTCCCAACTGGCTTTCTGTCTCATTGATTGCAAATAGCAATCCAATTTCCCTGGCTGCTACAGATTATTTGGTGGGGAGGAGAGAGGAGCAGGTACTTTTTCCTTCCTTGTATATCTTAGGTCCCAAGACTGCAGTGAGCCCCGTATGAGGGTATTCTGTGCCAATCTAGAGCCCCATTGAGTTCATTGGCGCTCCATGTGGATGCGGGGATCTGCCTGAACAGTGCTTGTTGCAGGAGTTGGGCCTTAGATCCGTGGGATGCTGACACAGAAATCCTTCATTTCTCCTTAGGAAGCTACAGCTATTGGTATAGGAGAATACCTGGATGGGCTTTTACTTGCAAAGAGGAAGAAAAGGAGCAGGTCTGATGAAGGTTTTCAAAATTGACAAATTTAAAAATAATTAAAATAGCAATGACTGGTCACTTGCTCACCCTGACACTTGCTTATTTCAAAGTAACAACGGACAGAATTGCTGAAGTATTTTACACCAGAAATGTCTGCAGTTCAGTAGTGGTAAAGCCCTTTACTCTTTTGAGCATATAATGAATTTTCTGAGAATATACAAGTCAATCTATTAATTTTAACTGAAACTAATAATAAATTATCGCTTGATGTCAAAGCTTTTTTGCTCCAATAGAATAACAGTCTTGAAACTTTCTAAAATTTATTGAAAATCTGGTACATAAACTATATTTGAAGAGATTAGATTTTAATTAAGCTATTAATAATTGTATTTAATTGTTACAATTATCATTAGTAGACAGGGCCAGGTCAATAGTTCACATCTCTCTTCAATGTGGCCACTTTGACATCAGAAGTACAGTGACTAAACCAATTATAAATCTTCTCCTCTAGCTTATTTGCATAGTCAGTGATGCAAGGACTGTGCCTTAAAAATGAAAATTTAGAAAAATGTTTAAAGTTGCTGCGCAATATTTTCTATTCAGTTTAATTGGAGATATCACATAGTTACATCCTGTTTGGTTTTCTTATATAGTATTAATGTATTTTTTAATAATTTAAACAATAATTCTAGGAAATTCCTAGACATTGCATTTCAGAGTACATAGTACAAATTGATTAACAATGTGATTATGAAAATGTACTTAAGTGGTTGGATGCAACTCATTCTTAAAATAGATTGGGTTATTGTCATATGTTCCCCTCATGGTGTCACAACAGGGCAGAGTTAAGGTTGTTTGAGTTCCTCAACTGTGCATTTCCACACTTTAGTAGAAATCCAGGCATGTTAAGTTGAACTTTAACTCTGAATTTGTAGGGTTTGTAACCTTGTTTTTGGAATAGCGGTTACAATATTCTTGTAATATTTTTTTCCTTAGCTTACTAGCATATACTCACAACTTAATTATGGAAGTTCTGGTCATAGCTCCATATTTGAGGTTGAGTTTTGTACTTAAGGGTCAATATTGCCAGGTGTTATCCACTCTGGCACCAATCCAACAAAGTATTTAGGCCAACAAGTTGCCTTACTGAAGTCAATGCAACCCTTCATATGCTTAAAGTCAAGCACGTGCTTAAATATTTTGTTGGATATGGGATAGAGTACTCAGCACCTTGCAATATGAAGTAGGGAATCAGCCATTTTCTTTCATCTGAAGAATACAACATGTCCTCCCTGAAACTACCACCCTTACTCTCTGAGTAAAGAATACATTTGCTAAGACTTTACATGTATGGTCCTTTAAGAAATTTAGCACCCAGAATCACACCATTTCTTTCTCCTGAGTGATCTTAATAACAACATTGGTGGCATCAAACTTCCCTGATAGTTTAAAATCCACTGAAATCTTGTGCATACGTTACATTTGAAGATACTTTAGGATTAAAGATATTTTTTCCTGTTATTTTTCATAACTGAAAGTTTTTCCTTCAGCAGAGGCTGACAGATCATGTTCTACTACAGAGAAGTCCATGTAGAATGATTTATTGCCATCTCCCATTGTTTTCAACAGAACTGAAATAATAATTTCCTTATAGTTAGGTGGCCATTTTGTTGAGGTATAGAAATGCATATTTAGGGCACCCAACAATCATAACTGTGCCCTGTAGTGACACAATGAGAGGGGAAAACGTGTTTAAAATCAGTTTAATCTAACATGGTTGACAAGAACTAAAATGTGCTAATCATAATAATGTGTTTATTGGATGGTGTCACTACAGGGCAAAGTTAGAGTTGTTTGAATGCCCTAACAATGTGTTGCTATACCTTAACACGTTTGGCCTTCTTTTAGATGTAACTTTAATTCTGAATTGCAGGAATTTATTATGCTTTGTTTGGGGATAAACATAACATCATTGTAATGTACTGTTGCCCCTTTTTGACCTGAGTGACTAGTCAAAATTTGGGGCCCTTGGGATGTTCCAGATGGAAATAGAAATTGATGGAGTCTGGTATTTTCTAAGATGCAATCTTGTTTATTTACAAGGAATGTACAAAGCCCTGCTTCTCTGAATGAAACAAGAACAGAAGGAGTAGTTTCTTAGTTTACAGCCCCAAGCCCCTTTAGCCAACAGATCCAAAAATGCTCTCTCTAGCTTTTTCCAGGATCACATTGTGCTTACAGGTGCCTGCTTGGTTCTCTTCCTGCCTCTCGATCTCTCCCAGTTTCCATCTTTAGTGTCTGTCTGTCTACACTGGCAAGTTTCTGTGCAGTAACGCAGTTTTCTGTGTTGTAACTCCCAAGATGTACACATTGCCAAGCCACTTAGTGTGCAGAAACTGTGCAGTTGCAGCGCTGTAAAAAAACCACCCCAATGAGAGGCGTACAGCTTTCTGCACTGGGGGTACAGCACCATGGTGCCAGTGTAGACACCCTGGTCGATTACAGTGCTGCGATTGGCCTTGGGGAGGTGTCCCACAATGCCTGTTCTTGCCTCTCTGGTCATCGGTTTAAACTCTACTGCCCTGCCTTTAGGTGACCAATTGTCATCCCCATCCCGTAAATTCCTTTGGAATTTTGAAAGTCCCCTTCCTGTTTGGTGACGCATGCAGTGGTCTCAGCGCATCTTTCCAGGTGGCTATGCCTGCTCCACACACCAAGAGATCCCCTGCATGGAGCAATGCTGAGCTGCTGGACCTCATCAGCATTTGGAGGGTGTGGGCTGTCCAGTCCCAGCTGCACTCCAGCCATAGGAATTATGATACCTATGGACAGATTTCACGATGCATGACAGAAAGGGGCCATGACCGGGACACACTGCAATGCAGGGTCAAAGTGAAGGAGCTGCGGAACACCTACCACAAGGCACAGGAGGCAAACCGCTGCTTCGGTGCTGTGCCCACAAGCTGCTGGTTCTACAAAGAGCTGGACGCGATACTTGGTGGCGACCCCACCTCCACTGTGAAGGCCACTGTGGATACTTCGGTGGCTTGCATGCCAGTCGAGAGTGGACCGAGCCAGGAGGAGGAAATCTTGGACAAGGATGTGGATGGGGAGTGCGACCCAGAGGCAGAGGATGACTTGGAGGTCAGAGATGCATGCAGCCAGGAGTTCTTTTTTACCCCTGAGGAGGCTAGCCAGTCACAGATGTCGGATCTTGGCAAAGCGCAAACAGGAGAGGAGGTCCCTGGTAAGTGGATTTGATTTTGGGAATCACTGAAGTGAGTTGTTGGGGGCAGGAGGGTTGCAGAAAGCAGACTTGTGTCTATATGATGCATGTACCACCACATGCCTAGTCTAGTGGCGCGGAACAGGCTGTTGATTGACTCCCTCACTACGTGGGAATCGGCCTCAGAGATCTCCAGGAAACTCTCATGGAGATACTAAGAAATCCGCTGCCACAGGTTCTTTGGCAGAGCTGCTTTGTTTCTTGCCCCATTAAATGGTACCTTTCCTGCACCACTGTGTCGTCATGGGGTGGGGGTAGGAGACCATTGCTGCACACAGGCGAGCCACATAAGGGCCATGGCGGAAGCCACAGTCTTGGAGAAGACCTTCCCTTGATTCCCTGCTCACACTCAGCAGCAAGATATCTTCCATAATGATCACAGCCTATAGAAAATATGGCGACAGGAATGATTATCAACGCCCCCGCCCCCAGTGCTGGCTGTCCCCAAGAGCCACATGCCCAGTGTACAGCAGGGTCTGGGAACACCGATTTACCCTGCCCCTGCGGCTACTCACCATTTTGGGGGTCTTGTGGCCCATGTGTGCTTGCTTGGGGTCAGCCAGTTACTGACAGGTATGTGAATATTGGCTGTGTTTTAAATCACTGAATCACTGTTCTGTGTGTTGCAAACAACACTGCTTCTGTAAAATGTTGCGTTTTGGCTTCACAAAGATGACCTTGGGAGCCCAGCCTCCCTCTTTGTTATTGCTGGCTGAATGGCTGTGCAGAATTAGAAAGTGGCCATGAAGAACTAAGGAGGACTTTCTGTGTGACATTATGATGTACTCTGCGGCCGAAAAACAGGAATCGAAGGAGTGTCAGGACAGCGAGAAGAGGAACCGAAAGGAGAATGCAGCATGCCAGAATGAAGCCACAGAGCGGCTCTTAAATGTTATGGAGCGCCAAGCGAACATGCTCCAGGCGATACTAGCACTGCAAACCGAGCAGGTCCGCTCCTGCCCTCTCCTGCAGCCACTGTCACAAAACACTTTCCCATGCACCCCTCAGACACCACCAACACACTCTTATCAACCTCCTGGCTCCAGTCTGTACCAGCAGCATTCCACTCCTTCCTCCTCACAGTTCAGCCCTGCGGACTCCCAGAACCCACTGCACTCAACACCCATCCCTCTGCAGTTTGGCCCTGCTGAAGTACAGTACCCCCTGCACTGTACTCCAAATGAGAAGGTTGGATATGATCCCTGGACATACACAAATTTTTAGCCGTCCCAGGACCCCACCTCCTCCTGGGACCTTCCCTCTCCGCGTCCCCCTCAGAGCTGATGTGGTTTTTTTGTTTGACTCTCTCCTCCAGTTGATGTTTTTTAATAAAAGAATTGTGTGCATTTGAAAGCAATCTTTATTCTATTCACTGAAAGCAAACAGAGCCCTGCAAAGCACAGACAATTATCTTAAACCTTCATATTACATCGTCCGCACCAATCACAATCATCTCCTAGCATTACATGCACTACACTCCCGAGCATAGCAACAAATATTAGTGGCTTTCAGCTTCAAATTGCTGCCTCAAGGCATCACTGATCCTTATGGCCCCACACTGCGCCCCTCTAATAGCCCTGGTCTCTGGCTGTTCACATTCAGTCTCCAGGCGCTGAGTGAAGGTTTCACCCTTGAGTGAAGCTTTCACCCTTCCCTTCACAAATATTATGGAGCATACAGCATGCAGCTAGAAGCATAGGAATATTGTTGTCAGCCAGGTCCAGCTTCCCATATAGGCATCACCAGCAGGCCTTTAAACAGCCAAAAGCATACACAACAGTTATTCTGCATTTGCTCAGCCTGTTGTTGAACTGTTCCTTGCTGTTTTCAAGGTGCCCCATGTATGGCTTCATAAGCCACGGCATTAAGGGGTAGGCGGGGTCTCCAGGATCCCAATGGGCATGTCGACTTCCCCTATGGTCATCTTCTGGTCCAGGAAGAAAGTCCCTGCTTGCAGCTTCCTGAACAGGCCAGTGTTCCGAAAGATCTTTCTGGACCAGCCTGCGTTAATGTCCATGAAATGCCCACGGTGATCCACAAGCACCTGGAGAACCATTGAGAAATACCCCTTCCGATTAATGTACTCTGTGGCTAGATGATCTGGTGCCAGAATTGGAATATGTGTCCCATCTATCGCCCCTCCGCAGTTAGGGAAGCCCATTTGTGCAAAGCCGTCTACAATGTCACACATGTTTCCCAGAGTCACAGTCTTTCGGAGCAGAATGTGATTAATGGCCCTGCACACTTCCATCAGCATCAGCCCTGTCGGAGAAAAACTTAGTTCTCGCTTTTTGTTTGGGTGCAGCAAAATCAAATACTTTATTATTTCTCCAGTAATTACAATGGAGGGAGAGAGTGCCATAGGACACAGGGTCGCCCCAGTCCCGGACAGGTCTCTCAACTGGTAAACAATTACATCAAGCCTTTATACCTTTGTTACAGACAATTTCTAGCAATCATGGAGACAGTAAAAAGAAAACAAATACATTTTGTTTATACATAAGCTTTTCTGTCTCACTACTAGAAAAAAGCAAGACTGCATATTGCAAGGTCGTAATAACTTTCACACAGTTCACTCTGTCTTACATTATCTTGCTTCTACAAATCTCACATCATTAGGGTCACAGCTAGCCTAACTCATGCTAACTAACTAACATTCATTAAGATCTCTTCAAATCCTTGTTAATTATTAATTGGCTTCCACAGCCCAAAGGTCAACTTTCCCACTCTGAACTGGTTAGCAGTAGAAATATGGAATAGCCAGCTTCCAAAGTGTAATTTCCACATGCTTCTCCAATGGCAGGGCAGCTCTCATTCTTGTGTCCTTGCGCCACAGGGCTGGGGTGAGCTCATCACACGGTCCCATGAATGTGTCTTTTCTCATCTGAAAGTTCTGCAGCCACTGCTTGTCATCCCAGATGTGCATGACGATGTGATCCCACCACTCAGTGCTTGTTCCACTGTGGTCAGCACCTCCGTGAATGCCACAAGCAATCTTTTGTCGTAGCTAGTACGCGTGGCAAGATCAATGTCTCACTCCTCTTGCCTTTGTAGTTTAAGGAATAATTCCACTGCCACTGGTGACATGTTAGAGTGAGCAGCATATTGGCCAACAGTTTGGGATCCATTCCTGCAGACTGAAGAGACAGAGTATGCAGTACATAAATCGTTGAAAGATGGTGCCAAATGCGGACAGAAGCACAGGCATGCTGGGATGCGAAGCAGTGCATTACGGGGCATTGGAACAGGACCCAGGATGCCCCGCAAGCCCCTCCGCCTTCCCAACATTCTTAGTGGCAGAAGAGGAAGAGATGCTTTGTGGGTTAGCTGCCCAGAGTGCACCGCTCCAAATACCACTGCAAGTGCCGCAAATGTGAACACGCTATTGCACAGGCAGCTGTCAATGTGAACACACAACAGCGGTTTCCCTTCAGCACTCTCTGAGTGATGCTGTAACTCTGCCAGTGTAGACATACACACACACTCCCTGATCACAATACTCAGTGGAACCCTGTGCCCACATGGTGCTAGTTCTGGGCAGATTCTGTTGGACCTTATTGTAGGTGTGGCCCCTTAAGTGTTTCTTACAACTATCTTAAGTGAAGGATGCATTCACACATCAGTTTTAAGAAGGTTTTAACTCAACCCATAACACGGTTTCACCTAGCTCATGACAGTATTTTAACCTAAATTACTGATATGTGGTGGTAGTCTCAACCTTATCTACATTTTAATGTAGTTCTTCTTCGAGTGATTGCTCATATCCATTCCATGTAGGTGTGTGCACGCCGCGTGCACGTTCGTTGGAAGACTTTTACCCTAGCAACTCAGTGGGTCGGCTGGGCGCCCCCTGGAGTGGCGCCACCATGGCGCTGGATATATACACCAGCCGACCCACCCACTCCTCAGTTCCTTCTTACCGCCTGTGTCGGTCGTTGGAACAGTGGAGCGCGGCTTAGCTGACCTCCACTTCCCTAGCTACTCGTAGTTTCTCTCGTTAAGTATATAGTTCAGTTGTTTATAGTTGTAGTTAACTTTATTTGTTTGTAGTACAGTATTTATTTCACAGGGATTCGGGGTTTATCCCCTTCCCCTCACCCGGTGCCGGGTCCGATGCCCGGTCCACAGGGTTTATAATGATCGGCCGGCCACAAGCCGATGCCGACATGAGATCCTCTCCTAAGTGCCTCGAGGAATCTCACCTCATAGATAAGTGCTGCATTTGTGAGACCTTTAATCCGAGATCAAAGGGGAGCGGGACTTTCGTCTCAAACAGCTCCTGAGGGAGGCAGCTCTTGCTCCTCCGCTCTCGGCACCGAGCGCTGGTTAATCTTCAGGAGCGCTCCCTCGGCACCGGATTGCCGGTACCGCCAAGGCCTTTCGGCGCCGACCGTCGCTGGCTCCGACGTCTACTCGGCCTGGAGGATGAAGAGGCACAATATCCTTGCTGCGTCCGAGCCGCCTGCTCCGCAGCCGAGCGCTATGCTCAGTCGGATCGCCCGGCACCGATGTCTGCCGCGGCACTGACGATATCCGCACCGTTAACTCCGGCCAGGCAAGAGCCGTCGAGTCCGGTGCTGGAAAGCTCCCCGGTACGAACCGTGGTCGAGCTCGCTATTAAGCTGCGTCCGAGCCGCCTGCTCCGCAGCCCGAGCGCTCTACTACGTCGCACTGCCCGGTGCCGGTACCTGCTGCGGCACCGACAGTATCAGCACTGTAGACTCCGGCCACGCAGGAGCCGTCGAGTCCAGCACCTGAACGCTCCCCGATGCGAGCTGTGGTTGTGCTCACTATTCCCTCCACGCAGGAAACATTTCCACAGCGAGGGTGTTAATGACAAGGGCAGAACCTGCGCTGCTTTAACCCCGGTACCGCCGGTGCGGGTTGCATTGTCTATCGCGAGCCTGTCTTGCTCACGCCACCTGGCGTCGGCACCACAGAGCGGCACTGTTCATGATCGCAGTCCCGCAGATGTTCTCGGTCCTCTCGTCAAGCCTGGTGCTGGCACCGTTCACGGTCCTGGCACCGTTCCCCATATCGGTACCGGTCGTACCTGCGGCACCGATCAGCGGCCCGTTCCCCAGCCTGGTACACTCGGTGCAGATCCAGCTCCCGGCACCGCTCCAGGCACTGAACTCACGTAGCCACTCCCGGCGTTGAGCCTCGAGATCTCGGCCAGCCTCCCGGCATCGCTCCGGTCGCAGGTCCCATTCTCGCTCCCGGTACCGGTAGGCCTCACGGTACTGATTCCCGGTGCCGCGTCGAGCGCCATGAGCTGGAGAGGGAAACTCCGCTCAGGGCTTTAACTTCTCCATGGCCATCCATTCGGATGTGGACACCAGAGTCTTCCGGGTGCTCCAGGACAGGACCCTGACATCCATCAGTGGCTGCCCTCTACATCTTGGGCGTGCTACCTGTGCTCCCATCGCGCTCTGTTCCATCAGAGCACTGGGTACCAGGGGTGACAGTTAGTCGTCCCCCTCCGACCGCTACGGAGGGAGTCCGGTTCTGCCACTGCATTCCCACATCCCACCAGATCAGCAGGTTGTCCAGGAGCGTGAGCCCACACAAGACCCACTTGCCCCGGCTTTTCGTCTCCCTCCTCCCCAGATGAGGCGGTGGCAGAAGCGTGCTCCTTGGACCCTCTCCTAATTGGCCTGGGGGCCCATCAGGACCTCCCGAGACGGGTGGCATTCACTATGAATCTCCAAGTGGCCACTATCCTGCCGTAGGCACGGGAGTCGAATGCATGTGCATGGTATCCTCCAGGGGCGACGGGCACCTATATGTACGTCTTTCCCTCTGCTCCCTTGTCATCTAGTGGGAGACTTTACGGAGTCGGGTTCTCAGATATCCCGTCAAGAGTTTGATGCCCTCCTGGAAAAAGGGCTCAAAGTGGCAAGAGCTCCCCTCCACACCTTGTTGGAGGTAGCGGACTCCACAGCCACGGCTCTGGCCTTGGGTGTTGCCACAAGGTGCATTTCATGGCTCCAGTTATCAAGCCTTCCCTCGCAGCTGCTACACACTATACAGGACTTGTCCTTCAATGACAAAGGCCTGTTCTCAAAACTGGCCCTAGGCTGCAAGGCCCAAAGGTAAGCGAGGTCACTATGCACTCCCTCTCGGCATGTACATGCCAACGTCTCACCGCCGACCTTTCCGCCCAGCCTCGCCGCCCTTACCCTGCGCCTAGACAAAGACAGGGCTTTGCCAGCAGGTGACGCTGATGCAGTCGTAGGCGTTGGTCGGGACCCCTAAGGGGCCAAAATCAGGGTCCTCCTAACCACCAATCGGGCAAAAGCCTATCCCTCCTCGTCCCTCTTAGGGACCCCTCTCACGAGCAATTCCTCTTGCAAGAGGTGCGGGCGCTCCTCACCATCGGAGCTATAGAGGAGGTTCCACGGTCGAAAGGGACAAAAGGTTCTAGCCCCACTAGTTCCTAATCCCCAAGGTGAAGGGAGGTCTCAGACCTATCCTAGACCTGCGGGAGCTCAACAAGTTATGATATACCTGGAGTTCCGCATGGTATCCAGGGGGACCGTCATCCCATCCTTGGATCCCGGAGACTGGTATGCCGCCCTCGATATGCAGGGCGCGTATTTTCACGTCGCCATTTATCCTCCGCACAGCAGGTACCTCTGGTTTGTGGCCAACCGTCATTTCCAGTTTACGGTCCTCCCGGCTGACCTCTATCCAGCCCCCTGTGTATTCACAGTGTCTGGCTGTAGTCGCCGCCCTCTCCGCCACTGTTGGATACACGTTTTCCGTATCTGGGCGATCGGCTCATTCCAGGGGCCACCGGGGCCCAAGTTACCACTCGTGTGGGCGTCGACGAGGTCCTATCCCTGCGTTTAGGCCTGAGGATCCATATAGCGAAATCCACCCGGATTCCCGCTCAGGGAATAGACTTAACTGAGGCCACCCTGGACTTCAGTATCGCACAGCCTGCTTACCTACGCCTTGCTTTCACGCGTTGGTAACCATTGTACAAGGTCTACGGACCTTCCCGGCGACTTTGGCTTGAACTTGCCTAGGTTTTCTGGGCCACACGGCTGCCTGCACGTGCGTAACCGAACATGCCAGGCTTCGCCTCCGTACACTTTAATCGTGACTCACCTCAGTGTACCACCCGGCCAGAGACAGCATGGTCATGGTCGCCTCGATCCCCCCGAGCGTCCTAGGCTCCCTCCACTGGGGGTCGACGCCCTCCCTGATGTGTGCAGGGGTGCTGTTCCATCCACCTCATCCTCGGTGTCCCTCAGGATGGATGCCCCATCTCTTGACTGGGGTGCTCACTTGGGTCAGTTTCCCACTCCAGTCCTTTGGTTGGCTCAACAGCTGCCCTTGCACATCAATGTCCGGGAGTTGAGAGCAGTCTGCCTTGTGTAACAGGTGCTTCAGCTGCACCTACAAGGCTCTGTGTCTCGGTGTTCCAAGATAACACAACGGACACCCGTTGCATGAACAAGCACGGAGGAGCACGGTCCTCCTCTCTTTGCAGGGAGCTATCCAGCCGGGACTCCTGCACATCTCCATTGACGGACCTGGTAGCGTCCTTTCTCCTAGGGGTCCGGAACACTCTGGCGGATCGCCTCAGCAGCTCCTTCCGGTCTCTCAAGTGGTTGATTCCACCGGATGTTATCCCTACGTTTCTGGAACTTCGCTCTCGCGGGAACGGAACGAGAGAGAAGTTCTGCTCATGCCAAGGCCTCTCTCAGGACTCGATCTTGGCTGCTTTTCTGATGCCGTGGACGAGCCATCTGCCATCCGCTTTCCCACCACTCCCGCTGGTTCGCAAGGTCCTGCTAACACTCCGCAGGGACAGAGCGCATCTGATCATGATCGCTCCAGCGTGGTCCAGGCAGCACTGGTACACCATGTTGCTAGACCTGTCGGTGGCCAACCGATTCCCCTGCCTCTTTGCCCAGACCTCATAATGCTGGATCACGGCAAACTTTACCACCTAGACCTGCAATCCCTGCACATCTCCGCATGCCTGCTGCGGGCCTAAACCGATCCGAGTTACATTGTTCTGCCTCGGTTTTACAGGATTCTCCTGGGTGGTAGGAAGCCTTCCACTCGGTTAACGTTTCTGCCCAACTGGCAGTCTTTCTCTTGCTGCTACGAAACACAATGTTTCCCCCACAGAGGTTCCGATCTATTTCCTCTGGGATTGCCTATGATCTTCAAACAGCAGCGCCGGGCGCAGTTCATCATTAAGGGTGCACTTGGCAGCCGTCTCTACCTTCCTCCCAAGGGAGAGTGGCCGCTTCATATTCTCACACGCTGTGGTTTCTAGGTTCCTCAAGGGATTGGGGCATTTATACCCCCAGGTTCACCGCCCCACCAACTCCTGGGTCTTCAACCTGGTTATAAGCAGACTTATGCCTGCTCCATTCGAACCACTGACAACATGCTCGCTGAGATGCCTGTTCTGAGGGACAGCTTTTTCCTTGTAGCCTTTGCATCGGCTGGACAAGTCTCTGAGCTTCGGGCTCTCACAGTGGACCCACGGTACACTATGTTGCGTAAGGACAAGAGGCGGTTGTGGCCACGTCCGGCCTTCCTCCCTAAGGTGCTGTTGACCTTTCATATCATCCGGGATATCTTCCTTCCGGTCTTCTTTCAGAAGCCCCATTCATTGCGACGGGAGCACATTTGCCCTCCCTAGACATCCGTAGGGCGCTCGATTTTTATGTCAAGCGGACAAGCCTTTTTGTACACCCCCAACTCTTCGTTGTATTGGCAGACCGGATGAAGGGCCTACCTGTCTCCTCCCAGAGCTTTCCATCTTGGGTGACGTCATGCCTTTGCACCTCCTGTGACTGGCCCATGTTCCGTCGAGCCACCTTACTGCTCGTTTCACCAGGGCTCAGGCTTCTTCTGCTGCCTTTCCGACTCACATACCCTTCCAGGGGCTATGTCATGCTACTACCTGGTCCTCTATCTGGACCTTTGCCTCTTGGTCTAACTGTCCAGAGATGATGCAGCCTTTGGCTCAGCAGTTGCATTCTGCAATATCTCACTCCGACCCCACCGCCTACGTAAGGCTTGGGAATCACCTACATGGAATGGATATGAGCAATCACTCAAAGAAGAAAAACGGTTATTTACCTTTGTAACTGTTGTTCTTCGAGATGTGTTGCTCATATCCATTCCAAACCCACCCTCCTTCCCCACTGTCGGAGTAGCCGGCAAGAAGGAACTGAGGAGTGGGTGGGTCGGCTGGTGTATATATCCGGCGCCATGGTGGCACCACTCCAGGGGGCGCCCAACCGATCCACTGAGTTGCTAGGGTAAAAGTCTTCCAACGAACGTGCACGCGGCGCGCACACACCTACATGGAATGGATATGAGCAACACATCTCGAAGAACAACAGTTACAAAGGTAAGTAACCGTTTTTTCTTGTCTTGGAATATATAAGGAAATTGACTCTCTTACTGTTAATCCAGTTTTACATAGTGTAAATGTTGTGTGACAGGGTCAGGCCAGATGGCTGCAGGAGAGTGTTCGAAGGCAGATATATTAGTCCCAGATTAAGTAGATCCCTTTTCCCGGGGTAAGGTAGCAGGGGCAGTTCCAGAACAAGCAGGAACTTGCTGGGACCAACTAAGGCAGGAAGGCTAATTAGGACACCTGGAGCCAATTAAGAAGAAACTGCTAGAATCAATTAGGACAGGCTGGCTAATCAGGGCACCTGAGTTTAAAAAGGACCTTACTGCAGTTTGTAGTGTTCATGTGAGGAGCTGGGAGCAAGAGGCATTAAGAGCTGAGAGTGAGAAGGCCTATTGCTGGAGGACTGAGGAGTACAAGCATTATCAGGCACCAGGAGAAAGGTCCTGTGGTGAGGATAAAGAAGGTGTTGGGAGGAGGCCATAGGGAAGTAGCCCAGGGAGTTGTAGCTGTCACGCAGCTGTAGCAGGAGGCGCTCTAGACAGCTGCAGTCCACAGAGCCCTGGGCTGGAACCCGGAGTAGAGGGCAGGCCCAGGTTCCCCCCAAACCTCCCAACTCCTGATCAGACATAGGAGGAATTGACCTGGACTGTGGCTTCTACCAGAGGGGAAGGTCTCTGGGCTGTTTCCTGACCCACATGATGAATCTCTGAGGCGAGCAAATCCGCCAATAAGCACAGGACCCTCCAGTAAGCGCAGGACCCACCAAGGTAGAGGAGGAACTTTATCACAGTTGATTTCACTGGATTTACACTAGCATAAATCTACAGTCATACAATGGTGAATCTGGTCCATACTGTAGTTTGAATAGTCCTTCTTGTAAGTTGCTTTGGCATCTATCTGGCTGAAAGCCTCAAAGGGAATGCATATTAGTACATCATCAGGGTCCCTTTCGATGGACCTCTCAGAAAGTGACATTTCAAAATATAATATTTAGATGAGAAACTGATTTTTAAAATAAACATCAACAAAGTTGATAACATTTATAAGGTATATTATGTCTTATTGGACATGAACTATCTGTATTTGAGTAGCCCTTTATGAAACATAATGACAGTCATGTTTTATCATGTAATATCTTACTGTCTCAGGACCCTTTTTAAAGACAACTGCAATATCCCAATTTTTCATTTAATCAGTCAAAACATTTGGATATTTTATAACTCAGAAATGTTTGTTCAAGATGTATTGATATGCCAAGTACAAGTGCTCTGTGTTTACCAGGAAAAAGCAGTCCAATGGAACAAGTGTTTAGCATGATGTATAGTCTGAAGTGAAGAGAAATGTAAAATAAGTGTAGATACTGTCAGAGCTCTTTTTTTGCTCTGGGAATGTTAAGAATCCTTGTTCAACATTTCATGGTAAACTCATTCAGAAAACTAGATTCCTAGAAAATCCTCTAGATCAAGGAGTATGCATGTGTAATAATTGATTCAGAAGCTGGAAGAACACAACCCAAGCACATATTTTTAAAAAGAATATTTTTATGTTTTGTAGGAATATTTTGCAGTACTAAAAAACATGTGGACATACACGTGTCTCGTATCAGAGGGGTAGCCGTGTTAGTCTGGGTCTGTAAAAAGCGACAGAGTCCTGTGGCACCTTATAGACTAACAGACATATTGGAGCATAAGCTTTCGTGGGTGAATACCCACTTCGTCAAATGCATGTGGTGGAAATTTCCAGAGGGAGGTATAAATATGCAGGCAAGAATCAGTCTAGAGATAACGAGGTTAGTTCAGTCAGGGAGGATGAGGCCCTCTTCTAGCAGTTGAGGTGTGAACACCAAGGGAAGAGAAACTGCTTTTGTAGTTGGCTAGCCATTCACAGTCTTTGTTTAATCCTGAGTTGATGGTGTCAAATTTGCAAATGAACTGGTTCATAAGTTTCTCTTTGGAGTCTGGTCCTGAAGTTTTTTTGCTGTAAGATGGCTACCTTTAAATCTGCTATTGTGTGTCCAGGGAGGTTGAAGTGTTCTCCTACAGGTTTTTGTATATTGCCATTCCTAATATCGACTTGCGTCCATTTATCCTTTGATGTAGGGATTGTCCAGTTTGGCCGATGTACATAGCGGAGGGCCATTGCTGGCACATGATGGCATAGGTTTTTTATTTTGAAAATATGGTCACTTTACCTTTGTGTTCAACTCTTGTTTTCAGAATGACTGCACTGCACCTAAAGCTGGGTGGGGAGGGGAAGAGGGAAAGGTTTGCCAGAGGAAGGCAGTAGTACTTTATGGCGGTGGGGGGGAAGGGAGGGGGAAAAGACAAGGTGAGAACCTGCTGCAAAAGGGTGGGAGGTGTCAGCTTTGCAGCACTGACTCACCCCCTGGGAATGTAAGGGCAGAAGGCTTTAAGGGTGCAAGCCCTGGCACTGGAAACCCTTTTCTCCATGCAGCAGGCAAGGCAGCACCTTGAGGTGTGATTATGAGGTGCGGTTTGAACCTGCTGTGGTCATTGCACTAGTCGCTCCTTTTTAAGGGGCTGGAAAGGAATTTTTCCCTGACCACCATACAGGGGGTCCCCGGTATACGTCTCCCTCTTACCCATCAATAGGGGAACGTGTTCTGATTCACGTCAGTCCCGATCCACACATCCCTCATTTGCAGTATTGTACTGTAAGTTGCAAACGAGGGATATGAGGATCGGGACCAACGTGAATTAAAACATGTTTCCCTATTGATGAGTAACAGATATGCATAGCCACTTTATATCCAGGCCCACCCTCCCAGTCCTGGCACTGCTCCCACCCAGTGCTTGCCCCACACCACCTCCTGGTGCTCCAGCCGGCAAGCAGGATCGGGATGCAGTGGCTTTCCCAGCTCTGGCACTCCAGCCGCGGAGTGGGGTCAGGTGCTTGCTGCACTCCACTTACCCGGCCCTCCTGCTGGGGAGTGGGGTTAGGGTGTGGGGGCTTCCAGGTGCTGGGCAGGGGGAGTGGGGCAAGTCCCTGCTCCCCAACCCCACTCCCCAGATGGAGTGCTGGGTGGGTGGAGCGGGGCAACCTCCCAACTCTACTCCCTGGCCAGAGCACCGGGCAGGAAGAGCAGGACAAGTCCTCGTGCCCTGATCCCACTCCGCTGCTGGGAAGAGCGGGGTAAGCCCTTGCACCCCAATCCCACTTCCCTGCCAGGCAGAGCAAGACAAGTCCCCGTGCCCCAATCCCCAGCTGGAGTGCCAGGCAGAGTAGAGCGAGCCCCTGCACCCCAATCCCACTCCCCGGCAGGAGCACCAGGTGGAGCGGGGCAAGCCCCTGCACCCCAATCCTGCTCCTCGGCAGGAGCACCAGGTGGATGGAGCGGGGCAAGCCTTGAGCCATGGTCGGGCGGGGGGGCAGAGCGGGTGGGGTCTTGGGGTCGCACATTTTTATGGCTCCCCGCAGTTTTTCCAGGAGCCCCTGGCCAGAGCATCTTCCCCTCCCGCCCCGCAAAGCTGGCTGGAGTGGGGGAGTGGTGGCTTGATCGCTCATACCCGTCTTTGCCCGCCCACCCAGGGCCCACCCAGGTGTTCCCTCCTGCCTATGCCACCACTGTATCAGCAGGTCCCTGGTATACGTTATTTTGGTGTCTGTCGTCCTTTTCAAGAACACTACCCCGATGTATACCGAGGACCCACCGTATTGACTTTGGTGTAGTGGGTTTTTTTTGCCTTCCCCACAGCAAGTGTCAGGGAAGACCTGTTATGGTGAGCACAAAAGGTGGTAGGCTGTATGTCGCAACTTATTTTGTAAGTGTGGGGCAGATGTCCAGTGCAGGTACTGCATAGGGAAGGCATCCAGTGACCAGATAAATGGCCTGGTAAAGGACTTAAAAAGGAGCTGCTGGTTAAAGGAATGGAATGATGGGGGGCTTGGAATGGCAGGGAGCCAACCCTGCTTTCTTATAGCCTACTTAACCCTCCTACAATGAGGGGTGGAGGTAAGGTCCTGGCAATGGATTTTCTGGAAGGACTAGAATAGAAAAATGAGGGGGAGCTAGTGGACGCCCCCCAGGTAATTACAGAATAAACCAGGGGTTACATGCACTGTACACTTTTATCTGCCAGGTAGTTCCTGACATCTAATAATAGAGTTGCGGCTTGATTAAATCCATATCAAGTGTCTCCTGTCCTTCTTTCAGCATAGCTGGACAAAAGTGTCACCTTCTCTGAATAATAACTTTGCCAGCACTGAAGTGCTTTGCAACTAAAACTCTCAAGGTGCTTTATATCATTTGGCGAATTAAGTCTCTCAGTGTCCCTATGAGAGGGATAAATGAAAGCACAGAAAGGTTAAAAGGCTTGTCCAAAACAAAGACAAGAACCAGAATGCAGATCTCAATCTTCTGAGTTATAGTCTTGTGCCTTAACCACAAGATCATCCTTCCTCTCTTGAAGGAGACAGTGTCCTGGCAATTAATAATTATTTTTAAAAAAATGAGAACCAAAACAATTGAGCCAAAAGAAACCATAGGCAAAGAAAAATCCATCTTAAATAAAAACTCCTTCACATTAAAAACAAAACAGTCTGGTTGCTTTTGAAAGCACAACTATATAAAACAATATTTATTTCCTGAGCAAATGTAGGTAGATGAAAGATTTCTCCAAGGTCTTTTCCAGAATCAGAAACGTGAGCTTGGTATGGTGTTCCTGATGTGAATGCAACATAACATTTGACAAATGTGACTGGACATTTTAGCAGTCATGTTGTATAGCCCTGCTCCATTCTAATACGTTGGTCTAATCAGAACTAATACATAATGATTACAGCTCTGGGACCAGATACCTGAAGCTCTGCTCTGCTTGATTTCTTTCCATAGGACTTAAGCACTGCTGAACTTATTTCAGGCGTGGGGCAACATCTCTGTTCTTCCAGGCTCAGAGACTGTTTGAAGCTTCACCCACCTTTGGGAAACAACATATGCAATGACATATAAAAATAGGGGAAAACACATAGAATTTGTCAGTTCAAGTTTATGCAGAATTAGGCAAGATATGAGAACTAGCTCAGGTAACTGAAATCCAGTCTGAGTTCAGAACATCTGTTCTGTGGTATGGAACTCTGGTCAGTAAACTGATAGAAAACAAGCTGTATGTGCCACTGAATTGTTATTAAGCAGGTACATACAGTACTTAGCTTTTTGAATATAGTGCAAATTATCAATGGATCACTGTTTACTCTCTATCTCTGTGTCTCTCTCTCTCCCGCCCTCCTCCTCCCATGAGCATAGTGGATGCTGTAGAGTTTAACAAACTGGCCATCATAAAATATGAATTCCCCCCACATCTGGCCAAGTAACTGAAATTGAACCAAACCACTTTGTGATGTGAGAAAGATTGGCTACCATTCTCCTATTGCCACTTCCCTTGTTACTTTCCCTCTGATTTGATTCTGCAGTTTTGAGTTCAGGCTCAAAATTCAGAAATGCCAACGTAAAGCACAAAAGAGACCATTGAGACATGTGTTTCCAGTCGGACCAGAATGAGGATATAATAGCATTCTGAGGAGGAAACTTGTTCTCAGGAAGTTTCTAGCCCAGTTTGGGGCAGCACCTTGTAAATGCTGCATTTAATCCCATATTTTCAGTATAATGAAATGGAGCTATCTGAGTGACATAATCATTTGGGGGTTTCATCAGCTTTTGGTCATGGAGTTATTCTGAGATCCAAGCTTTTTTATACATATTTATATATATATATATATATATATAATATTAGTTCTTAAAACACCACATGTAGAATTTGCTGGCACATTACAGTTAATACAACAGCAGAAGTGGGGGGAAACATGAAAATTATTACAAAATAATAGACTAAATAGACTACAAGTATGTGGATGCCAAGAAACTGAATCATCGTGGTGCAAGTGAGAGATATTGTAATTTTTTCTAATGGAATTGGCTTTCTGCTCATCAGTAACGTTTTTCTCAACTGTATTAAATTCAGTAGCTACGGATGTTCTGCATAAAAATCTGTAAAGTAAGAATATTTAGAAGGGTTGAAAGACTGGACATCAGTTAATGTTAAAGGGCCAAATTGTGATATCCATACTTGTATGGAGCACCACCTTAATCCACAAGTGGTATCAGTGACATCAAAGCAAACCAGGTACACTCGAGGTGAGTAACAATGTCAGAAGCTGGCTCTACCTTAGGAAGCTTCAAAACCAATTGAGCTATAATTAAATCAAGAGAAATATCTTTCTGAGTCTGTTAGGTAACATGGAGTTTTGCAGGATAATAGTTTATTGGTTCTGCCTATACCCTGTCAAATCTTCTTTTAAAAAATGTGGCCCTCAGTTTTCAGGATCTGGAAAAATTAGCAAAAAGAACAGGAGTACTTGTGGCACCTTAGAGACTAACAAATTTATTTGAGCATAAGCTTTCATGGGCTACAGCCCCCTTCTTGTCAACTGTCTAAAATGGGCCATCTTGATTATCACTACAAAAGTCTTTTTTCTCCTGCTGATAATAGCTCATCTTAATTAGCCTCTTACAGTTGGTATGGCTACTTCCACCTTTTCATGTTCTCTGTATGTATATATATTTCTTACTATATGTTCCATTCTATGCATCTGATGAAGTGGGCTGTAGCACACACAAGCTTATGCTCAAATAAATTTGTTAGTCTCTAAGGTGCCACAGTACTCCTGTTCTTTTTGCGGATACAGACTAACACAGCTCATACTCTGAAACCTGGAAAAAATAGCACTCTATCCCTGCTAAAAAAACAGGAGTACTTGTGGCACCTTAGAGACTAACAAATTTATTTCAGCATGAGCTTTCGTGAGCTACAGCTCACTTCTTCGGATGCATAGAATGGAACACACAGACAGGAGATATTTATACATACAGAGAACATGAAAAGGTGGAAGTATGCGTACCAACAGGAAGAGTCTAATCAATTGAGATGAGCTATCATCAACAGGAGAAAAAAAAACTTTTGAAGTGATAATAGAAGGTGTGAGGAGAACTTAACATAAATTGCTAACTAATTTTAACAGAGCTGTGTACTGGAGCCATACAGGAAGAAGTTGCAGGATCTAAGTCCTTGTCATTAGAGTCTCCTGTTTAGCAATAGAATGGGGGTACAGCACACATAGTGGCAGTGTAAGTGTCCTTATGGCATTCCACCAATGTGTAACAACCCTGATTAGGAAGAAAAGTAGTTGTCTCCTTGGGTTAGATTTTCAGAAATGCTGGTCTGACTGATTCCTATTGATCTCAATGGGAGTTTTGCCACTGGCTTTAGTGGGAACAAAGTTAGGCCAGTGCTGACATTTTGAAATTCCTATCCTATGTCCATTCAGTCCTTGATTTCTCTGCTGAGACCACCAGCGAAGACCACTTATGATACTGAAGGGTATGCTTGTGTTCATTTTCGATAAAATGTGGTTTGCAGGGTGCTTATGCATAGGGAAGCATGCTGTGGCTCGCCACCGTGGGAACATTCTGGAGAAGGCCAACGGGAGGGGGGTGAGCTCAGCATGTGGAGTGGAGAACTATGGGCATGTGATGAACAAATCCATATATAGAAAGGTTAAATATGATTGGTTAAAGGTTTGTGTTATGTAAATTGTTAGGTAAGTGCCATGTGCTATAAAATAGCAATGGGAGGGGCTCCTTGCTGGAGGGACTCTGCCTGATTTTTGTACCAGGGGCTCTCCCTTTGTGCACATTGAATAAAGCCTTGTTGAATTGAATCGAAGACCCTTGATTCTCCCCAGCATCTGACTCATTGGGAACCACAAAATTCCAACAATACCAAGCCAAGATTTTCAAAAATAAAAGCCTAAAGGTAGGCTGGTATTTAGGCAACTTCCTGAGTTTCAAAAGTGTCCACTTGCTGGGTGCTCAACACTGAAAATCAGGTGGTTACCTAACCATGGATTTAGGAACCTAACTTTAGGCTCTTAAAATAAATTTTTGATTCCTCCCCCACCCCCCATGTGATTCAGCCACCTGTAGCCTAAACAATGACGCTCTCTCTGCCCCACTTCCCCTCTGGTGATTATACATGAGCAGGAATAGTATTATTAAGCCATATTTACATTTTACAGTAGCCCCAACATAAATATGGATCATATTGTTTTCTTATAAAGAGGCCTTAAGGTTCTTTTTTTATCCATGAGAAGGACAGAACTAAATGAAGCAACTTTCTTTCACTCACTATGAACTGGGCCCTATATCAGTAACATGGTCCTCCAGGAGCTGTAATATCCTTGGTCCTTTGGCACCTCCCTTCTATTCTGCAGTTGAGATGAGAGTCTAGTAGCTATCTTGGAGTGAGAGAGGCTGTTTTGTTTACTTTAGCCAAATCAGTAGCCTTGTTTTCAGAACACAATGTCACTGATGGGAATAACAGTTCCTTTTGGTGAGAACTGAACCAGTTCGCAATGTAACGGTTGTGATAAATGTCGCCTCTGTGGTTTGACTGAACCAAAACAACTCTGCGTTTCCAAGCAATTAAAATGCAAGTGCTGAAGATTACACTGTAAAAAATTGAATGTAGATAAGTGATTTGCAGCTGGGGCAGGTCAGATTCACAACATGAAAACTGAACCACAGTCCCATGTGAATCTAAATAGGGATGCACCAGTGACTGATAACAAAGAAAAAAGGGACACAAACTTCAACTTGGGAATTTAGATCCCACTGACGAGGCATGGGCTCGCCTTCTTGTCTTTTCCAAAAAGCTTAACTGTTTAGATATAGCTTTATCTTACTATTTTTGAAGGCAAATGAGAGAAAAGTATAGTTGAGAACAATTCTATAACCAATCCTACAGAGTGTCGGAAACTTGGCATTTGAATTGGTAGCGCTTATGCAGGTGGGTTTTTTTGTAATAGAATAAAATTACCTACTCCAATTCATTTGTAAAAAAATAAAGTAATGAAGTAGCTTGCTAGACATTGTGTGTCTTTTACATTCCTCATTGAATTGCTGTAACTTTCATAATCTTATCAAATGGCCTACAAGACATTGTAACACTGTCACACAATCAATATATAAATCTCTATCTGATCATTCTCTTCCTGTGCCCTGCAAAGTAGTTAGTATGATGATTCACTGGGATCCCTCCATGTAAGTGGTGCAATAGAATCTTGAAACTGATGACTAGATTCTCAGTTGGTGTAAATCCATTATATGCTCCAGTGACTTATACCGGCTGTAACTCTGCCTACGAATCCAAAGTAAAGGTCATAGACATTGACGGATGTAAGAAAATGAGGCAGAGAAAGAGGAAAGTGAGAAGGAATTTGGGAAGGGTAATTTATTACATCTGAAGAGTAGCTGTTCAAAGAATGTGATCTGGGTAGCAATGAGAAGGGAATTTAATATGTACAATAATTACTTTTGGAAGACTGTGGGGAAGAAGGTCCAGTCATATTGATTATAGTTAGCTGAGCTTTGTGAAGAAATGGGAGTTCCACAGAGAGTATGCTGTTGAGGATTTGAAAGCTGGCATGAGCAGGGAGGCAAAGCATACTTCCTAAATAAACTGCCACAGAAGGACAAATTCCATTGAGTAGAACACAGTGAGCTTTTTTTTTTTAAAGAAAAAGCACATGACAAAATAAAATGAGATCGTTTAGAGCATCATTGTTATGCTAAATTAAGAAAAATCTGACTAGTGATTGATTTAATGGATGTTTTGTTAATGGCCCTGAGCTAATGGCAATAAATCCACTTTATTATTTGTACTGTATTTTCTGTATTGTAGCTCATTAGTATCATATGTACATTTAGTAACACCTTATTTGTATTTTAAGAAGCTCACTAACCCTTTGAGAGTTATCCAGAGAATCTAAATGAAAATGTATTTATTCTAACAGTAATAACTCATTTGTTGTCACAGTTAAAATAATTAGGAAATGGATGTATTGATTTCAGATCAAAACTACAGTTCTGTAAGAATTGCTGGTTTTGGATTACATGTGTTATTCAAACTTACCCATCACTTTGAGGTCATATCATGGTTTCACTCCCTGCTAGTTTCATTTTAAGAGAAGGATTTTTTGGAAACCAATGTGGCAAAGGTAAAACGGGAGTTTCACTAAGTTTTGTGCACTGTGTGTTTGTTACAAAGTTATCACAAGTTTCAGCAAAATATGTATAATATCAGAAACAAGTCTTGAACATTATCCAGAGAAAGCAATACGTTTTACTTTCAGTTTCTGTGAGAGGTTCTTGGACTTAAAAATATCTTTGCATGAGATTTGTCTGAATTAATTTCAGTGTTCACGACCAAAGACAGATAACCTCTCCGTACTTCGGTTTACCTATCTGTAAAGTGCATAGAATACTTACAATTTCCCAAGAGTGGTGTGAATCTTATTTAAATAATATTAAGTATGAATAGTTATGAAATTTGTATTAACTGTTTTGTTGAATACCACTTCATTAAAATGGTTTGTGGGAAAGGGTTGCTTTTGACAAACTTCCCTTCTGAAAACTTATTTGGGGAAAAATGTTGTCAAATTGTTGAAACATATTGTTTTGTTTCAAAATTTTAAGTTAATTTGTAGTTTAAAAAAAGCTGTTTTTTTAAAAAAAGTTAAAGCCAAAATTAAACATTTTGAAGTTATCAAAACAAAATGATTAATAAAGCAAAATATTTTTGAAATCTCAAAATTCTCAGAGAATAGGAAAACAGTTTTCTATCCAGATCTATTGATATGGTGTTTTTAGATCCACAGATGAAACATGCTATATTGTCCTGATCCTGTTTCCACTCTAGATGCTGGCAAAATTCCCATTGAATTCAGTAGTGGAGGAGACCAGTCACGGGCCTATAAGCGTAAGCGTTTGGAGCATCCAGACTGTGTGTTTGCAATACCCACATTCAGACTGCCAAAGCAAAACAGGATACCAGTATGCTAAATTCAGCTTCAGAGTACCTGCTCCAATGCAGTCTTTAAAAACAAAATTCAAAAACCAGAAAGTAGTCTTTGTGAAAAGTGTTTTCCTATGAACATTGTTCCTTGACGTTATCAACTCCATCACAGAGGCCCTTCATACTAGATACCCACATCATAATTTGTTTTACCCCCCATTTAAAAAATACAAAACTTGAACCCCATACAAGTTAAGACAGTCATCAGTCATAAGTAAACTCATCATGAAAACTATTAGACTAAATAGAGAAATTAATTGCATCTTGCTTCCACAAATTGACTATCCAACAATAATTAACTTTATCTCATTAATTCTGATGTCTTACCCTTCTTGTTATACCTTTCTACTGAGGAAATAATGTCCTAAGACCAAAAACAAACTGATAAAAAGTAGAAGGAAAATACCTGTGTTGTGGTAATCGTTCTCATCAGCAAACTTTACCTAAAAGGATGTGCAATCTCACCTAGTTTTCAAATATTTTCAGTTCTTTTAAGGCTTTTTTTAATAATTTGTGAATCAAGAAGAATCTCTGTAAAGAATGTAGAGGACAACCAAAGAAAAAAATCAAGATTAATGCTAGAACTATTAACTCATAGTTAATAGCCACATCTGTAAAAAGTCCTCAGTTGACATAGCAGGTGTAATAGTTGTAAATTTATAATCCTGATACCAGGGAAACCAAAGGCAAAATGCTCAGTGACTTCAAGGTGATTTCAGAGGGGCTATGCCAATTTACACTAGCTGAGGTTGTGTTCCCATCTTTGAAAACGTGTGGATTTGTTTATTATTACTAAACTATAACTATTATTATACTTATATTGCAGTAGCACCTAGAGCTGTAAATGCCAGGAAATATGCTGAAATAATATACACTTACATAGCATTTTTCTTCTGTATAGCTCTTTAGAAATCTAATACTGGTCTACTACTGCACTACTGTTGCTGCCAAAAATCTTTCATACAAGTAGGTGGGAGTTTTGAATGCATCAGGATCAGGAATACAGAAACAGATCCATTCACTTACATTTCATAAGTGAATAGTGATTTTGGATGTCTAACTTGAGATACCTTAAGAAGGCTTGATTTTTTTTTCAGCAAGTGGCAAGTGCTAAGCACCAGCACCATATTATGGACATCTGTCCATCAGAAATTGCACAAAGGTTACAGACTTATTTCACATAGGCCATCGCATATTAATCACTTAGTGTTTTGGGCATCATTTGAATCACTGACTCAGGAGGTAAAATGCTTCACGGTACGTTGTTTACTAATCCCTTGATCTCTCCAGGCCTCAGGAAAATAATCCCAACAGTGGATTTTTTTTTTAATCTTAAAGTGCTTAACAAACATTAATTTCAAAACTCAGTCTGGAAACAAACCTGAATTTTATTCTCAAGGTAAGATTTTGGTCACTTGACTGGTTTGTTTCTATTCAGAAAGATTAATGAAATTCCATATTGGAGTTTGTCCAAGGTCACTTATCCAGCAGTTCTAAGACTTTTTCTATCATCTCTGTTCCCCTGTTGTTAGCTGGTTTGGTTTACAAGTTGGTTAAATTTCTTCCTAAGGACATTCTTTGGTTGGTGAAATAAGTCACAGGTCTGAGGTTCACTGACTAGAACTGAAATCTTGGCTCTAGATATTTAGGGACAGGTTTCTGAAAGAGCTTGGGGTCCAGTTTTAAAAAAGACTCAATGCCCAGTGGTGCACCCATTTGCTGAATCCTGTTGAAAATCTGGCCCTCGATAGGCAGAGAATACCCTGAAGAAGCAGCTTAATGAAAAGATATTTAGGAACTCAGAGAGCAATTGTTAAACAGATAGAAGAAATCCCCTCACATAAATATAAGAAATACATAAAAATCATTTACAATCTTCAGCCTGTCTTCCCCGGTTTTTGTATGAGGCCTAAGTTAACAATGTACTCTTAAGACAGTATACCATTATTCTTATTTTAGTGCATTTCATGTCTATAATATTAATATAAACAAAGGTGCTGACAGAAGCTAAGTTTTTAAACTGGTTTAAATTTGAATTTGACTTATGATTTTCCACAGGGAAAAAGACTAAACAGTTTAAGTTGATTAAAGTTCTTAAAGCTGCAGTAAATAATGAAAGCCATTTGTGTGTGTGGTTTCTTTTCCACAGGAAAATTGAGTATCTGGATATTAGTGACTGACAGTTTCATGTGATGAATTTTTTTTCTCTTGAAACAAAGAGTTAAAACCATTTCTGTTTTTTCACAAACTTTTTCTGGGTAGTTTCAATTTTCTAATTGTTACAGGGCCCTGATTCAGCATGCACCAAAAATGCCTTGTTAAGCATGCACCTAACTTTAAGCACATGAGTTGGTCCCTAGGGTTGCCAGGTGTCTGGTTTGAAAGTCTGTTTGAAAAGGGGAACTGACAGTGGTCAGTCAGATCTACTGAACGGAGACCGAAAGTCTGGCTACTACGGGCTGGAGAGCCGGGGAGGCACTGGGTCATCACTCATGCCAGCCCCTACTCAGCCAGGACCGCCTCCTACCTGCATGGGGTGGCTGCAGCTCCCAGCCCCTGCTGCGCAGGTGAGTCCATCCCAACCCAGGTGGCGGCAGTGGTAGGGTGTGGGGGGAGGGGAGGAAGAGTGGAAAAGCAGAGAGTGACAGTGGAAGTGGGGGAAGAGGAGCAAATGGGGGATGGGGCCTTGGGGGAAGAGGTGGGGCGTGACCTCAGGTGAAGGTCCAGGGCAGAGATGGGGCCTGGGGAAGGGGCAGGGCCTTGAGGGGAAATGGTGGGGCAGGGGAAGTTCTGGCATTCCTGCTGGAGTGTCCAGTTTTTAAATATTACAAAGTTGGCAACCCTACTAGTCCCATAGAAATCACATGAAATCAATAGAACTATTCATATGCTTAAAATTAGGTGTATGCTTAAGTACTTTTCTGAAGTAGGACAACTTTAGTACTACATGCTGTTATCCTGAAAAATGAGTTTTGGGGTACTGCTATACTAACTTGCCTATTCCCCCCCTTAATCTATTCTTCCTGAGGTAAAAGTTCCCAGGATTTCTAAGGAAACACTCAAAAGACACAGATATAACCTTCCAATAAAGTAATTGAGACAGGCAGTAATCTTTCCAAAACAAAGTATCTTTTTATTAAAATATCTAATAATCCCATATACAGTGTATCCTAAAAATCCTAAATAAAGCACAAAATCCCTGAGACACAAATCCCTTATTGCAAGATAAAGAGCACTTGAACCATAATAGCATATAGTTCAAATGATACTAGGTGAAGCAATTTGTTGTAAGTGGCCAATTTGCAACAAATTGCCCACAGCAGATCTTAAATTGCTTTAAAGTTTACATAGATAAAATACAGTTAAAACACAGCAAAGAGTCCTGTGGCACCTTATAGACAAACAGATGTATTGGAGCATGAGCTTTTGTGGGTGAATACCCACTTCGTCGGATGCATGTAGTGGAAATTTCCAGAGTCAGGTATAAATATGTAAGCAAGAATCAGGCTAGAGATAATGAGGTTAGTTCAATCAGGGAGGATGAGAGGCCCTCTTCTAGCAGTTGAGGTGTGAACACCAAGGGAGGAGAAACTGCTTTTGTAGTTGGCTAGCCATTCACAATCTTTGTTTAATCCTGAGCTGATGGTATCAAATTTCAGAGGGGTAGCCAATGTAATATATGCCATCATATGCCAGCAATGCCCCTCTGCTATGTACATCGGCCAAACTGGACAGTCTCTAAGGAAAAGGATAAATGGACACAAATCAGACATTAGGAATGGCAATATACAAAAACCTGTAGGAGAACACTTCAACCTCCCTGGACACACAATAGCAGATCTTAAGGTGGCCATCCTGCAGCAAAAAACCTTTAGGACCAGACTTCAAAGAGAAACTGCTGAGCTCCAGTTCATCTGCAAATTTGACACCATCAGCTCAGGATTAAACAAAGACTGTGAATGGCTTGCCAGTTACAGAACCAGTTTCTCCTCCCTTGGTTTTCACACCTCAACTGCTAGAACAGGGCCTCATCCTCCCTGATTGATCTAACCTCGTTATCTCTAGCTTGCTTCTTGCTTGCTTATATATACCTGCCCCTGGAAATTTCCACTACTTGCATCCGAAGAAGTGGGTATTCACACGAAAGCTCATGCTGCAAAATGTCTGTTAGTCTATAAGGTGCCACAGGATTCTTTGCTGTATCAAATTTGCAAATGAACTGAAGCTCAGCAGTTTCTCTTTGAAGTCTGGTCCTGAAGGTTTTAAATCTGCTATTGTGTATCCAGGGAGATTGAAGTGTTCTCCTACAGGTTTTTGTATATTGCCATTCCTAAAATCTGATTTGTGTCCATTTATCCTTTTACGTAGGTACTGTCCAGTTTGGCCAATGTACATAGCAGAGGGGCATTGCTGGCATGTGATGGTGTATATTACATTGGTGGACGTGCAGGTGAATGAACCAGTGATGGTGTGGCTGATCTGGTTAGGTCCTGTGATGGTGTCACTGGTGTAGATATGTGGGCAGAGTTGGCATCGAGGTTTGTTACATGGATTGGTTCTTGAGTTAGAGTTACTATGGTGCGGTGTGTGTAGTTACTGGTGAGAATATGCTTCAGGTTGGCAGGTTGTCTGTGGGTGAGGACTGGCCTGCCACCTAAGCCCTGTGAAAGCGAGGGATCATTGTCCAGGATGGGTTGTAGATCGCTGATGATGTGTTGGAGAGGTTTTAGCTGGGGACTGTATCTGATGGCCAGTGGAGTCCTGTTGGTTTCTTTCTTGGACTTGTCTTGCAGTAGGAGGCTTCTGGGTACACGTCTGGCTCTATCGATCTGTTTCCTTATTGCCTCATGCGGGTATTGTAGTTTTGAGAATGCTTGGTGAAGATTTTGTAGGTGTTGGTCTCTGTCTGAGGGGTTGGAGCAGATGAGGTTGTACCTCAGTGCTTGGCTGTAGACAATGGATCATGTGGTGTGTCCGGGATGGAAGCTGGAGGCATGAAGGTAGGCATAGCGGTCGGTGGGTTTTCGGTATAGGGTGGTGTTAACATGACCATCACTTATTTGCACCGTGGTGTCTAGGAAGTGGACCTCCCGTGTAGATTGGTCCAGGCTGAGGTTGATGGTGGGGTGGAAGCTGTTGAATTCGTGGTGGAATTTTTCCAGAGTCTCCTTCCCATGGGTCCAGATGATGAAGATATCATCAATGTAGCGTAGGTAGAGAAAGGGCGTGAGTGGACGAGAGAATGAGATGTGTGTTTCTCTGTCACACACATATTAAATATTATAAAAACTATCCTAAACTAATACTAAAACTAATAAATTAAATTAAAAGAATATTAAGCTTACTCTATAAACCTATTGCTGCTTTCTTTTAAAAATTGAAGCACTGCTGGTGCTGTTCAGCTCCTGGTCAGTTAATTTTGTTCCACTTCAGCTTTCTTCTCTCTCTCTTTCTCTCTCTCTCTCTCTGCAGCAGTCTGTCCTTGTCTTTTCTTGCTGGCTCTTCGGCTCCTCCTGCACGGGTCTTGCCTCTTCAGACGCAGCCTCCAAACTCTCAAAAATGTTACAGGCAGCTGGCCTTTTATGCTACATTGTATATCTGCCTAGTTTCCTATTCTTGGCTACAGCTACCTCACTTGCACATGCTCAGTCTCGACCATTACCTCCGAATTCTGATTGTCAGGTTTGACCTTTAAAACAAGTTGTGGCTGGTATGACTGGGTTCTGACCAGTGAGAGGCTTAACTGAATGACCTCTCTGTCACCCCTCCCTTTCTTGCACATGCTCATTGTCGTTCCTTATTTCAAGTTTGGACTCTGCAACCCCTACACCATAGGTGCCAACTTCCTCCAAGCCCGGGGGGTGCTCAACCCCCTGCTCCACCACCGGTCCCATCCCCACCCACCCCTTCTCCCAAGTCCTTACCCTGCCTCTTCATGCTCCCACCTCACCTCTTCCCATCTAGTTCCACCCCCTCCCCGATCATGCCCTGTCTCCCCTCCTCCCAGTGCTTCCTGCATGCCAGGAAACATCTGATTGTGGTGGGAGGGAGGTGCTGGGGGGAGGGTAGGAGTTAATCTGCAGGGCTGCCAGCAGGCAGGAGGCACTGGGGTGGAGGAGGGAATTTGGTTGCTAAGCTCCCACTATTTTTTTCTGTGGGTGCTCCAGCCCTGGAGTCGGTGCCTATGCTCTATACACACTTGGCTTTTTGCAAAGGTGCCATCTTGGAAATTCTGGGCTTTCTGCCAGGGTACCTTTTTTTTTTTTTTTTTTTAAAGAAATCCTAAATTCTTACTGAGCATGCTCAGGGTCCAGAGCATCCATCTCAGAGTGGAGTGATTTTTGCTTATCCAGAATGGAGATCAGAAATACAAAGTAGAGACTGGAGAATTTTCTCTGGTAATAATACCTAAGTACCTTGCTGTGTAGATTAATTAGATTAATCCCTGCATGGGACAATTCTTTGTTTTTAATTATTACTGTAAGCAGTTGATATTTTGAGGGGTTCTTTGAGTGGAGGCCAGAGATTTCAAAGCCCCCTCTACACACTTTATTCCAGATCATAAACCCTCAGAATGCTTTAAGGGACTTTATGCCAGTCAACATAGGGTATGTGTACACTGCAATGTAAGCCCAGGGTTTGAACTCAGGTTCAAGCCTAACCCCCCTTATATCTATACACAAATTGCAGGGTCCCAGGACCCAGTGGGTCTGAAGCTTGAGTCAAGCTGGGACCCAGGGTTCAAGCCCTGTCGTTTTTCAGTGTAGACACAGCGCCATTCAACTTGTGCTCTGGGAGTCCACCAAAAGTATCCCGCAATTTCATGGGCCAACTTTCTTTGTCCTCTGTTAATGCATGATTTAATAGATGTTTTAATAAATAGGTAATCAACCTATAGACTCCAGCAGATCATTAGATTGCTTATAATCAGGGTTTATGACCATCTATAATACCATCTGCTCATGTGCTTATAACCATTTATAACAGAGGCTACTCATGCCTGTAATATCCTTACACCATCTGTTCATACTTTTTAACCCTTTATAGACCATTTATATATGGAACCTTAAATTATGGCTGAAATTTGCTTATTTTAAACTGTTTTTAATTGGATAATGGCACTTAAAAGGTCGCTTTTGTAGAATTATCTACTTTCTCATTCCTATTGGTCATATTTGGAGAGTTTCAGTACTTCCTTTTTAATTAAGCCACATGCTAAGAGAATGATTTAAACAAATTGTTGGATGAAATCCTGATCCTGTTAAAATTATGGCAAAACTCCCATTGACTGACTCTGAGAGGCCAGGATTTTACCACTCAGAATTTAAGAGTTGTCTCATGGAACATATGGTAACATATTTGGGGGATGTGATTACTAGTAGGATTAAGTAAATAAAAACATTTTATTTTCAAATAAATAAACTAGAGATATGAATATTATTAATCCCTTCTGGCCAGTTGCCTAGCCATGATCGGTTGGTAATTTATTGTAGGCATCACAGTAGAAGTAGATCCTGAGGAGATATTTAGAGAAGGACAGAGTACTGGCCTTAAAGATTAATTTGGGGAGGGGAGTATCATGGAAAGCAGTATGCAGATACTTGCAGGAGAAGTGGGCAAGCAGATGATGAAGGATGATATTACTGGTGGAATGGAATGGGTGAGGGATGATGCAATAGAATTGATTGCTAACTGTAAAATGTGTGGTACTCTTCTAGGATAACCTTGTGTAATAGACTATAGTGGATATTCAATGTCATAGAAAACTGAACCTGAACCTTTGCATAAGCCTGCCTAAGTAGGAATAACTACATTGGAGTTATCATCTAATGATAACGAATAGGAAAATGTAACAAGAGCCCAATCCAACTCTGATTAAAGTCAATGAAAAGCCTCTCACTGATCTCATAGGGGTTTATTAGGTCCCAGTGGACCAAATTGGGTTATTTCATTATAGCATCACCAACACTACACCAATGGCCAAATTGTACCCTAGCATATGCAAGCATAGTTCTCACTAGCTCAGATTGGAATGGTGCAGAAGAAGTCAAAGGGGAGTGGAAGGGGTGGAAACTGGCCTCAATTATTTCACCTCAGTACTGAAAATAATTTATTCATATTAGAGAGCTGACAGTATTCATTTCAAGTTAGCACCAAGGGTAGCTAGCAATCACTGCACTTGAATATCAGCAAAGAAATGTCCCTTGCCTGGTGTCCTTTGATGACTATGTTCTGAGAACTAAATTGTAATTTTATGATTCTTTCTATGCAGCTATCATTTGAGTTTTGAACAATTTCTCATTGTACAAAGTATTGGAATTACTAAATTATCCACAACAGATTTGTCTAATCCCAGTGTAATCTCTTCATATTGCATCTAAACTTTTTTTTTTAAAGAATTGTATGCAAAGCCGTTAGCAAATGGATTTTTACAATTGTGAATGCTGTTGGGTTACCATTTACATCAGTTTCTATGTAATTATCTTGTAACATAATCAATTTCATAATAATGGATGATACAACATCTCTGCTTTCAACAGCTTTGTCCCTTCCATTAGCCACATTTTTCTCTACAAATCAAATCATGGGCTAGTTTTTCCTACATCAGAAATATTTTTTTAAACTCTTGCTCATGTGCAATTAGATTAAAAACTTTGCTTTGCAACCTAAATAATAAAGAACTAATTGGAACTTGGTTGGGTTTGCAAGAGATTTTGTAAGTACTTTCAAGAGTGACATATAATTTAGATATATTTAGGATTGCTGTGGAGTATTTATTTCCTTAGTTGTCTTTGAACATATGCAGACTTCAATGACATTTCTGCCAAAATTTTCCTACCTTCTCAGTTATATATAGGCTTTGGAAGGATTAGATTTTTATTGGTAAATGTCAATAAACTGTACACACAAACTGATGGAAAAATATTTCCATGGATAATAATCAAAATTTACAGATAGGCGCAGAAAGAAAAATGCTATTTCAGAATTTTAGAATTTGATTTAAGAATATTTACTTTGTATATTTTGACATGTGATGTTGGCACATGTCAAAGCTTTAACTTTTTGAACTCAACATCTACTCTCATTAAATAACTCTGACCCCACCCCCCAATAATTTCCCCCAGTTGTAAAAAATCCTTCCAAGCCTATTTAAGTGGTATGACTGCATCATGTGACAGTCGAACAGAGTTTACGCTGCACCTAGCCCATGTCATTTCTCATAGAAATGAAAATCTAAGAAATCTCCAATATCAATTATATTCTGTGATTCATTTTCTTCCCATACTTGCAAATTATAAAGACTTGCCTATTCAAAAGCTCTATAATCTGTGATATGCTTTCAGGAATTATTTAATGCATCTAGGTCCAGTGCACTATTTCATAGAGCAGGAACCCAAAAATGAAGGCTGCATATCATTGCAGGGTTGTTTCTTAAGGTTATATGAAAAAAATCAGAAAAAATAGATTAAGCCACTATTCAGTAGCCATTATTAATTTTATCTTTTTGCTGCAAGTTTGTTGACATATTTTACCCTGCTGGCAATAGAAATCATGCAGTCCATCTACATTAGCTCTGAAAAATTGCATTTCATAAATCAACTGAACTTAAAAAAAAATCCTTTGTATTTTTCCACTGTGTTGGAAGGACTTGGAGACAGCAACATCCAGTGGTTAGAGCAGTTGGCATCTTTGTTGTGTTCCTAACTCTCCCTGACTCACTCTGGCATTTTTGGCCAGTAACATGCCCTCTCTGTGCCTCTGTTTCCTCAACTGAAGTTAACAGTAATAATCCTAAACCTCATTTGTAAAGCAGTTTGAGACACTTGAACATATAAGTGCAAAAAATTGGATTATAATGACTATACACATATCAATGTTTAAAATGAAGTGAAGTGAAATTCCCCTCAAGTTAGAGCTATGCGGAAAATGAGAGATTTTTAGATCTTGCAAGTCAAGTTTTGTTATATTACTGGCCAAATAGCAATGCATTTTTAGGCAATATTTAGGTGGACATTAGCTGGGGGACTCAACGGACTGTAAATTCTCTCCAGATCAACACCATCTACGTATCAGCAACGGCAATTAACAATAGACTGTTTCCTGGTTTTTCACCATGCTGAGTAAAGAGAAATGACAAGCTGCATCATTCTTGAGCTTTGGGGACATATTTTTTGTCAGCTATCCTTCCAGTCTTTTGACATATTTGAGCATAAAATAATACTATAGAAGCTCCCATACTTGCTAGGTCTGCCATAGGAAATATCCTTGGGAATAACTGGCTCAGAACACTTGAAAATGTATCCCTCTTCTGTCATTGGCCTGCAAGATTACAAGGTTATCTTTGGAGAGATCCACTATTACATTTATTCAAAAAATCAGGAAGGTCAGTGCATGGGAAAGATCAGTAGAAGCAGTTAAGACAAATGCATGTAACAGTTAATTCCAAGACGAACTTTCATCCTGATAAAAAGTTCTCTTGACCCAATGCTTGGACTTTTGTTTTACAATTCTTTCAGGTATTGAAACTAAATAACTGACAGATTCCTCCAAGTGGACCTTCTGAAAAGCCATGTTATTTCACTGAAATAAATTGTAGTTATGTGGGTTGCATCATTCAAGAGAACGATTTTTTTAGTGGGCAACTTCTCCAGAGCCCTGTCACCTATTTGACTGATGGGCAAGTACTCAAAATAACTGAAGTGCCAGACATGTGTGGGGCGACTGTAGAGCAAAGGCAAGTGATAAGAAGCCAGGTGACCACTGGAGCAGTGTCCCATTGAGGAAATTTTGTCGCTCTTATTTACATGTGGCATGAGACATAATATAAAGTGTACCACTAAGGTGCCCATGTCTGTTGGAGAATAGAGATGCTCAAATATTTATATAAAATAAAGGCTTATTGTCATTAATGGGATTTATTTATTTATTTAGATTCTACAGAAGACAGTGAAAAATTTGGCAAAATAACTAAGTCATCTACCTACAAATGACCATCTGTGTGTCAGCAATCAAAGCTGTGAAAGCTTTGCTTGGAGACACATCAAATATAACATTACTATTAAGTTCCTTTTAACTCAGACATAACTGACTCATGAAGCTGAATGTAAAACTCAAATTGCCTGACCTTTTAAAAAATGTTTGTTCTTAACATGTACAATGAAACAGTGCACAGTGAATCCAAAATCTCCTACTATTGAATATTTGGGGAATTTCCTGGTTCTGTGCAAAGTAAATAGAGAGGCAAGAGAGACAGATTTAAAAAGAGAGAGAAATTAATAGTGGCCTTTGACAATAGATGTTTTTTAAAATCCCATATTTGGTTTAATTCTGTCCATCCCACCCTTTTGTTTTGTATAACAGATGCTCAGCTAACTAGATCCAAAACAAAAGGCAATAAAGATAAACAGCTGGACACTTAACAATTAGCTATAAAACTAGTTATGAATACTTTTTTTTATCCTGAGTGCTAAACTATTTTTATTACAAAAGGGAATCATTTGAGTGGCTCTCTTTCATGCATATATTTTAAAAAGCACATACACCAACATCATATTTCAGTGTCTTGGCCTTACACCTTTCCTTACAAAGGCTGTGAAGATAGAATGGTTCCCATATAAAACCTGGCCTATCCCAATCCATTCTGGGCTTTCTTTTCTATTTTTATTGCTATTGTCAAAAATCAGCTTCATTCTTGCAGCGATCAAACGAAAGATAGGGGCTATAGACTGTACTGATATTTTAAGTTACTTAGAGAGAAACTGTTGCCTTGGATTCTCTGCTGCATGCACTAATTCATGAAAACTGCTCATGAGGATATTATGGATGTCCTTGCTTAGGGCCTGCACAAACTCCCATTGCAATCAATGGAAAGACTCCCTACGACTTCAGTGGGAGTTATATCAGATTCATAAATTGTAAACTCATTGAGGCAGGATGTGTCTGTGTGTATTTTGTCTCTGGTATGGCACTGAATGCAGTATTGGCACATTGCAAGTGTTAGTAATTATATCAGAATCACCCCAATTTAGAAGATGCTCAGTGCTTTCTGTCTAAACTAAGCCCTACAGTAAAGTGTTTTAAATATGGAGTAAATATTTCAAAAATGTCTAGGTGACTTGGACGTTTAAGTCCCATATGGGTGCTTAGGAGCCTACTTTCCATTGGCTGTCAATGGAAATGAGAGTAGCAGAGAACCTCTCATCCTGGCGAATCAAAGGTGTCAATAGGGTGTCCCCTACTATTGACTCAGCAGCCGGAATGTATCTGCTTTGGTGAATGGAGAGGGCCCAGTGTATTCTTCTCTTTCTGTCTCACACACACAGTCCTCTGCTAGGATGATATTAGTGAGGTCACCCTTAGAACAGTCCTGCTGAGATGAATAGGATAGTTAATGCCTCTCAGCTCTATTATTTCAGACTGTCTGCAGACTCTGGTGGACATTACTTCATTGGTTGCCCTTGTATCATGTTTTCAAAGTTGTCATCTCAACCATGAGGCTTGGAAGCTTACTCTTTTTTATTTAAATGAAAGTTGAGATTTTGATTTAATCACAGGATTCCAGGACGTGGGCCCTCAGTCACAGCCCAATAGGGCCTATGCCTAAATCCAGCCCTGAATGTTACCCAGGTACCCAGCTAAGACCATAAAGTTATACTAACTGCAAAAATATTAAAAGCACTACATTTCACAGCTTTGAGAGCATGAGCTACTATGAGGAAATGAGGGAGGAAGTTATGAAAGCAATTTAATGAAGATAGTGCTAAATTACTAATATGGTAATCTGAAAGAGGAATAATTCATCAGCACCTTCAGGCAGAATAGCTTCTGAAAATTACAAGCTAATATACACAGGCATCTGCTCATGTGATCAGTTATCATGAGGTTTTATTTTATAAGCATTCACTTAACCACTGCACAACAGAAATGTAACACTTCACAACTGTTATTCTCACATTTCATAACAGTTCACAGAGAACTTCTCCATTTATTATGTTTTTCTGAATTTCATGCAATGTCAATATTTAGGAGGATATGTAATGCACAGCATTGCTGGCATGAAGTAAATTGTCACTTTCATGTTTATTAGACCCAAGCAACCTTTTTGAAATGGATCCCATGTTGATACTCATGCCGACTATGGGTTGTATCAGGAAATATGCTGTTACTTCTTGGGTGGTGAGAACAGAAAGAGTATGCACATTTCTGGACTAGCTTCCTCCCATCAACCCTTTGGATGTTAGTTTTTTCTTTTAAGGAGAAAATGATTCTTTCATAACCTTTGTATGCAGACTCAATGAAATAAATACACAAAGGAAAGTCATGAGGTTTAGGGAGAAAGGCAGGTCCAGTGGTCAGAGTACTAGCTTGGCACCTGGGAAACATAGGTCCAGCTCTCTGCACTGCAACAGACTTCTCTGATTTACATTTTAAACTATAAAGGTTTGAAAGTTGTTGTTCTTGTGTTTATAGCTTTCTGCCAAGTGTCATTATTTGTGACACTGGCAATATTGGGCACCAAACAGAGATTCTGATTTTCTTTTCCAACGTACAACAATTTTTATTGGACATGGCTCGCTCTGGGCAGGTCTACATTACCGCTTGAGTCCATGTAACTTATGTCGCACAGGGAAAAAGACACCACCCTTGGTGATGCAAGTTACTGCGACCTAAATGCTGTCCACACCGGCACTGTGTTGGTGGGAGATACTCTCCTGCTGACATAGCTTCCACCTCTCGCAGAGGTGGAGCAATTATGCCGATGAGAGAGCACTCTCTAGTCGGCATAGCGTGTCTTCACCAGCCACACTACAGCAGGGCAGCTGCATCGGTACAGCTGCACCAATGTAGCAGTTCTAATGTAGACCTGCCTGCTGTGTATTATTGGTTTTGCATGGTTATGAACAGAAAAGACTATGAAACTACAAAATATAGGCACTACCAGTACCTAGCTAAGGAGTTCTGCATTAGGTGTAGCTGATGCTGGCATAAAACTTACAGCTCAGGACTCCATACTTGAACCAGGTTTCTGTCTGATCACTGCTAGGGGGGAAAAATACTTTTGGCTGTTAACCCAGCCTTCTTTCTAAGAGGGGGCTTTTACCCTTAGTAACCCATCAAAAAAGTTCATGAAAAACCACCTCTTTATTATAATTACCCCATTTACTCGCATGTAGTGTACACAGAAAGAGACAACTTATAACCCATTTAAATAATTTTTAGAAGCTCTTAAAATCACAAACTTCAATTCAGCCAATTACAGATAATTGTACCCAAACAAAACATCCACCTGCTTACTAAACTACAGCGCCCGGTGTTTCTGAGGTGCCTAAGGTCAGGAGCCACTTCCCCTCCATATGTAAACTTCAGGCTTTAGGCATGTCTTAATTCAGTAATAAGGAGTGGTGAACTGTGCTGATGATAACCAGAATGAGTAACTTTGTTCCAGCTCTCACTAATTAGTTCATGGAACAAACACCCAATCAGTGTGGAAACCAAGCTGCATACTTTTTAATCAAGCTACATGGTGTTCAGGTTACTTACTACCATATACATTTAGCCTCTCAGGAAATGTAAAATATAAGTAGAGTTTAATTGAAATACTCCAAACTTTTCATAATTATAAGGTTTCTCAAAACAACTGTTTCATTCACTTGCTTCCTGCCATAGTCTGAGAGCTGCATGGCTCAAGATTGCACAGGTTACCTCTTTAAAACAAAAGGACAAACAAAGATTTGTTAGCAAGCAAAACAGAAATTCACATACACCCCTTCCCCATCTCCTACTCCAGAACTCCAGTGGAGATCTGAGTTCCCTTGATACAATCCTAGCAAGTCATAATATCTGCCACAAATAAATCCACATGAACAAATTGTAAAATACGTAAACATCTGGCAGATATGCACGTGCTTAACTTTAAGCCCAGGAGCAATCCCACTGAAGTCAGTGAGATTATTCACATTCTTAAAATTAAGCACATACTGCCTTGGCCTAAACTACAGAGTTTTGCTGACATGGTTTTGTTGGCTAGGTGTATGGGAAAAAATTACACACATAGCTATGCCGGCAAAAATCCAGTATAGACACAACTTTACCAACAAAGTGCTTTTGTCGGCATATCTAATGTGTTCTAAGGAGGTGGTGTAGCTATACCAGTAGAACAACTCCTTTTGCTGGCAGGTGGTGCGTCTCCACTAGGGGGCTTTGCCAGCATAGTTGTACTGGCAAAGGCTCTATAGCAGTGGTTCTCAAACTTTTTTTTTTCACGGACCACTTGAAAATTGCTGAGGGTCTTGGCGGACCACTTAATGATCTTTCCAAATGTTGTTTTTATACCATTAGCTAACTATTGTAAAGTGCTTTGGCTAAAAGTGCTATATAAAAAAAACTAATATTTTTGTTCTGCAAATAAAAACACACAATTCATATTTTAATATCAGTAGTCTTACCTTTCTAATGCAATGGATGTGCACTCTCTCCCCTGCCATGGCAGCCCCCGAGCTGGGGCTGGGAAGGAGTGGGGGTCTCTCTCTCTGTCCCCCGCCACAGCAGCCCCCGAGCTGAGGCTGGGAAGTAGGGGGGTCTCTCCCTCGCCACAGCAGCCCCCGAGCTGAGGCTGGGAAGGAGGGCGGTCTCTCACTGGCAGCCGCAGCCCTGGAGCTGGGGAAAGTCGCCTTTCTCTGGTCGCCGCAGCCCTGCACTTCTCGAATTCTCCCCACCCCCTCTTCTCACCTCACTGCCCCCTTCCACCTCTTCCCGCCAAGGCCACTCCCTCGCTTTACATGTGCATCTTCTCCAGGGTCCAGATACCTAATTAGTGGAGCCACACCCATGCAGCCCACTGATTAGGTTGATGGCCCTTCATCCTCTCATGTGTGGCCGCCCAGGCGCGCACCTCAGAGGAGGGAACTATCCGTGGACTACCTGAATGGAGCTCGTGGACCACTGGTGGTCCACCGACCACAGTTTAAAAACCTCTGCTCTATAGTATAGACAAGACTTTAGTTTTTAGGATGGGGGCCTAATAGCTTGCTGTTAGATTTTGTAAATGAATTCTCTCCTCTCTTCTCTTTTGAGGTGCAGATGTCAGATCATTTTACACAGTAAGGACCATATGGCTTGTGGGAACATCTCTCAGTTCTCACCTTTGACTGACAGCATACAAAGTATTTGACATGGGTGCTATTTCAGCACTGCTATAGATACTCTGAGTTTCAGATCTCACTAAAGCAAATTAATGAACCTGATAAATAATTATGATTTTCTTTAAGTGTGTGATAGCAGAAATGTATATCCCATTCCAAGGGTTTTGTTGGTCCGTAAGTGGAGCAGAGACCTACACAAGCTTTTGTTAGCTTGCCTTATGCTAGGACAGCTTTTTAGTACTTTATAATAAATATGAAATACTGCGGGTTAATATTTATTTATTGAAAATAGCATGCAAGAAAAGTATTGCAAAGATCCTTCCTACCTCTAGTAAGATTTATATTTTACAAATTAAAACTTTGATCTTACAATCTGATCCTCTTTGCCCTGAGACCCCCTGACTTTAATGGGATTCTATGAGGCAGATCCCTTTCAGAATTGATGCTTAAAATAACTGAATTTTTCATATTTCTTTCTTACCAGTATGGAATGCAGCCTAGAATGGGCTTTGATGAACAGCTGAAGGTAGTTTAACACCACAGTTAAAGGACTCCAAGCATAACAACTTGTACCCACATAAGCAAACAATTTGTAAAACAGGAAAGAAGTATTTTGGTGCTTTGCCATTCTGAAATCTTGTCCCATTTGCAACTCTAAGGGCTTAATTCTGCACGTACCAGGGCAGGAGAAATTGCTACTAATATCTCTATCTCAGTTGCCATATTATTTTGTTATTATACCATAGTTCTCCATGATTTATCACATCTCCTTTCCAAGAGGGGAAATTCTGGTGAATCATGGGTAGGCTTGAAAGGATTATCTTTTATTGGTAAATGTCAATAAACCATACACACAGAACTGAGTAATAATTAAGGCTATGATTTAATCGTTGATATTTTTAGTAAAAGTCATGGACAGGTCATGGGCAAGAAACAAAAAATCACGGCCCATGACCTGTCTATGACTCATACCATAAATACCCCTGTGGGGGCGGAGCTGACAGCACCAGCTGCCGGGGGGGCAGCCCGAGGGGCCCGCTGAATTAGCTGCTGGGGGAAGCCCCTGGGAGCCCAGCTGCAGGGGTGGGGAGGTAGTGGCTGCTCCAGCCGCCACTGGAGGGGGAGTCCCGGGGCTTCTAAATACAATAAAACTTGGATTTTTCAAACCCTCATTTACAAAAAAAAATGTAGTCTGAAATATCCTTGTGTCTACTGGTCTGTGTAGATTACTGCATATTCCCTCAGAAGTAAGAACCCCTGTTTGCAGGGCACTGGAAACCTTAGTGCAAAGACCTTCACAAAATCAAAATTCTTCTGTCCTATCTTTCAGTTTAGGCATAAAACCAAAATCCTGCCCACTTGTGGTTATTAATGTTCCCATTGCTTTTTCAGTGTTAGAGCCTCTCATTCATGCTGCAAAGCAGATAAAACTATTTGTCTCTTGCTAAATTTCACATACCTTCTATTAAACATTACTCTTTTTTTACTACCTTGTTTAAATCTTTCAACAGCAGATGTGGCCAAATGGTCCATTTTGTTTAATCCCAGAACAGTTGCAAGCATTGTTTATATAATCAAGGCACGTTTAAAAAGATGTATGCCGACAGCTAATGATTTTTTTAATGTAGGTGCATAGTCGCCTTATGTCTATCTCCTTATGGTTACATCTAATATATCTTAGTTCATGTTAAATGGAATTACTGTTGTAATTTGTACTACAACTGATAGCATAAAAAAATGCCTGATGCCTAGTGTTAGACTAAATGCCACATATGAGTGAATGATAATTTTTCACTTGACAATGTTGCTCTCTGCTCTTCTCCCTTTTTGCTATAAGGGACTATGTTAGGGTTCTCAGAAGAGCTGAAAAAGGCTCTTACAAGCCAGACGATCAAATTCTAGGACTCTTACATCAAGTATCCAGAGCTCTGACCCCATGTTTTTGCACCATAAAGATTTTGCAGTTGCTGTGGAGTAGGAAGCAGAATGAATCCATAACTGCCAGTTTTTCAACTACTTCCTCTTCTCTTCTTCCCTCCCTGAGCTTAAAAAAGGACTCAACTTGTTCAGTTTTTCTGAGTCAGCAACAGCAAGTGCTCTCTCCTATGAAACTCCTTCCTATGAAACTTGCTCAGTGATCCTATTCTCCCTGCTTTCCTATTTCTTCCCTTTTTCTTTTGTTCTTTCCCTCTCCACACCCCTTCTCTCACCCTCCCTTCTCCTTTTGTGTGTGTGAGAGGCCATGGGTGATGACGGAACCAAATTTTTTAGGAAACAGTTGACCCCCCTCCTTGGCACTGAACTCAAGTGAGAGATTGAAAGGACCCCCCTGATGGTGAAATGGGAGACTGCAGAGGGACCCCTGGACTTCATTATATAAGAGTTTGACACATGACTGCTTATAGTCTGAATTTAAGGAAATGAAATAATGATTCTTTGAGGCTGTTCGAGACATACATCCAAAACACACTGCTTTTTAGTTCAGATGATTACTACACTTGGATTGAGGCATTCAGCTATGGTGTGCAAGCATTCCAAGTGGGATTGTGCTGGGGAGTATTGTAGAAGTAAAGTACCTGAAGAACTGGAAATCCTCCTGGACTAAGTGTATGCACTTCTAAGAGGTTACAAGCAGCTGTTGTGCCTCAGTTATCTGAGCAACCTTCTAGCAGCCTCATCTAGGTCAAACATTGTCAGCTTTGTAGCATGAGTGATTAACACCCCCAGTGCCCAGCTATTATGTTAGCTGCCTGTATAGCTCCACAACTACAACTTTACTCTGTAGGTGTAACACACTCCCTTTTCCTAGTAGGTGCAACCCCCTTAAAACAATCTTCAGACTGGTGGAATTTTTTTCAAATGGAGAGTGCATGTTGTCCCTTACCATAGGATCCACCTGTGAGGTTGTCTGTCTAACCTTTCTATAACATTGCTAAGGCATCTTTCTTCATGAGGATGTAGGTTCTGCACAATAATTAAGAAGAAAACACAAAAAGTCTAAGGAGGCATTTTTCTCTGATTTTTGAGACTTCAATAAGGGTGTAGAATTATTTTAAATAGCAGATACTACTGAGGAAGAGGTTGATTGAGAAGGTGTGTTTTACATTTTGATCTAAGTCATGGTTGGATTCAGTTTGATCTCCTCTGGCAAGAAAATCCATAACTGGGGTCCCACTGTGGCTTGCACCTTAAAGTCTCTTGTGTTGGATCTCTAGAGCTCTATTGTTCCTTTGGAGGGCAAATGTCTCGGAAAGTCATTGGTGATAAGGGAGTCTCTGAAACAGGGCCGGCTCCAGGCACTAGCTTATCAAGCAGGTGCTTGGGGCGGCAACTCCGGAGTGGGGCGACACTTTCAGGGATTTGGCGGCAATTCGGCGGAGGGTCTCTCACTCCCGCTCGGAGCAGAGGACCTCCCGCTGAATTGCCGCAGATCGTGATTGCGATCGTGGCTTTTTTTTTTTTTTTTTTTTTTTTGGCTGCTTGGGGCGGCCAAACCCCTAGAGCCGGCCCTGCTCTGAAACAACCAAAGCCCTAAATCATTAAAATGAAAATTTTAGATTCCAGTATTGCAAACTTCCAGCACTCAAAACTCTGAGTCAGATCCCCCAAAAAATCACAAGAGGCTTAAAAATAATATATTTTGACGGGGTGCTGGAACAATTTTTATAGTGGGAGTACTGAGAGCCATTGAACCCAACTGTAAACCTTATATATAATCAAGTATCAGAGGGGTAGCCATGTTAGTCTGGATCTGTAAAAGCAGCAGAATCCTGTGACACCTTATAGACTAACAGACTTATTGGAGCATGAGTTTTCATGTATGCATCCAACGAAGTGGGTATTCACCCACGTAAGCTCATGCTCCAATACATCTGTTACTCTATAAGGTGCCACAGGACTCTTTGCTGCTTGTATATAATGGAAACTACTTAAAGCCAGAGGGTGCAGCAGCAGCTCTCGGACCCCTAGTTCCAGCATCTATGCATTTTGTATTCTTTTTATTTGCCATCTGGCTGTGAGTCTTCAGGGTTACATCATTGAGTTTTTCTCCAGAAACATGAGGGCAAGAAACTTACTTTAAAAAAAAAAAAAAAAAAAAAGGTCTTCTTCTCACTTAACCATATGCCTTCAGGAGCTGGAGCTTTAAGGAAAATACCAAAGAGTCCTGTGGCATCTTATAGAGTAACAGACGTATTGGAGCATAGAGCTTTCGTGGGTGAATATCCACTTCGTTGGATGCGTGTGGTGGAAATTTCCAGGAGCAGGTATATATATGCAAGCAAGGAGCAGGCTAGAGATAACGAGGTTAGTTCAATCAGGGAGGATGAGGCCCTGTTCTAGCAGTTGAGGTGTGAAAACCAAGGGAGGAGAAACTGCTTTTGTAGTTGGCTAGCCATTCACAGACTTTGTTTAATCCTGAGCTGATGGTGTCAAATTTGCAGATGAACTGAAGCTCAGCAGTTTCTCTTTGAAGTCTGGTCCTGAAGTTTTTTTGCTGCAGGATGGCTACCTTTAAATCTGCTATTGTGCGTCCAGGGAGATTGAAGTGTTCTCCTACAGGTTTTTGTATATTGCCATTCCTAATATCTGATTTGTGTGAAAAATACCAGGAAAATACCAATTATCCTGAGACTCAGGACAACATTATGAAAGTTGGCAACACTGAGGGTATGTCTACACTACCAGAGTAGTTCGATTCTACTTAAATCGAATTTGTGGAACCGATATTACAAAGTCGAACGTGTGTATCCACACTAAGGACACTAATTCGACTTTGTGAGTCCACACTAACGGGGCAAGCGTCGACATTGGAAGCGGTGCACTGTGGGCAGCTATCCCACAGTTCCCGCAGTCCCCGCTGCCCATTGGAATTCTGGGTCGAGCCCCCAATGCCTGCTGGGAGAAAAAATGTGTCAAGGGTGGTTTTGGGTAACTGTCCTCATTCAACCGTCACTCCCGCCCTCCCTCCCTGAAAGCGCCGGCGGGCAATCAGTTCGCGCACTTTTCTGGTGAGTGACAGCGCGGACGCCACAGCACTGCGAGCATGGAGCCCGCTGCGATCATCGCTGCAGTTATGGCCGTTGTCAACTCCTCGCACCTTATCGTCCACCTTTTTCACAGTCAGATGCTGAGAAATCAGGCGAGGAGGCTATGGCAGCGCGGTGAGGACATGAAGTCTGAGAGTGGCACAGACCTCTCACAAAGCACGGGACCCCACACCGTGGACATCATGGTGGCAATGGGTCATGTTCATGCTGTGGAACGGCGATTCTGGGCCCGGGAAACAAACACGGACTGGTGGGACCGCATAGTGCTGCAGGTCTGGGATGAATCACAGTGGCTGCGAAACTTTAGGATGCGTAAGGGAACTTTCCTTGAACTGTGTGAGTTGCTGTCCCCTGCCCTGAAGCGCAAGGACACCCAGATGCGAGCAGCCCTGACTGTGCAGAAGCGAGTGGCCATAGCCCTCTGGAAACTTGCAATGCCAGACAGCTACCGGTCAGTAGTGAACCACTTTGGCGTGGGCAAATCTACCGTGGGGGTTGCTGTGATGCAAGTAGCCAACGCAATCGTTGAGCTACTGCTCTCAAAGGTAGTGACCCTGGGAAACGTTCAGGTCATCATAGATGGCTTCGCCGCGATGGGATTCCCAAACTATGGTGGGGCTATAGATGGGACTCACATCCCTATCCTGGGACCGGACCACCAGGCCAGCCAGTATATTAACTGAAAGGGCTACTTTTCAATGGTGTTGCAAGCACTGGTGGACCATAGGGGATGTTTTACCAACATCAACGTCGGATGGCCGGGCAAGGTTCATGACGCGCGTGTTTTCAGGAACTCTGGTCTGTTTAGACGCCTGCAGGAAGGTATTTTCTTCCCGGACCACAAAATAACTGTTGGGGATGTGGAGATGCCTATAGTGATCCTCGGGGACCCAGCCTACCCGCTAATGCCCTGGCTCATGAAGCCCTATACAGGCGCCATGGACAGTGACAAAGAACTCTTCAACTACCGGCTGAGCAAGTGCAGAATGGTGGTGGAGTGTGCTTTTGGACGTCTCAAGGGGAGACGGAGAAGCTTACTGACACGCTCAGATCTCAGCGAAACCAATATCCCCATTGTTATTGCAGCTTGCTGTGTGCTCCACAATCTCTGTGAGATCAAGGGGGAGACCTTTATGGTGGGATGGGAGGTTGAGGCAAATAGCCTGGCTGCTGATTACGCTCAGCCAGACAGCCGTGCGATTAGAAGAGCCCAGTGGGAAGCGCTGTGCATCTGGGAGACTTTGAAAGCTAGGTTCCTCAGTGAGCAGGGTAACCTGTGACTATTAAGTTTGTTTACAGAGAAGCTGAACCTGCCCCCGTTTCTTTACCCAGCTAATGTTGACTATCCTCTGCAGTTACATACCCCGTTCACCCCGTTCCCCCCCTTCCAACGCACGCTTAAAAATAAAATACATGGAACTTTGTTAATTAACACCGTTTTCTTTATTACTGATTTCACGGTAAAGGGTTGAAACTGGGACACAGACTGTGGTGGGTAGGGTGTGTAGTGATGTAAAGACCGCTTCTAAACTCGAGGAATGACAGGCTCCTGCTCCTAGAGCGGTCCGCAGTGGTGGACTGGTTGTTTCAACGGAGCTTGCCACCCCTCCTTTTCGGGACTCTGTGTGCGGGGGCTATGTGACTTTGTGGCGGGGGAGGACGGTTACAGATCCCCTGCTGCGTGGCTCTGTGATCCAGGATAAGGACTGCTGCATAAGATCTCTAACCGCCCTCCCCCGCACATAGTCACATAGCCCCTCCGCCCCCCAGAACATGAAAACCACCTCCCAGACTGACCAGGGTGCCTAGTGACTGCACTGTGTGTGTGACCTGCTGCTGAACCTGCCCCCGTGTCTGTAACCTGGTAAAGGTGACTGTCCTGTCCAATTACCAACCCCCTTCCCCCCCTTCAAACACAGTCTCCTCTAAAAGAACATGACGGAAACAGTAATTAACAGAAAAGTATTTTTTATTATCAACTAGACAGTTAGGGGATGAAACTGGGACGGGGGCTTGGGTGAGGCGGGAAGGAAAGGACTTATCAAAATTTTGGGAATGACAGCCTTCTTGTACTTGAGCACTCTGCAGGGGTGGAGTGACAGTTTTCACGGCCCCTGCCGCCCCTCCTTCTTGGTACTTTGGGTGAGGGTGGTATGGGACTTTGTGGTGGGGGAGGGCGGTTAGAGAGAGACTGCAGTGGGGCTCTGTCCTCCTGCCTGCAGTCCTGCAGAACATCCACAAGGCGCCGGAGCGTGTCCGTTTGCTCCCTCATTAGTCCAAGCAGCGTTTGAGTCGCCTGCTGGTCTTCCTGCCGCCACCTGTCCTCCCTTTCGCTGTGTGAGCGCTGGTACCGTGACATGTTCTCCCTCCACTGGGTCTGCTGGGCCGCCTCGGCTCGGGAGCAGCCCATAAGTTCTGAGAACATCTCGTCCCATGTCCTTTTCTTTCGCCGCCTAATCTGCGCCAGCCTCTGTGAGGGGGATGCCGGGGTAGGTCGGGAGACAGTCGCAGCTGTGTGATGGGAAAAAGGTAGTGAATTCCTTACAAAGATACATTTTTGCGAACAATGAACATAGCCTAGTCTGTCTCTGTGAACAAGACCATGCACAGCACCTATCTCATGCGCACTCAGGACAAGTTCGAATTTTCGGCCTTCGCATTCAGTGCCTGGGGTCTTGCAGTGGAGATCAGACAAGCGGGGCAGGACAGCAGAATTCGTGTAGCAGGCAGACATGGTAAGCCGTAGACTTTTGGCTGCTTAAAACTTAATTTATAGCAGTGCCCTCCTTTCACGGTCAAAGCAATGCTCCTACCGTTGGCCAGTTCCTGCTGCCGGCAATCCGGAAAGCATGAACTCTGCCCCTGTCCTGCCTCCACCGCGTGGCTGTAAACCGCCGGTTACAGTTATGTAAAGGAACAGGCAAGCAGTCCCGATACTAACATTCCCCTAATTCAAAGCAGGTCACCATGAGCGACATCACCCTGCTGAGGATCAGTGACACAGATAAAGACCGCATGCTGCGTGAAAGCCAGCAAAAACCAGGGCCCTATGCCGCCATGCTCTGCGAGGCAATGATACCAGAGTACCTGAGGATAGCCTGGCGCGGAAAAGTGTGCTACCACGGAGGACGCAATAAGGCCGCTCTCCCCAGTGACCTCATGCGGAGGCTTTTCAGTTACCTCCAGGAGAGCTTTGTGGAGATCTCCCAAGAGGATTTCTGTTCTATCCCTGTTCATATTGACCTTCTTTTCCATTGTTAATATTCCTGTTCTGTTCAAAATAAATCTTTACATGTTTAAAGCACTTACCGACTGATCCTTCCCCTGATTCAGGGTCCGGGTTAACGGCTGGGGAGGGTTGGTAGGGGATCTCCGTGAGGGTGATGAAGAGATCCTGGCTGTCGGGGAAATCAGCGTTGTAAGCGCTGTCGACTGCCTCGTCCTCCTCATCTCCTTCCTTATCTTCCCCGTCTGCGAACATCTCCGAGGAACTGGCCGTCGACACTATCCCATCCTCAGAATCCACGGTCAGTGGTGGGGTAGTGGTGGCGGCCGCACCTAGAATGGAATGCAGTGCCTCGTAGAAGTGGCATATCAGGGGCTGGGATCTGGAGCGTCCATTTGCCGCTTTGGTCTTCTGGTAGCCTTGTCTCAGCTCCTTGATTTTCACACGGCACTGCGTTGCATCCCGGCTGTATCCTCTCTTTGTCATGGCTTTGGAGATCTTCTCGTAGCTCTTCGCATTCCGTTTTTTGGAGCGCAGCTCCGAAAGCACAGACTCATCGCCCCACACAGCGATCAGATCCAAGACTTCCCGATCAGTCCATGCTGGGGCCCTCTTTCTATTCTGAGATTGCATGGACACCTCTGCTGGAGAGCTCTGCATCGTTGCCAGTGCTGCTGAGCTCGCCACGATGTCCAAACAGGAAATGAGATTTAAACTGGCCAGACAGGAAAAGGAATTCAAATTTTCCCGGGGCTTTTCCTGTGTGGCTGGTCAGAGCATCCGAGCTCGAACTGCTGTCCAGAGCGTCAACAGAGTGGTGCACTGTGGGATAGCTCCCAGAGCTGTTAGCATCTAATTCCATCCACACCTACCCTAATTCGACATGGCCATGTCGAATTTAGCGCTACTCCCCTCGTCGGGGAGGAGTACAGAAATCAAACTAAAGAGACCTATATGTCGAACTAAATAGCTTCGTTGTGTGGACGGGTGCAGGGTTAATTCGATTTAACGCTCCTAAATTCGACATAACCTCCTAGTGTAGACCAGGCCTCAGAGTAGGACCAAGTTATTGAATTCAGTGCTGAAATGGAGGGGGAACAGAGAAATCTTTGAAACACTGTTTTGATACTGTGTATTTATCTTGTTCTTAGTGATACAGGCTGCTGTGAGCTGCATCAGTTGAAGCCTTTGTGCGTCAATTACCTTCAACCCAGCTAGCGTGAGTTGTAGTACCCTAGCCAAGAAGTCCTAAAAGCCTTGTGGATCCCTGTAGATAGTTCCTTGTAACCCCATGTTGTTCCTAGGGTTGAAGGACACATCAATGGTTGGTCCCACAAGCAGACTCACTGTGGTCCCCATAGGATGAGCTGCTGACCAATTCATAGGAAGCTTCTGAGGAGCGTAAGTGGGCAGTGCAAAAGTGGCAGGGCCAAACAAAATGGTTCCTATCGCACTAGGGATATAGAGCACCTTTGCCCTCAGCTCAGTCGGGTGGTCACAACAATGAATGTTTTTCCCCACTCCTGCTATTGACGTGTAACCCTTCTTCCCATCTGAGTTGGCAGCAACAAGGGCAGGGTTCAGTATCTAGGAGTTTCGTTTCAATAACGCAATGCAAAACCGGCTCGAGCCCCAACCCAGTGACCTGTGACAATTACATACCACTGCCCTGGTAGGAGTGTATCTGAGGATCAGTAAAATCTAAAAACTATAATGAAAAATGATCATCAGGAACCACAGACTTCTCACGGCGCCACATGGTCAGCTGCATCTCTTTATGTTCATTGAGTGGCTATTCCTGTCCAGGCAATGCTGGAGCAAGATATTCTCTGCTGCCATCTCCTCTGTGGAAAAATAAAATGGAGGAAATCTCTGCTAAACTTAGTAAGCTGGAAGCTAGGATGGAAAAACATTATGGAAAAAGCACAAGATCAAATTAACTGAAAGCTATGTGCCTGGACAATGAGGGCTGACTACAAAGTTAGTTAAGAACAGTATTGCTGGAGACCGTTGGTTTCTTAAGTATTCTAGCCAAGTACAATCCAGAAATGTAAGTGCAAGGTCTGCTTTTTCTTACAGACAACCTTGTGCCAAAAGATATGAATCTTGATGTAAAAAGAAGATCCTATCTCCTTGGAAGAAGTCTACTTCATTCTTGTGGGAAATGCCCATAAAAACTCCCATGGAGTAAGCACCATTGCTGGTCAGAGGGATTGTGATGGAAATCTGCTTGCTGCATGCACTATAAACTATATCGACTTCAAAAGGGCTAACTGCTGTTTTCTCCCCATATTTCAGTCCAGCCATCCATGCTAACAGAAGGGTCACTATTTTAGAAATTTTGTGAAAAAAGGAGCTGAAGCTTCCATTTTCTATTGGGCAAACCTCAGTCTTTTTTTTTTTATTATTATACATCATATGCATTCTGGGGCTAAACATCAGCATTCTAGTAATTTAACACGATCCAAAACATTGCTCTAGACCAGTGTTTCCCAAACTTGGGACGCTGCTTGTATAGGGAAAGCCCCTGGCAGGCCGGGCCAGTTTGTTTACCTGCCGCATCTGCAGGTCTGGCGGATCGTGGTTCCCAGTGGCCACGGTTCACTGCTCCAGGCCAATGGGAGCTGCTGGAAGCGGCAGCCAGTACGTCCCTCAGCCTGCGCTGCTTCCCGCAGCCCCCATTGTCCTGGAGTAGCAAACCGCAGCCAGTGGGAGCTGCGATCAGCCAGACCTATGGAGGCAGCAGATAAACAAACCGGCCCGGCCCACCAGGGGCTTTCTCTACACAAGCAGTGTCCCAAGTTTGGGAAACACTGATCTAGACAAGGATCATAACATAGAAGAAACAAACTAGGACTGAAAGTTGACTCATTGCATATCATATTGACCCTTCTCCCCGACTCTTTGTTGACATGTTTCCATTCTTCCTTCCCTAGTTTGGAGTCAGTTTTTGCAAAAGATCAAAAATAATTTGTTGCAGAATGGTGTTGATTTATGAGAGGATCTGGTTAAATTTTGTTAGACTGTAAAATTGAAAATAGGGAATGTTCATCTCTTTTGGATTATACTGATGTTGCTTCGGTTGCCTCCTAACATCTGCAGATCTTCATATAAAGGAGAGAGTGAAAATGTTGTGACTAATAAGTATGATTTCTAATGTCAGGGTATTGTCTATATAATGCTTATTGTGTTTTTGGATGGCCACTCAACCTATGCACCAGAATTGCATGTTGTGTCATGAATATCTCATTCAAACTGGGGGGGAGTGGAGCTGCAGTGGGGTGCCCGCTGTCAATATGATCTGTACTACTAACTACACTTAAATAGTGCTTCCCTATTCAAGGTGCTGCATGGCACAAAAACTGACTCTCAACCCCTCTGTGCTGTAGGTAAACATTAGAATGAGTTGGAATATTTTTGACAAAATGTGTTTTTGTTGAAAAAGGCTGTTTTGAAGCTGAGAGGATTTGTGGAAATTAATCAATTTCAATAAAGTTTTCAGTTGGAAGGTTTCCGAGGTCTCGGGTGGATCTCTGGTTACTTTGAGAAGAGAGAGGTTGTTGGGTTTAATGTGTGGGTGCAGGGTGATATTTCTGGCTTGCGATATACTAGAGGTCAGACTCTATGATCTAGTGTTCCCTTCTGGCCTTAAACACTGTCTGTCTGTCTGTCTGTCTCTCTCTCTCTCTCAGACCTGAACCCCAAACCTGACCTTTTTGATCCAAAACCAGCACTTGACACAATTCTATTTTGCTAAAATGTTTGAAGGTTTTTGTCTGCACCCCAATGTGGAACAGAAACAAAGTTTTAAACCTTGGAAGTTGTCATGGAATGGAATTAGCTTTCTCCAGCCAGCTCTAGTAAATATTGTCATCCCCATTTTAGAGGGAAGGAAACTGAAGCAAAGAGATGAAGTGACTTGCCCAGGCCAATGCAGTGAATCAGTAGTGGAGCTGGGATCAGAATTCAAGACCTCCTTATGCTCTGTGTTCAATCTCTCGTACCGTGCTGGCTATATTGAAGTAGTTATAGCAACACAAAGGTACTGTTCACACTGCGATCAAAATCCTGTCATGTTTAAAAAAAAAATCACATTCAAACACTTTTGTGAATAAGGTACTTTTTTTGCTTAGATTTTAATTCCTTACGCATTAAACTGTGTGTAAAACAACTGATGAAAAATCCGTTTAAAGCCCTGCATAGATGTGGCCTAAGATGGAGCAAATCCTGTTTTGAGTTCAGAATCTCAATTATTTGGTAGGATTTGGGTATATATTTTGTAGTGCTATATTGAAGAGAGAGATTGTGTGGGGTCTTTATCGGTGTTTTCAATCAGAGCATTCAGAGCTTCTGTGAAAGTACTGGAGTGAGATGGTAAGGGGGTTAGTGCTAAGAAATTCCTGATACAGTTGTTATAGCCTGGGAGCTGAAGTTTCAGTAAACTGGGAACAGAACTCTGCAGAAAAAAGCCAAAGCCTGGGGCTGTATTATTTTTTCCCTCTTTAATTGCAATTTTGGTTTCATCCAAATAATAGCTTACATCAGCTATCACAAAGTTTCTTATTTGTTTTCATATGAGGTAAGAGATTAAAAAATACATCAAGGGCACAAACTTGCAGTCATCGCTCAGGCAAAATTCCCATGCAGACTGAGCATTCACTTTTTAGGAGAATGTTGTGCTTTTCTGTTTCTGCAACAGCATTTCTTTTAAATTTCAGCTAATTAGCCAATTATAAGTACCCCACGGCCATATTTATGACATTAGTGTGTACGCTGAGCAGAACAAGCTGATTTTTGTTTTGTTTTGTTATATGTTTTGCAATTTAGGCTTCTCTAATTTTCAGCGTGTTGCTTTTGGAGAGATATAATGTTTAATTTGACTAATTTAATTTCAACCATTGTAAAAACAAAAGTGGGGAACATGCACTAACTGACAAATTTGAACAGTTATTTTGCTGAAGCTGAAGTGCCACTAAATGACAATTGAGTTATTTTTCAATTAGGGATTCTGGGTTTTGGTTTCTATTTTTATTCATTTCTATGTTTGTTTTTTGGCAGCTTTCATCCCTTGTAACTTACTAGAAGAAATGGTAGTACAGGTTTATTTGAATTGTGATTGCATAAATGTAAGGAGAAATCACCATTAGCAATAAAATAGAAGTTTATTTTTTTAAATAATAAAAAAAATTATTGCATCCGACGAAGTGGGTATTCACCCACGAAAGCTCATGCTCCAAAATGTCAGTTAGTCTATAAGGTGCCACAGGATTCTTTGCTGCTTTTACAGATCCAGACTAACACGGCTAACCCTCTGATATTTTTTTAAAGGGTTGTTTTTAAGCCCTCTAATGTATTGATTTCATCCTACATTCCCCTGTTAGAAAGCTACTTACCCTACTGCTGTTGTATGATCAAGAAGTGAACCAAGCAGAAACAGAACAGGGAATGATACATTCTGTAATTTGCCGGCGAAAGAATACATGGAAAATGAATTTTCTTGAGTCTTCTTAAAGAGTCCTGGCATTTTGTATTCTCCTCCTCCAGTGTTTGTTGTTTTAAAACTAGTTGCCTTCTCCCCCCATCCTACCTCCACAAAGAAAACCCTATTTAACATACTACTGAATTTTGATATGATGGTTTCAACTTTACTTGTTTATTATTTATTTATTTAAACAACTGGTGTATAGTTCTTCTTACACAGTATTGCCAGCCATAAGTGTTCAGAAATAATGGATTAGACCCCAAGAAATCGTGAGATTGATTTAAAAATCACAATTAAAAAAATAATCAATTTTAAGTTTATTTATTTGCCTTTAGAGCTCATATTTTCTAGCTTTTCTCTTCCACTATGCAGGCTAGAAACTTTTTTTTTTAAATGAAAGCTGAGAGTCTTCTGTAATAACATGATTCCTTGAGCTATAAGGAAACCACCAAATATAGCCAGAGTTGGTGGTAACACTTCTTATGCCAAAATGTGGCTAGAGTCAATCACCTAAAGGTCATGAAGATAAGTCTCATATCATTAAAAGCTCTCCAAACCATCAAAGACCTACATGCCAATCTGGGATCACAAACCCTGGGATCTACAGTTGCAAGAAAGACTTCACCACAGCCCCCTCTGGCAGTCTCTACCAGTGGGTATCACTAGGCATGGATTAAGGCATAGGCTTAATAGGCAAATGTCTTGGGCCCAGACTGCTTGAGTCATGTAATGACATGTCAGAATCAAAGCTTTTGTTTTAAAAGAGATTTTTTATGATGTCAAGAATTTGGTCTATTCTGAATTCTGTCACTAATTATTTGGGTGACCTTGAACAAATCACACACTCTCTGGGCCTCCATTTTCATGCTTATCCACCCTTTTTAAATGATCTGAGTGCTTTTCAGCCATAGATCTATGTAAAAGGTATTGTTGTTTTGTGGCATTTTCCAGTTTACCATTCTATTTCCCCATCTGCTCTGATGAAGTGATATTACAATATTTATTCAAACCCTCTTAAAACCAAAATCCCGATACAGCATGTCTGAATGAGGACAATTTCAGTGCCTTACGAAACATTTAAAGCAGGGGTGGCCAACCTGAGCCTGAGAAGGAGCCAGAATTTCCCAATGTACATTGCCAAATAGCCACAGTAATATGTCAGCAGCCCCCCATCAGCTCCAACCCCCCGCTCCCAGCACCTCCTGCCCACCAGCTGCCCCACTGATCAGTGCCTTCTCCCTCCCTCCCTGCACCTCCCGATCAGCTGTTTTGTGGCATGCAGGAGGCTCTATGGGGGAGAAGCGAGGGCATAGCAGGCTCAGGGGAGGGGGTTGGAAGGGATGGAGTGGGGGCAGGGCCTGTGGCAGAGCCAGGGGTTGAGCAGTGAACACCCCCCAGTACATTGGAAAGTTGACTCCTGTAGCTCCAGCCCCGGAGTCGGTGCCTGTACAAGGAACTGCATATTAACTTCTGAAGAGCCGTATATGGCTCCGGAGCCACAGGTTGGCCACCCCTGAATTACAGGATGTGGACTATATGCTGCTTGTGATAAACAGGGATTACAGTGATCATAGGTAGAATTTAGTCTGAAAGATGGAAGGGTAAATGGTTAATTCTGCAGCATGGAAGGCAGAGATCTCTCTGTGAGATTTTCAGACACACAAATCAGGGCCGGTTCTATAATCCCGTTATAAGAGTGCAAGTGGGTATTTTGGGGGCCCTGGATGTCACTATTTAAAAAACAAAAACTTTTCAGGAGTCCATAGGCTAGATAGATCTCGAGGAAAATCTTGGATTTTAAGAGTTTTTAAAAGTAAAATTTTTTGCTTCTGTGTGAGTATTTTTGCAGTGGTTTTATATAAAGGATAACTGTACTTATTGTAGAGACAAAGTGGGAAAAGGAACATCTTGTACTGGACCATCTCCTGTTGGGGGAAGTGACAAGCTATGGAGCTTACACAGAGCTCTTCTTCAGGTCTGGGACAGTGAGTACAGAAACTGGTCCAATAAACCATATTACCTCACCCACCTTGTGTCACTAATACCCTGCGATCAACACAGCTACAACAACACTGCACATATTGCATATACAGTCAAACCTTGCAATAACGCGCCCCGCCATATCGTGAAATCGCATATAACGCGATCATAGGTTGGCTCCCCTTTAAGGCATAATACAGTACTGTACCAGTGGTCCCCAACACCATGGCAGGGGAGAGAAGCTGCAGCCCCGCTCCTGCCGGGGACAGAGAACTCCGAGGCTGCGGGGCCGGTGCTCTCTGTCCCCAGCAGGCGCGGGGCCGCAGCTTCTCTCCGGCTTCAAGAGGAGCCGTGGCTCCCCGCCTGCCGGGGACAGAGAGCACCGGCGCCCACAGCCCCGGAGAAGCCAGAGAGAAGCTGCGGCCCCGTGCCTACCAGGGACAGAGAGCACCAGCGCCCGCAGCCTCGGAGTTCTCTGTCCCTAGCAGGCGCGGGGCCGCGGCTTCTCTTGAAGCCGGAAAGAAGCTGTGGCCCAGCACCTGCCGGGGACAGAGAACACCAACGCCCGCAGCCTTGGAGATCTCTGTCCCCAGCAGGCGGGGGGTCACGGCTCCTCTCCCCTGCTGCGCACTAGGCACTAGGGGCACTAGGCGGCGCACATCAGTGCACCGCTTTGGGGACCACTGACAAACTGACTGGTTTGAAACCCCGCTATGCCGTGACCCCGCATTTAGCGCGATGGAAGTTTTTGGGCCCCAAACATCGTGTTATAGCGGGGTTTCCCTGTATTTTAGTCTTTCTGACAGTTGGGGCCCCTTGAAGACTGGGGAGGCAAATGTCCCTTTTTTGCCACCTCTGCCCTTCCCCCAATAGGCCAGGGCCTCACACAAATGGCAGTTAAGGGCCTAACTCTCTTTGAAAGTCCCCCTCTATCTTTGAAAGACTGGTTAAAAATCACCTATGATTCAGGGAGCCTTCTGATGGCCCTTCCCATCATTTGTACCTCATGCTGTGTCTATAAACTGGGAGCAGAGGGGCAGGTGCTCCATACTTTCACTGTAGAAAGGGTATCTATGAGAGCTTTGCATATGCACTCATGAAGGGTTTCAATGAAGAATGGACCATAGGTTCTGAATATACACAAATCCGCCAGTGTCATTGATCATGCATGCAAGTGGTGCAAGGGGTTGCAGTTTGCTAGACTGGAGTAGGGGCTGCTGGGTTGGATTTTTGCCCTGGCCTAGAGTTGAAGTTGGAGTTCATCACCCTACCTCGCTAGCACTTCTCTTGCATAGATTCTTATTACTCAGGCTTTAAATGGATGAAGTGTCCTTGAAGACCTAGGATATTTGCAAAAGCAGAAGCACCGATGTTTTTTAAGGGTTTGTCTGCATGGTGATTAGTCCACACCAGAGGGGTGTAGATTTAAGTCTGCACTAGTGTGTCATGTACTAACTGGCCTGTGTAGACCCTGCTGGCATGGACAAAAAGCTCCCTAGCATGCAATAATGTAGACCTGTTTCAAAAAGTACTACATTAACATGCAGTAGAGCACCTTATAGTGTGTGCCAGCATGAACCACCTGGTCCAGTTCGTGTGTGACATGGTAGTGGGGACTAAAATTTACCCTCCACTTGTACAGGCTAAGGCACAGTGTAGACAAGCCCAAACATTTTGAAAAGGGCTAGGAAGGATTGAGATATGTGATCTCCTCATCAGTGCTTTGTGTGCTGCTGGGAAGGTTCTTGAAGGTATGACCTTTCAGTCTGGACTTCTGACTGAGATATACCATAGATCATCACAAAGATCAAAGTACCACCAAGCATGACTTCCTGTGTCCATGGAAAGCTGCTCAGTGCAAGTCTCCTCCAAGGATGACATATGAAAGCAAATGAACTTGAGAAAGGAAGGATGGTCTTGTGATGAAGGCGCTAGGCTGGAACTCAAAAGACCTGGCGTCAGCTTCTGGCTCTGTGAAAGGGTTCTTGTGTAACCTGAGAAGTCCCTTAATTTCTATGCCTGAGATCAATATCTGTAAAATGAGGGTGATAATCGTTCCCTGCATCACAGTGGTGTTGAGGATTAATTCACTGTGGGATGCTCACATATTACAATGCTGGAGGACATACAGGTAGGTAGGTAGGTAGGTAAAGCCCAGTGAGAAAAGAGGTTATGACATTATATAGAAAACTGCATCAGTCTTTCATTCTCCTCTTATGGAAGATGCACACTGAGTGGAGGAATAACATTCTTAAAAATAATTAAAATGAATTATCATGTTTTCTGTTCTGAGTTTCACCAGAAAATCTTTATGTATTAACTGAACTTTAACTGCTTGGGAAGACTTGTATATTACTATATTGAGACATAAATTACTCATCTAATCACCAGGTCATTACAAAACAAGCATACACCTCTGCAATTCTAATATTAATACACTTCCTTCTTCTTTTGTCGGTCTGTTGCATCCTACATGTGTTCCTGGCATTTAATTCAACTAGCAACAACACTGTAGCCATGTGAGGGGTGTAGTTAGTAGCTGGCTGCTATAAATCTCAGAAGAATTTTCCTTTATGCATCATTTTGATCTGTATTTTACACCCTGGCTGAACTCTATGTAAGGCCTCATGGTTCTGGCTGTCTTTTGTAGCTGGCTGCATTGGCAAATGTGGAAATCTTGTGAGGCCTAAAGAGGCAGTAGATCATTTTTTTGTGTCTCTTGTTTTAATAGGAATTATCCTAGGATTTAACATTTCTGTTAACTTCATTTTTTTCCTTTTTAACTGCACTCCACAGAATGTTTACAAGAGTTGCATGCAGTCTGTCATGATATACCAAAGTAATAATTCTCAGTGCTCAGTATTCATATTTGTTAGATATATTTTTATGATACAGACACAATTCTTGGTGCATACCAAATACCCACTTCATACCATCTCTTCTACATGTCCCACACAAAGTAAAATCTGTTCAAGTATTCCTGAAACAAAGCACTCTTTTATATACCCAATGGATATAGTTTCTGTGAGACAAGAGCTCTAAATTTCCATTGCTTTTATCTTAGACAAGATCCACTCATCTAGTTTCTGGAGGTACTGCAATCAGTAGAGAATGGGTTGTATTGCAAAGGGTAAGGGAAAAAAACGATTAAAGTAATACATGTGTGTAGCTATAGTTTAAAAAAAAAAAAAAGCATTGCTTCTTGGAATAAAACCAAATGATCTTTTGGATCTTGCAGTAAACTGATATTGTTCCAACTTTTTTCTTTATCTGACACACATACACACAAAATCTCCTTCTTTCAATGTAGCCCCTTGACAGAGAGCTAATTTAAAGAAGATTTGGGAGTATGATGCAATATCAGCTGCCTTTGCATAACTCGTTGCTGTTTTCATTTGAAATCTCTCTTTTAGACTCAAATTACAATTTGGAAGTTTAAGCTAATTTTTTTTTTAAATGACTGGGCTGGTTTGATAAAATTCCTGAAAAAAAATACTGAAAATGATGAATATTAAAGAAAAAAGTTAAGATCACAAAGATATTTACTAGATATAAAAAGACATTAATATTGAAACAGAGAAACTTGCAACCTTATCAGTAAACAGAACTTGTGTTTTATACATAAGCAATTGAAAACATATAATGTCCATGTTCTTCTTCTGAATTGTTTGAAAGAGTCAATTTTCCTGAATCCCCTCTAAACAGTGTTATGAAGAGATTTTTTTAAAAATAAAATCAGATCAATTCATGTAAATATCTATAAACTCCACCTAAAAAATGTTTAACTTATAATCTCAATTTTTAAAGTGCATACATTCCTATATATTTGGAAGAACACTGAAAAACCACATTGACAAAAAAGAAAAAAATATTTTTAGCACATTAAGTAGACTGTTTAAAAGTATTGTTATATCTGGAATTCCCATGGTATCTGTAAATGCTTTTACAGTACAGTATGCCTCCCAGATAGCATTATATCAAATTTTATTCTGGTTAAACACTAAAACATGCACTTGTTTTCCATTAAGGATATTTTAGAACAAAAAAGTGATTTATATTAAATCCGCCCTTTATACATTTCCTCTTTAACTCTGTTAAATATAAAGTTGCTTAAAATCAATTAAAACCTGAAATAAAACATTTTTTAAAATGTTACTTGTATGCTTAAATACTTTTTCTCATCATTACTTTTATTTTCACCTACTATAGCTGAAATGATCCAGTTATACTCAAAATATTTTTAAACTCTTCAACGGAAATCCATATGAATGTCACTGTTTTACACGGACTTCATACAGTATTGTTAACCAGGATAGAAAACACAAGGATTACATTTTCTTTACTCTCTTTATGCATTAACGCAATAGTTAAATCAGTGTATATCAGGGGAAATTCTTAAAGCCAGAGCATACATAGGCAAGAATTTCTTTTGGTTCCCAGAATCACTGAATATGAAAGTAAAGTCAATAGAGAAGTTTGTATTAATTGAAATCTGGCAGTTTCCAGGGCAAATGTTAAGTCAGAATGGACAGTGTTTTAAATCTGTTTTGCCATTCAGATGCATATAATCCACTGAATTCTGACAAACTCAGGCCTTGTAGACCTTATAGATTCAGACCAGGGTTGGACAAGTCAAGTTAAATTTCCTGATCCACTTGTCCCAGTCTGATTGTGACCATTACTTGGTTGTTTTTTTTAAATAAAAATACACACAGACCTCAAAAAGGATCATCAGAGAAGTTAATTTTTTTAACGAAAGCCATATTCAACCTATTAATAAGGAAAAGCAATAACCAAGAAAATTCATGCCACATCTTCAAAAGCTTTTTTAAAAATAAAAAATGAAGTGGTTTCAAGAATGAAAAACAGCTTCATTAGGTAGCATTTGTATTTGAGTTATTTTTCAACATTGGTCATCATTTTCTTCTTTTCTTTAAATGCTTTATTTATCAGCATGTAATAGATAGACTGCTGTAACATAAAAATTGATTCAATATACAATTCAGCTAGGTCACATGTCATTCATATATAAATGCATGTATGTGTGCATATGGGTATGTATGTGTTGCAAGAGTCGAACTAAAGGATATCTGTTCCACTGTGTAACCTTCAACAGGATTTCAGAATGACTCTGTTTGCAGAACCTGCCTCAGGTTCTCTTCATCTATCACCTTGTTCAACAGTGAAATAATACTGATGTCTACAAAATTATACCTCTTTTTAGACTATACAAGTTATTCATGTTTTCCATTGCCAGCTGAAACTAAATCTATTTTATGTTATCCTGGGGAAAACAATTTAATTTCAGATGAAACTTCCATATTTCTTCACCTGGCTGTTTTTAAATACACTTACTGTATATATGGGATACCTTGTGTTTTAAACATCTGTTGTGAGATTAAAATAAGATCTTAATTTCTGGTATGCTATTGATGTTAGAAAAATATAAGATAGAAAGCATTATTAGCTATCTGCTAGTTGACAAGAGTGCAGGATTAGGTTTCTTTAAGGGAATTACACTTTTGATGACCCCGCTACATATAAAACATGTTAGCTAATGGGGGTGCAGAGGGGGCAGATTTAAGTGTTTGATCAGGAAATCCTGCATGAGCATATTGGATGGAAATTTGATTAGTAACCTTAGTGACAAGGGGATCAGATCCACTCTCTACATACAATCAGATCTGGCAGTACATGCTTTTTTGTCTCTTTGAAGGAAGGGAACATTTGTACAGAATCAAGACAGCGTATTGGATAATTTAAAAAGTTGTTACATATTGAAACCTGAAAATCACCTTTTTTATTTTATTTTGGAAATATGTTTGCAATTAGACTAATGTTTTAAAAAATCTTTTAAAAAATAAGACTTTTGGTTATATTTAAAAGAAATAGTTTTCCAAAAAGAGGTTTTTGTCTTAAAGCAACTACTATATTTTGATCTCTCTGCTGTGAAATCTATTAGGAATGGAGCAGAACAAGGAGGAAAAGAATAAACAGTATTTACTTTAAAATATATTAGTGTCCTTTTGAACAGCATTGTTAATATGCTTATTTAATATTGACCACTGGTGCTACAGCTGATGAAAAAGTTGATTTAGTTTTGAAAATCTGTTTATTTTTTCAGCTAGTTAAGAAATGGTATCATGCTTCAAATAAAGTGTTAAGAATAAATATTTCTCTATTTTGATAGGCTGCTTATTTGTATTTAATTTTGAGAGAAACTAAAATTTGCTATAGTGATCAAAAGGCCTCCCTGTTTTTTGGTGACAAGTATCAATATAGTATTTCAATGGGGCTACACTGATTTACACTAGCTGAGCTGCCACACCCAATCATTTATTTTGTAAAAGGAGTTGGGGGGAACCCTCGCAAGCTTAAAATATCTCATGCATCATAGAGACCAAGGTTGGCATTTGGCTTTTTCGTGACCTCCAGTTGTAATAAAACTAAAGGACACATTCTGCTTACAGTTGCATCAGTCCAAGTCTAGAGTAACTCAGTTGACTTGAATGGACTTAGGGCACAATCTTGTAAAGAGCTGAGCATCTATGAAAGGTGCTAAGTGCCCACAACTTCTCCTGAAGGGGTAATAGTGTCTAATAGAGTGAATCAGGAAATCTGCAGTGGGGTATAGTGGATAGGATACTGGACTACGAGTCAGGAGACCTGCATTCTCATCCTGGCTTGGTCACTGGGTGACCTTGGGCAAGTCCCTTTGCTTCTGGTTCTCCTTCTACTCTTTGTATGTCTTGTCTGGATTGCAAGTTCTCCAAGGCAGGGACCACTCTCGCTATGTGTTTGTACAGCACCGAGCACAATGGATCTTGGTTGGGGCCTCAAGATGCTACTGTATATAAATAATAATTAATCAGAGGATGCACTTGGCACCTTGCAAACTTGGGCTGTTACTCTGGCTTTAACTAAGAGCAGACTTTGGCTCTAAATTACTAGTGATTTCCATATTTTTATGGATGATTCTAAGGAAATACTGGATGTGAAATCAGCCCTGCAGTTTGACAAAGAAAAGCATGTCAAATTTTCCAATGTGTTGTGGAAAAAAATACTCAGAGTAACCTTTATGTAAAGTCCATTGCAAGAAGTAATTAAGTAATAACATCTGATGACACAGGGACTGTCATCTGTTTAAGCTCAAAAACTGGAAAGCTCTAGGAGACTAGATATCAGATAACAAGAGTGCCTGCATCATGGTGCTCTTTAATGACTCCTGTCTTTGTGCCATTGAAAGTTAACAATAGAAAATGCTAATTTTTAAAAAGCCACAGAGGGAGGAGACAATGGTAAAAGATTAGGGGCCTGATTCTTATCTGACATATTTTACACTGGGATTACTCCACTGACTTTGGTGGAACTGCTATACTTTACACCTCTGTTAAGCCAGAGGAGAATCAGGCCCAAACTGTATTAACTGAGTCTAGATGGTTACAGGCTTGGCACTCACTAGTGGGTTTGCAATTTACTTTCAAAAAATAGTTTAATGAACATTATCCCTTTTGATGAGTCTGATAATGTTACTCTGTGCTCAGTTTATACAATAGTCTCATGAGGACAGCCAGTGCTTTTCAGTGCAATTTATCCATCTAATACCTAAAAAAGTAACACACCCAGCACTTAACACCCCTTAGCCTTAGGATATAATAACTGTTTGTTTGTTTTTTCATTTTGCTACTTGATGTCAAACCATTTAGAATGGCTTTTTCCTTATTAGCCAACATTATTTGTTCTCATTTTTAATATTATAGTCCTTATTTGCAGATGATTATAATGGAATGACAAAATATAGCAAAAAGAGATTCTGACCAGATTCTAACAGCTAACCAACTAAATGGAACTTTTTTTTTAACACCATCCAATGATGTCACCAGTTTGAGGTTTCTCTGGGACTTTATTAAAATGTTTGTGACAGAGCCAATGTAAACCATCCTAAATCTAACACAGAGCTGAAAGGACTGATTTTAGGGAATGCAAAGATATGGATCATTGGGTCTGTCGAAGCGGCATCTTGAGCCAATTATTGGTGTCATCTTGAGCCAATTTAATCAATCCAAGGGGGACTCAAAGGGGTTGGGGGTGCAGGGTTGCAAGTGTTGGTCAAACATTCTGACTAAAATGCATTTGTTGTAACAGCAACCAATCTCCACTTTGTTGTCTTGTGTTGTTATATGTGTACTGTAAATAACTGAGCACTCATTTCAACTTCTAAATGTTTAATTGCTGGATAATATTTTGTGGTGTGTGTGTAATAAAATATACACTTACATTTATTTCAAGATACTTCTCAACAGGAACCAAAGTCAGAGTAAAAGAACCTGAAATCAGAACATTATTATCTTTAAAATATTTTGCCAACACTGAAGAGTATATTTACATTATCTGAGCCTAATCCTGTAAGCAATTACTCATGTGAATAATCATAGCTATTATATATTATGTGGACTATTCACATGATTGGATAAGGACTGTTTGTGTGAGTAAGATTGTATGGACCTGCCCATAACACATAACTGACAAAACTGCTAAGAGAAAAAATAAAAATTAAATTATATCAAAATATCCTTAAAAATAACCTACCAAGCCCCTGACAACAATTGCCAGCAATTATAAAATATACTGGAAGCCATTTTATTTAAATCCTATTAAAAAACTGGGGAAAAATACTTTTTATAACATTAATGTTCTCGGTATTGTACATGAGCAAATTCTCACTCATGAAAGCATAGATGCTGGAACTAGGGATGCTGGAGGTGCTGCCTCACCCCCCTGGCTTGAAGTGGCTTCCATCATATACAGCATTTACAGTTTGGTCCAATGTCTCTCAGCACCTCCGCTACACATATTGTTCCAGCACCCGTGCATGAAAGAATTCCTTAAACACATATTGTCCCACTGACTGGTGTTTTTCACATGGATAAATGTTTGCAGAATTGAGCATCATATGTGTTCTTATGTACTAATTATCAATAGTAGTAATTTTAAGTTATCTTTGTACCTGACTGTTATAGAAGTATTAAGGCACAAATGTAATCTAATATTACAAGTTTTAGATACTTAAATGATTCATTGCATTTAATTATTTTAAAATTAGAACCTAACATATTTTGCTTCTATACAGAGGTTCTATTCTGTATATTTTTAGAGAAGGAATTAATCTGGATAGCTATAGATGGAAATAATACAAATGACAGATATTATAATATACAAATAAAATTTTTATAAGTAGTAAATAAAGTGTATTTCAGGTACTTTGACTGACATTATCCAGGAATATTCAAAATAAGTTAGTTACAATGGGCTTTTTGTTTTGGATAAGATGTCTTGGAAAGCAATTTGCATGTTTTGGAATTGTTAACATTGTAACAAGTTATATCACAGTGCAGCACAGAAACAACTTAATGCAGTGGGATAGAATGTAAGATGAGATGATAAAATAGAAAGCTAAACTTTAAAGAAATACACACTTATTTTTTCCGTTGCACGCTTACTGTCAAATTAAAGACATAGAGATTTGCTTTAATTTAAGCCAACAGACCAGGAAAAAAGCAGTTAGGTAAGTGTCCAAATGAAATCTATCTTATATTTCTGCATTCAGTCACTGGGCTTGATTTTCCCCTCACACCAATAGAAATCAAGAATTTTCTATAAAATTAATGGAGTTATACCTTTGTGAACACAATATAAGTGAGAGTAGAATCAGGCTCATTATATCTTTTTCACTAAGTGCTAAATGCTTTTTGTTTCTAACAACATGTGCAGAAATATCACTGAATGCATTATCAACTAGTATAATATTAATGTATAGTATTAATCTTTCATCTGCATGTTTGCTTACATGCCTAGTGTTGTATGTGCGCATAGTTTTTCCAGAAATAAAGTTCTGATATCTTCGCATAGATATCTGGTGTAGCTATGTACATATTCAAAAGTCAATGGCCTGTTCCCCGGAGGTGTTGAGTGCCCTGCAGGACAGGCGCTCAGCAGGATCAACTCCATATTTCAAAGGAAAAGTTAAACCTACAGAATAAAAATGCAAAACAACAAGGGGAGAAAAGTGAGATGACTTGGAAAACATGATACTTAAAAAGCACGTTATCTAGATCTTTCAAACAAATATTTCTATCTGAAAGTGTTAGTCTGTTTTGACACTGAAATAATTCTACGTTTCAATGACAGAGGGAAATTGATTTTAAATTCATGATGGATGGTATATCTGCTTATAAGTATCATATGAACTGCTTTTCTACTTGTTCAAAGCTTAAAAACAAGCTATTACTGCTTAATTTATCAGTGGAGAAACAGATTCTGCTATGTTTATAAATAGCATGATGCAATTTATCACAACTACATAGTCTACGTTTTCCTCTTGTACTTAGCAACATATTTTAAAAGGTTCAGCTTCAGCTATAACCTGCTGGCTCTGGGTCTGTAATTTATTATTTGCAGTAAGAGATCACGTCCAGAGTTTAAATGTCCCTAGTTGAAAGTTTATACCAGTCAGGATAGAAAATTATTCTTTATGCCTAGGTTGAAGTACATTACTTCTTTATTGAATTAATTATGATAAGGATCATAACTTTAAACTAGGGGTGAGGTGCTGGCTTTCTACTAGGATTGCTTGAAGCAATTTTCATCTGGACATTTTTGTAGAGTTATTGAGTCTGGCAGGTCTGAACTTTACGAGAGAGTGACTTTCTCAATAACTTAAAAGAGGTTGGACATTGATCCAGGCAAAGGTTTACCATATCCCATGTCTCTAGCCAGGAAAATTTGCACTGCATACTGAACAAATAACTACAGAACCAAATTAAACACATCTTATGAGTCTTTTAAAATAAAAGCAATGCTGGTCCTTTCCCAGTTGGATCGATCAGGGAGCTGTGTGAACATGACAGCTCCCTCGCGCCTTTTTTTTTATCAGGATCATGCGTGGCCAAAAAATAAGGTTTTTGGTCAAGCAGGGATTTGTCTATAAGCATCCCACCATCACCACACACACAAAATGTTAGACTAGTGAAAACTGGGCTCCCAGTGCAGTTAGATAGAAGCTTTAATGCAACAAAGTGACTCTGCCCTCCTATTGAAATAGACATGAAAGAAGCTGTAAGCAATGCAGAGGACTCATTAACCTTTTGAAAATTAAAAAAGGTGCTAAGAAACAGGAGGGGGAAAAAAAGTTGTGTTCAGGAAGACTATATGTCCCTGAGAGATCAGCTTTCTTATCCAGCCCTCAATTTTCTTTAGAATGGTAATTCAGTGACCCTGTGGACTAGAACCTGGGTCTAGCAGAACCTAGGGTGGCTGATGTTCCTACAGTGCCAACAGGAGGCTATACAGGGCTATACCCAGGAAGCACTGTGAAGAGTTAGTGTCACATGTAGTACCTCCCAAGAGACCCAAAGTAAATGTACCCCACAGCCCTCTGATTGTCTACGTGCCCTATTTAACACTATAGGTTGCACCTGGAAGATGTCTGGGCAACCATACAGACTTTGGCTGGCTGTGACTCCAGACTTTGCCTTGTCTTCTGATCTAAGCCTGACTCTGGCCTGCTGCTATCTCTGGTCTCTGACTCTGGCTTGACTCTGACCCTGACTCTTGCGATTCCTCTGACTCCTGCTCAGTGACTATCATCCCTGACATGCAGATCCCAGCCAAGCTGTGACTGCTAGGCCAGCCCACCTATGCCTCAGTCTCTTAAAGCCTGGTGAAAACTGTGGTTTGAGACTTGCCCAGCATCTCAAAGGAGCAGAGGCAAGGTAGAAGCCAGATCTGGGTGGCATTTAGCTGCCTTAATAACAAGACCATTCTTTCTCTTCCTGTAGGCCCCTACTCCATTCACTATCCTCTTTCCAGCTTTTAGAGCAAATTAAGCAGTGGTCCTATATCCAACAGCCTCAGTCATAGAACTGTTTTAAAAAATGAAAAAAAAATGAGGAAAGTTTCAAAAATGTCAAAGTTTGTTTTGGAGTATTTGAAATTGAACCATCTGTGTGGGTGTTTTCCAAATTTTTGTGATTATTTTTTTTTAATCTTCAGAATTTTGAATTTTCAAATGTTGTTCTCCCAAGCCTTTCTGCCACTGAATACAATAAAATGAATGATGTCTACAGGATTTTTTAAAAACTTTTTTCCCCATTTTTCTTTTTCTACTCTAACTTTTTGAAACGTCTCCAATTTAGGAAAATTTGAGTGATGAAAGGGAAAATTAAAATCGGTAGCTCTGCCACTGTGAATTTGCAAACTAACTGTTGACAGCTTGATTTTGCAACCACAATAGCATTCTTTTAATGTAGATTTGCTTTGGTTATGTTTTATAATTTCCTAGTTTTATTAAAAAAGGAAAAAACATTGTATTTATGTGCTACTGTAAGAAATCTATGTCAATTTATTGGGGTAATGCCCCAACTAGCAAGGTTCTCCCTTGTGTAATGCATTTAAGTAGCAAGGAAAATGACCTTTTTGGGGATTTACAAAAAATATTTACAGGTTTTGATTTAGAATTGTCACATAGCGTATGTGACAGGATATCAGGATTAACTGTGGAGAGTGATAAGACATCTATTAGTCAATGGAGCTGTATTCATGTAGGCATACCACCATTTGTAAAATGTTTCCTCTTTTCTTTGGAACAGTGAAGACAATGGGAAAACTCTCATTGTCATATGTGGGATCATGGATCCACTGAGCCTCATGTTTTCTGCTGAGCATAAGTTAAGTCTCCTTGATGTGTTAGCCTTCTCCAAGTAAAGAGACTGACACTGACTTAGTACTTTATTAGATGCCTCCTTTTCCTCCATTACAGGCTTCCTGGAAATGCTATCATAGACTTGCCGGTCATGCAAGGTACAGAGCTCCCTGACAAATGGTCTGCTCTCCTTCAATAGGCAAGCTGAGAATAGCATTGTGCTTGCTGAGCATAAAAGACAAATGAGAGTTGAGAGAAAGCATAGCGGATGGGCCTCTAATTCACATTTATCTAAGGTGACCAGATGTCTCGATTTTTATAGGGACAGTCCTGACTTTTGGTGCTAATGACTATATGTTATAGTAATTCATGACAGGGTGGATTTGATTTAAATCAAATTGATTTAAATCATTATTTAAATCACTAGTCAGGAAGACTCAATTTAATCATGGATTTCTACTTAAAAGTGCATTTTTGTTGGTTGTTATAACCTTAACACACATTCTTCACAACTCAGAAATAGATGTAGGCTTCATTTTTAGAAGGTACACACTATACATTTTTAAACAGTGATTTATTTTGAAAACTTTTCAGATTAGTTTTACAGCTATATCAGAAAATGAATGATTGTTTGGTTATTTCATTTACCAAATCATTTCATAATTGAAGCAGATATTTATGAAGTCATTGGGAGGTGAACTATCTACAATTCTACAGATTAATCATTATTTGGAAGATTTTCTTGCCATGCTGTATTAGGAGGAGAACATCAGACAGATATTTAAATTGTTTTATTTAACTAAAACAACAATGTTATGTATTCTGGATTTTTTTCTTCAATAGCAAACAATATTTTAACAAAAGAAGCATATGAATTTTTGAATTTAGTTAAACATTCAATTTTTTAAAATCAGGTTTGTTTTTGTTAACATATTGTTTTTAACTAAAATAGTTAAATGAAATTTAAAAATAAATAAATAAATCAACGATGTCAGCGAGGCCAATATGAGACACTTAAAATATTGGTTTCTGCAGCTAACTCAGTCGTCTTCACCTTCATTTTCCTGTTTGTTCATAATCTGGAAAAGAAAAATAAGCTTTTCTGCTTTTTCAGGTCCCAAACGATTTCTCAATTTGGAATGAATTAGTCCAAAGGATGAAAATATTCTTTCTACACCGTCAGAAGAAGCTACTGCTGTTAAAAGTGAAATTATTACTTCAACAGTCTCTGAATCCAAGTGCTTAAGTGATTTCCACCCATTCACTGGTGTGACTTTCTTTAAAACATCATCAGCAAACATAGATTTCTTGAATGGTTCTTATTCCCAAACTGGGTCTCTTTTACGGCCTGCTGCCATTATAAGTTTTCCCTTCTAGTGAGAGAATGGTATGGTAGATCTCAAATCAATGAAGGCTACACCCCAGAAAGGCCTCAAGACTTCTTGAATATGCTGCTCAAACAGTTTCACTTTTGTTTCTACTGCCTGTCCCTCCCTTCTTACATTTATCTCCAGACTTCTTCTCCTTGTCCAGATCTATTCTGCTCCCAACAATCTTCTATTCATTGAACTTTTTGAAACTTTGCACTTTTAGAGAGAGGTAAGGGATTGACTCTGTGTACACAAATTTGCAAAGGGACAATAGGATTGAGTCTGTTATTTCTCACCTCTGTATATTATTTATTTTATTTTAAAACATTTTTGGTGTTAACAAGCATGTTATCTCTGGAGACACAAATCCTCAGTTTGAGAACTGCAAAACTAAGCATCTCTGATGGTATCTTCTAGACTGAGCACTGAATCCCATTGGGTAGATAGAAAGATTAACCTAAATAATCTATACAAAAGCCCCTGAAGCCCAATAAAATTGGGTCCCTAACCCATCAACTATTGGAACTCATTTACAAAGCTTTCCTTAAACATTACATGAATATATTGTCTCATAGTATAGAATTAGAATTTATAATCCCTATTCCATGGTGAGATATCTTTGAGCTATAATGTATCTTAATTAAAACTATCTTTAGATAGGTTTTTCCCTCAAAACACATTTTATCAAAAAAATCTGATTTAAATTTAAAAAATCCAATTTAAATAAAAATATCTGATTTTTTTTTTAAATCATTGATTTTTATCCACTCTGCTTCATGATGAAGTGCCTTTCTCATGGACACTGTAACAGCTCTGTCCTGGTGTGTAAAACACTTCACAAACCATCGATTTCATTAGTGTTACTACTTTGTCCCCTTCTTCTTACATCCAATAAGCAAAAAGCCTTTTAAAAAGCCCCCCAGTGTTTTGGCAAAAGTATATTCATCGGCTCTGAAGATAAGTCAGTATCTAGTGTTAAGTCTATATTTTCAGGATTTTAAGCGCTATCCCTGCTCTATGGCCAATAGTCAACACTGCAAATTGCATTTTGCCCCAGGACCATAATATATCTTCTACAGAATTAATATAGAAAACCAAGTTCTTGTCTTAATACATTTGGAAATCCTAATGTACTAGTGTAGTTTAATTTATATTTATATTTGTAAGACTGTTACTATTGTTTAGAAGCTATCATTGCTTTTTAATTTTTTTTTAGTTTTTTGTGCTGGAGTGTTATAGACTAATACAGTGTAAAAAAAGAGATAGGAATATATTTTAATGAGGTTCCCAAATCCTGACCCAGTTTAATTATAGCATGCTAACATCTTTGACAGAAACAACTGAAGTTGGTTGTGTCAACAAAATGGAATTTGACTTGTTACAGGCTCTAGCACCCATTTGAAGGCAGTATGTAACTATTATAGAGAACACGTGGATGGTGAGGGAATATTACTACCATCTCAACAGTGGATGATGGAAAACATCTACCTCTTTCAGCATCCCTTTAGAGACAACCTCCGAGATGTGTCCTCTCAGACAGATTACTCTCATTTCTCTCATCAGGCAATCTAAGCACAACCTAAACTGGCATAGAAATAATGTTGGGGCTTGTGGGCACACGAGTAATTATGCAGCACCTTTTAAAACCTGAAGTTAGAGACTACATACTTTGGTATTTTCCTGTTTATACACTCATGGTGTGGCCTCTCAAAATTCCTATCTGCCTGTGAATACTTCAGATGGTTAGTGGCTGCCATTTTTTTACATTACTACTGGAAATACACATTCCATTAGACCCATAACGGTAGGGGTAGTCAATTATTTTTTGTTAGGGTCCACATTTCTAGACTAAGGTATAGTCAAGGTCCAGATTCCAGAGGACATAATAAAAAAATAACAATAAAAGGTAATAAAGGTAATAATTGGAGATATACCAATCTCCTAGAACTGGAAGGGACCTTGAAAGGTCATCGAGTCCAGCCCCCTGCCTTCACTAGCAGGACCAATTTTTGCCCCAGATTCCTAAGTGGCCCCCTCAAGGATTGAACTCACAACCCTGGGTTTAGCAGGCCAATGCTCAAACCACTGAGCTATCCCTCCCCCCATACTGATCATAAGTAAATAAAAAGATTTTGGAGTTTGTTCAAAAACATCTGGTGGTCTGGATTTGGGTCATGGTCCACCTATTGACTTTCCCTGCATTACGGTATGTCACTGGAACTATTCATGTTAGTAAGCACGAGGCCTGGTAATGAGTGTTTGTAAGATGTGGCCCTAAATTCCTGCAAATGTGTGATTAAAAAAAAACACTTTTAGAAAAATGATCCAAGAAGGAAAGCTGTGGAGTCTTGAGTAACGCAAGATCTATGAAATTCCTTTCTGTGGATATTTAGTTCTTAGTAGAATGCTGACTTTGGTGCTGACATTTACCAAGCCATGTGTGCTGCGGAAGCTGCCTCCATGTACTGTCAGCTTCCAGCATCTTCACTAGTCATGCTTATGGTGTGACCTGACTTCTTGCTTTCACAGACTACACTTTCCTGTATCCCTCAGGGCTTTGTGGTTCTTAATCCCAAAGGGGGCAGTAATATCGATGCCATATATTAGGAGATTATCCATTACTTCAAATCAGCCTGCTTAGTTGCAGTTTTTTTCCAGTCCCAATCAATTAAAATCTTAAAAGTACTATTGGGGAAGAGGGAGTTTGTGAGAGCAATAAGTAAAGTGCTGGCTGTAGACATGTTTGATTTTCACGAGTCACTCAGGACCCAGTCCTGCAAATTTACTAACCTGCATAGTCCCATTGAAGTCAACAGGACACCTCTTGGCAGTAAGTACTATGGCCCTGATTTAGAAGCATAGAATATCAGGGTTGGAAGGGACCTCAGGAGGTCATCTAGTTCAACCCCCTGCTCAAAGCAGGACCAATCCCTAACTAAATCATCCCAGCCAGGGCTTTGTCAAGCCTGACCTTAAAAACCTCTAAGGAAGGAGATTCCACGATGTAACCCATTCCAGTGCTTCACTATCCTTCTAGTGAAAAAGTTTTTCCTAATATCCAACCTAAACCTCCCCACTGCAACTTGAGACCATTACTCCTTGTTCTGTCATCTGGTACCACTGAGAACAGTCTAGATCCATCCTCTTTGGAACCCCCTTTCAGGTAGTTGAAAGAAGCTATCAAATCCCCCCTCATTCTTCTCTTCTGCAGACTAAACAATCCCATTTCCCTCAGCTTCTTCTCATAAGTCATGTGCTCCAGCCCCCTAATCATTTTTGTAGCCCTCTGCTGGACTCTTTCCAGTTTTTCCACATCCTTCTTGTAGTGCAGGGGGGCCAAAACTGGACACAGCACTCCAGATGAGGCCTCACCAGTGTTGACTAGAGGGGAATAATCATGTCATTCGATCTGCTGGTAATGCCCCTACTTATACAGCCCCAAATGCCGTTAGCCTTCTTGGCAACAAGGGCACACTGTTGACTCATATCCAGCTTCTCATCCAGTGTAACCCCTAGGTCAGGGGTGGGCAAACTACGACCTCAGGGCTTTGGATCCGGCCCGCGGCACCGCCAGCACCGCATCACTGCGGCCCCCAGGTGGGGGGGCAGAGGGCTCCATGTGTTGCCTCCAGGCACCACCCCACACAGCTCCCATTGGCCCCCTTGTACACCCAGCACCCCCCTGCACCCCAATCCCCTGCCCTGAGCCCCCTCGTACACCCTGCACCCCTCCTGCACCCCAACCCCCTGCCCTGAGCCCCCTCATATGCCCCGCACCCCTCCTCTGCCCCAGTTTCTTGTCCTGAGCCCCTTCCTGCACACCACACGCCCTCACACACCCCAACCTCCTGCCCCGGCCCTGCATACAATCTCCCTACCCAGATGTGGCCCTTGGCCCAAAAAGTTTGCCCACCCCTGCCCTAGGTCCTTTTCTGCAGAACTGCTGCCCAGGCATTTGGTCCCTAGGCTGTACCAATGCATGGGATTCTTCCGTCCTAAGTGCAGAACTCTGCACTTCTCCTTGTTGAACCTCTTCAGATTTCTTTTGGCCCAATCCTCTAATTTGTCTAGGTCCCTCTGGATTCTATCCCTACCCTCCAGTGTATCTACCACTCCTCCCAGTTTAGTGTCATCTGCAAACTTGCTGAGGGTGCAGTCCTCACCATCCTCTAGATCATTAATGAAGATATTGAACAAAACCAGCCCCCAGGACTGACCCGTGGGGCACTCTGCTTGATGCTGGCTGCCAACTAGACATGGAGCCATTGATCACCAGGACCGCCCAGATGGGCAATTTGTCCCTGGGCCCTGATGAGAGTTTTTCGGGGCCCCTGGAGCAGGGTCCTTCACTCGCTCCAGGGGCCCCGGAAAACTCTCGCGGGGCCTGGGCCCCCAGAGCTTCTTCCACTCCCGGTCGTCGTCGGCAATTTGGCGGCAGGGAGTCCTTCCGCTCTGGGACTCGCTGCTGAAGTGCCCCGAAGACCTGCGGTGGGGAGTCCTTCCGGCACTTTGGCGGCGGGTCCCGGGACGGGTCTTCAGCCCCCACCGCCGAAGACCCCAGGCCCCCTGAATCCTCTGGGCGTATCAAAAGCTTTGCTAAAGTCAAGGAATAACACGTCCACTGCTTTCCCCTCATCCACAGAGCCAGTTATCTCGTCATAGAAGGCAATTAGGTTAGTCAGGCATTACTTGCCCATGGTGAATTTAGGAAAGAACTTAAGCATGTATCTAACTTTAAGCACATAGGTAGACTCATTGACTTAATTGTAGTCCCGTTGGGCTAGGTGCTGTACATTCATATAGAGCTTACACACTGCATACAAAAGATAAAGTTGTAAGATCCCCATTTTGCAGAAGGGAATTGAGGCACTGTCAGATCAAGGGTACAATTTTCAAACAAATCTAGGTCCACTTTCAAAAATTATTTAGGTACTTTGGAGCCTAAATCCAACTGACTCTCAATGAGGCTCCTAACTGCCTAAGTCACTTCTGAAAATGGGACATTGGCTCCTAAGTCATTGAGGGCCAGATTTTTAAAGCTATTTAGTTGCCTAAAGATGCAAATAGGTTCTTAGTAGGATTTTCAAAGGCACTTAGTTGTCCGTGGGAGTTAGGTGCCATGGTGCATTTAAAAATCCCATTAGGTGCCCTATCTGTATCTTTAGGTACCTCAATACCTTTAAAATTCTAGCTATTCTAGCTTTTGAAAAAAACACTCTAAATGACTTGCCCCAGATCACAAAGAAAGTCTGTGGCAATGCCAACATTTGATCCCAAATCATCTGAGCCCCAATCTACAGCCTTAATCATAAACAATCCTTTCTTTATAGGTTCTCTGTACTAATTTCAGTACTAATATCTTGGTAGGTTTACTTTTAATTTAAAGTGATGGACAGTCAGCTTTTTTCAAGTTTATACTATAAATGTTATCATTCAAATGTTATTGCCTGATTTTCTATAGTGGGATAAGAGTGAGATTAAATGGTGGTGACTTAAAGCCCAATTTAAATCAGTCTTTCATAATCCATGATAGTCCTTGTTCAAAATGAGACATGGTGGTGTGAGAAAATACTTTTGATTTACCAACTATGTAAATCCCTGACTGCCGTATCATTATTAATGGAAGGCCCTGTTCCAGGACATTGCAAAACGATCCAGCTCGTTTACATTTCTTATTAAAAACAATTGATATAAAGAATTTGAAATTTATCTTGCATTCTAAGGCCAAACCTCAACAATGTCAGCTTGTTCTCACCATTAAATTCTTCTTCTTGTGAAAGAATATACAGAAAATATGATGGACTTTTTAATAAATAAAGCATCCTTATGTGCACCATAAGGTCAAAATTCATTTTGATCCTCATGAATTTCCAAGGCGTATTCTGCACTAGTTACTTATTCACAATTTACACTGGACAGCAGTGGAACAAAGCTGCAATCCAGCAAAGTGTTGAAGCATGCATTTAACTTCAAGCATGTGCACAGTCCTATTGAATTTCATTAAGAGTACACACATGCTTAATTGTGTACATGTGCTTAAGTGCTTTGCTGGATCAGGGTCTACGTACAGAACAAGTGCAGTAGCAAGCTGGACTGTAATAAGACATAGTAAGGAATAGAGAGTTGTCTTTTAAGCTACTAAGGAAAGAATCTATTGCTACATGATCATGGCTAGTGCAATTTTTGCAAATGCTTTTGCAAATAACTATAATATTACCAAGCATAGGGAATCCTGTGAATGTTTTGTTAACATTAGCTGTTCCCAAAGACAGAATCTTAACATTTTAATGGTGAATACTGTCAAGAAACAGAAGCATATGCTTGAAGGAGAGAGAACCAGATGGTGGATGAATAGTGAGAACAGTTGACCTCATGAGATTTTTACCATTCTCATCCAGAATCTCATGAGAACAGTGTAAGAATAAGTTTTATCAAGTTTCTAGCATGGGAATGCTTAGGCAAGGGATTTTAATATGGGAGCATTTATACTAAGGTATAAACAATGCCAGTTCTGAGCTAGATCCATCCAGAAGACTGAGCAGAGTCAAACTGAACAAGGTCCTCATTCAGTTAATAAAGGTGTGATGCCTTTTCTCTTGACTCCTGAGTGTTTAAGGCCTGATCCAGTCTTACTAAAATCAATGGAAAGATTCCCATAGACTTCAATGGAACTTGGAACATTACAAACAGGTCATGAATTTCAATGCCATTAAATCCTTTGCTTCCTTCCATTCCAAACCCTAACCTCAGTCTAATCTAGATTGAAACACCTTGGGCCAAATTCTCTGCTGGTGTAAACTGGCAGAGTCCAGACCATCTCTAGCTGAAAACTTGCTTTAGCATGATTGTTACCCTTGCCTGTCTTGCCTGAGTTAGAGGGGACTCAAGGAAAGGATTTGCAAATCAGCAGAAAATCAAATCTAGTCAGGCTCTCACTTCCTTTCCATATAAAAAGCCCTTTGGGGGCAATGAGGATGTAAGGGTAGAATAATAGAAGAGTCAGCTGAATAAAACTAAAACTCCCTTTCCTGCTTGTATGGAACCATTTGAACTGCTCCAGTGGATGTTTCAAAGCACCTATAAAGGTACTGTCTTGTTTTGTGAGGATACGTGAGAGAGCAATAGTCATGGGTTTTTCCACAGAAGTGTTACAAGTGAATGACAGGTTCGCGTGGCGGTAACACTAAACATTATGGTGAAGGCCTTTATCCAGAAGCCAAGTTTACAGATTTCCCAAAGACATTAAACAAACACTGTAACTTTTTAACATAAACACAATTAACTAACATAAATATTTACCCAATTTCCTTTTCACTCAGTGTATATATCTCAGTGTATGACTCAGAGTTTGTTGTTACAAACCTGCTTCACAAGATTACTATCAATGTGTGAGTTTATCAATAATTAATTTTTTTCTGGAGCCAACAACTACCTTACTTAGATAGCAGAGCTGTTCCTGGCATGATCCCAAGCCTATGGAAAGCAGTGGAGGATCCCATTGATTTCAGTGGGCTTTCAATCAGGTCCTTAGGATCTTTGCTGATATGCTAGGTGCTGACAGCTATCTTCAGCGTTCAAGAGCACAGGATCTTTCTTCTGACCATATTGAAGAATGCAGCACTCCATTAGAACAACAGAAACCTTTGTAATATGAAGGAAAATGTGGATTGAGTTGTATATACAACACTTTCTCTGGGAGGCCCTCAAAGCACTTTACTCCTGTTATTTGTATTAGAGTGGTCCACAGAGACCTTAACTGAGATTGAGGCCTCAGTGTGCTAAACACTGTATATGCCCATAGTGAGAGGCAGCTCTGCCCCAAAGAGCTTACAATCCAAATAGACAAAACAAACAAGGGAAATACTGTTGTTCCTATATTAGAGATAAGGAACTGAGGCACAAAGAGATGAAGTGAAATTCTGGCCCCATTAAAGTCAGTGGCAAAATTCCCATTGACTTTAGTGAGGCCATGATTTTCCTTAAGTCACTTGCCCAACATCCCACAGAAAGCAGCATGGTGAACCTCAAAGTCCTGAGTCCCAGTTGAGCACCTTGACCACAAGACCATCTTTCTTCTTATGCAAGCATTATTGAATTTAGTCTCACAACACCCCAGTGAGGCAGATCCCCATTTTGAAGATGTGGAAACTGAGGCATAGAATTCAAATGACTCATTCTGTGTCACAATAACAAGACAGTTCTCCCTGCTCTCTTTCCACTGATGTATGTATTCTCTGCTTTCTGTCTCAACATTAACCAGGTGCTTTATTCATGAGTTAAATTCTTTCCATCAACGGATTATCAACCCTTTCTTCATATTTCTTAGCACTTCATGGCATCTGTAATAATCATAGCATTACTTAAGTCTGGCTTTTGTTGTTGTTTTTAATTCAAATCAGTGCTCTAAAACAACAGTAATTGTGTGATAACCACAGGGAAACATCTAAAATTCAAGCTTAGTTAGATATCCTCTCTTCGTCCCATGGTTATCAGTAACTTCATCTCCTTGTCGTTCCTGTTTTCCTTATCCTGTCAGGCAAGTAGTGAAACATTATGAAAGAGACATCTTATAGTTAATGATCATGATATGTATAATAGTCCCTTGATAACACATTTGGTGTATTATTGCTTCACATTCACCAGAAGGAGCCTCCGTGCTGAGGAAAAATTGAGTGAGTCATGGATGAAAATTGAAAGATAAACTAGCATCTAAACCTCTGTATCTTCAAATAGGGCCAATAAATAATTATGTTTTGTGCTTAACGAGCCTCATTGATAAAAGGAGCTCCAAAATTTTGCAACCATTAATTAATTAACCCTTGCCACACACCATGCAGGATCACTATGCAACAGCTGAATATAACTATTTCAGACATGAATGAAGCTGGTTAACTTGATTTACAGGTTGCATGATTTAACCAACGTCATTCAAGAAGACCGTGCCAACCTGGCAATAAAAATAGTGAAGCCCGGTTCCCTGCTCTAAACAATAGAAGCAGTTGTCTCTTTTGATATCTCCATTGACATTGTCAAAGAATAATAAACTGTTAATAATAAAGAAATTGCTTAGCTGGGTGACAGTTTGTGTGAGGTGATCATTTGCCTATTAGTAACTGGATTGAAATGACCAACACATTTAATATTGGCAACCAAACACTCATCAGGTAACAACTTTCAGCTACTTCCCATCGGAGCTGGAGCTGAGCCAGTGACCCAGAAGTGAAAGATTCCAAATTTAATTACTGAATGGGAACCTGTTTTTGCTGCTTATGCAAATAATTCTCTGTACAGCCTGCTCATCAGAGAGATCAGAGCAGTAGATAATTTGCTGCCAGCATCTCTCCCATCTTTGACCGACAAGAAGGGGCAACAAACCTCTTTTGCAGCAGTTTCACACATGCACACTTAGCGCTTGAGAGGGGGAAGTATTATCTAGTAAGGGGTACCCTGAGAAAGCATCTAGTGATCCCAGAAATTCTAGATGGAGGCCCTTGCTAGTGGTAGCACTGTGTTAGTTTTAAGAGGGACCCCTAGCTAGTTGAACTTATTGCTGCCAACAACACCTGGCAGAAGGATTATACTTATTTACCTACCTCACATGGGTGCTATGAGGTCTAATTAGAAAATAGGCTTGCTTCACGGTGCTGGTGGAGGCGAGTGCATTTTGCACCCCTCTGTGCCCACAAGGGAAGCAGTGCCAGAGGAGGAATTCAACTCCTAGCTAGAGGGAAGGCGGCTAGATATTAAATTCAAGTTTCATGAGTCCACTCAAGGGCTGTCACTTCTTTTATAGTGTAAAAATTATTTGTAAAACATGCATAAATACAGGAAATAATTATATTTGTATGTAGTTCACAAATTGTCACACATGCAATTAAGGAAATCAGTGATCTCCTATGATTCTGTAATTTGTCACACAGATTCAGGGATTGAGTAGGTAAAGGACTGTCCACATAGAATCTATCTAGAAAAATGTGAAAGTGAAAGGAAATGATTGCTAGGATTGTAATAACTCTTTCCCTATTAGGGTGACCAGATATCCTGATTTTATAGGGACAATCCCGATTTTTGGGTCTTTTTCTTATATAGGCTCCTATTACCCCCCACCCGCGGTTCCTATTTTTCACATTTCTGTCTGGTCACCCTACTCCCTATTGTCTGCCAAATCAACCTTGTCAATATACAGAGCTTGGTGGGGTCAGTGACAACTATGGGGTGCTCAGCACTTAAGAAAATCAGGCCACTTTTTAGGTGCAAAATATGGCCATGAGTTCCTAACTTTAGGCACTTGGTTTTTTAAATTTTGGCCTATGGATGCCTAGTCACCCCTAGCTGTGAAGGTGTAGAGAAGGACTTTGGGAAGAAGTGTATGCTCCTGCTGGGTTAATAACATTAAGCAGTGAACCATTAAAAATTGCCTGTCCTAGTCATGTGCACGTAAATGGCCTGATCCAAAGCCTGTTGAAAACATTGCAAGTCTTCAATTGCATGAATAAATGAGCAGTCATAACAGAAGCAGAAGTAAAATAGAGTCTTCATCTTCCAGAAAGGCTTGTTCATGCAGATGCTAGGGAACAGCCCTAAAATGAGCACAACTAACATAATGTCAGCTTTGCAACCTAGTACTGCAAGTAGTAATGGACCATAGGACACTGCTGCACAGAAACATTAGTCTAATTTGCACAATTTGTCTGGGAAGTAAATTATTGTAAGAGATTGACCTGAAATAGTGGGAAACTTGCAAGACCACCTGAACTTGTGAGAATTCCAGCATCTTACTTAGTTGAACTTTTGAGAGATCAGCTGTACTTACTAGATTTTGGCCACACCCGAATCTGAATCAGGAAATAGATCTTTCTTGTGTGTATGTGCTTGGGAACCAAAGCAGTAGGCATAGGTCTGGATCGGATGATTTGACTCCAAACTGCCTTCTCCATACCTCTCCATATTTGAACGAGTTTGGTTTTGAGCTCCTGATATTGACTCATTCATATAGTTAATTCAACCATAAAATAGCTATAGTGCTTATGTACCTCACAAGCCTGCTCTGGGAATTGTATTTACAGTAATTAATCTTGGAAAAGTGCTTTGAAATCACTGAAAGAAAACTTCTAAATAAGTCAGAGAATTATTAAGCTAATGCCCATTTTATGTAGATCAAACATATTGTGAATGATATGTTTCTGGATCCACTATTATGATTACTTTCTGCTCTCACATTCCGTCTGATTTTGCAGGAAGAATTATATTGTGTGTGATTGTAGAATCTCCAATATCAGTGTGATGCTGGGAAGTTGCAAACTCATCTAAGCCAAAAATGTAAATCTGCCAGACCTCCCAAGAATACCAGAAAGATTCTCTTTCTCTCCTATAAAGGGTGGGAGAGATAAGATCACCTCTTCTCTTATATGGGAGATCAATCCTCCTGCTTTTGTCCTAAAGGAATATCTCTAGTTCAGTTGCATCTTCAAAGGGAGAATTGGCTCTCTGGATTCTGTTGTGTTTGTATCTAAATAAAAATAAGTGTATAAACTGAGCCTTGAAACTGCGGATGGCCCCATGCATTTTATCTGTACTCCTTGAAAAAATGTTTTAGCTTTGTGACATTTTAAATTAGTTTCACTAGTGAGGAAATCAAAATGTGTCATCTCTGTAAGAGCCAAGAGAGAGCTTTCTTAGGAAAAGGATCATCCCAAACCATTACACAACTTATAGGAATCCTCATTCCTTACAGAACTTTATGGGGAAATGCTCTTTAGGAAATAGAATCTCACATATGAACAAACACATGTTTAAGGTATCTGTTTCAGCTTTTCAGGGAGAGTTCCCATATGATACTGCTAAGAATAAAGAACTAAACTGCACTATTATTCCCAAGAGCCAGAACCAATGTAGGAAGTAGCATTTGCCAAATATGCTATGATGCAAGAGAAGAAAGGTCACTCCAACTCTATGCATTCTGTGACTTTTCAGTTCTTCCATCTGCAGGAGCAGGCTGCTCACTGTTGTTGCCTGTCTGGGTTTGCTGTGGATGTCACCTATGCATTGGTCATATTTAGTGTCAGTAATTGCCCTTTGAACTAAACCCAGTGGCCAAAATAGTCTATTACATGATAATATAATTAAAGACCCTATTGTAATTCTGATAATGCTGCCCTCTGTCATTTAAGAGTTGGGAACCTTGACTCTGAACTTCTTGACTTCTGGCTTTCGTTCAGTCCTAATATTACTTTAATGTAGACTTTTACAGTTACTTTCCATTGGTTTTTTTTTAATATGACAATAGGTTTATATTTTTTAAATGTTAAGGAGTTTGGACCCAGGAGTGATCAATGAAGGACTCATCTTTGGGGATTTACATCCCCATCATCATCTCCATGTATTTGGGAGGAAATGTGAAGATATTATGCTATCCTGTCTAGTACAGCTATTTAACATGATACCAGTACTTGGAGCTGTAAGATCAACTGAGTGAATACCAAACATAAAACTTTGGGGGTCATGCCAAACCATAACAACCTGAGAAATATACAACAGTCTAAGTTAGAAGCACATCTCCTACAATTTGGCATTTGAATAGTATAGTTCATTATCTGCAGAATGTGGAAAATTTACTTAATTCCATTAATATTATAGTTGTTTTATATGTGATGCTCTTCCATCCTCTAGGCATCCATACATGAACTATTCTTTGCTGCATCTGGCTCTGATTCAAAAGATGGTCCCGATGAGTTCCTCACATTACCTCTATCCCAATTTCTTTCTTCTGGGCCACCATTACTTTTCTGGTATTGACCTTGTCCCACAACACATCAGCAGCTACAAATGTAACTCCTCAATTCTGGCTGCAGGGAGTGAGGTGAATGATAAGCATGAGCCATCTCCACATACCATATCTTGCAGTACAGTTTGGTGAATCATCTGGCAGGGAGGTTACTTAAGGAGGTGCAACATAGTCAGCCTCTACTGTGAGATGATAAGCACCTTTAACTCCCTCCTTAAGACAGAATCCAAAGGCCATGCTTCACAGTAGAGTCTTTACTGCAGCAGCTCAGTGTCTTGTCACCAAGCCACTAACCCAGAAATGTTTTTAGTTTTTTTCCATATTAAATTAAGTTATCTTCATATTAACTTAATCATAATCCCTTGTGTACAGTCTAATCATAGAAATGTCAGGCTGGAAGGGACCTTTGAAAGGTCTTCAAATCCTGCCCCCTGTGCTGAGGTAGGACCGAGTAAACCTAGACCATCCATGACAGGTGATTATCCAACTTGTTCTTAAAAACCTCCAGGGATTGAGATTCCAGTCTCTGTCGGAATCCCATTGCACAGTTTAACTACCCTTCTAGTTGAAAATAATATCTAACCTTAATCTGCCTTGCTGCAGATGGTACCCAATACTTCTTGACCTGCCTTCTGTGGACATGGAGAACAAATGATCCCTGACATCTTTATAACAACCCTTAATTGTCTTTTCTCAAGACTGACCATGCCCAATTTTTGAACCTTTCCTCATAAATCAAGTTTTCTAAACCTTTTATCATTTTTGTTGCTCTCCTCTAGACTCTCTCCAATTATCTACATCTTTCCTAAAGTTGGGTGCAGGGGCGGCTCCAGGCCCCAGCACGCCAAGCACGTGCTTGGGGCGGCATGCCACGGGGGGCGCTCTGCCGGTTGCTGGGAGGGCGGCAGGCAGGCAGCCTTTGGCGGCATGCCTGCGGAGGGTCCGCTGGTCCCACGGCTCCGGTGGACCTCCCTCAGGCATGCCTGCGGAGGGTCCACCGAAGCCGCGGGACCAGCGGACCCTCCGCAGGCATGCCTGCGGGAGGTCCACCGAAGCCGCGGGACCAGCGGACCCTCCGCAGGCACGCCTGCGGGAGGTCCACTGGAGCCGCGAGACCGGCGACCGGCAGAGCGGCCCCCGCGACATGCTGCCGTGCTTGGGGCAGTGAAATGTCTAGAGCTGCCCCTGGTTGGGTGCCTAGAACTGGACACAGTACTCCAACTGTGGCCTCACCAGTGCTGAGCAGAATATGACAATTACCTGCTTTGTTTTACATACAACATGCCTGTTAATACATCCTAGAATGATATTAGCATTTTTTGATAGTGTGTCACATTGTTGGCTCATATTCAATTTGTGATCCACTATAGCCCCCAGATCCTTTTCAGCAGTATGATCACCTAGCAGGTTATTCCCCATTTTGTAGTTGTGCATTTGATTTTTCCTTCCTAAGTGAAGTACCTTGTAGTTGTCTTTATTGAATTTCATCTTGTTAATTTCAGACCAACTCTGTGATATATTAAGGTCCTTTTGAATTCTAATTCTGTCCTCCAAAGTGCTTGCAATGCCTCCCAACTTGGTGTTATCTGCAAATTTTATACGCATACTCTGCACTCATTAATCTGAGTCATTCATGAAAATATTGAATCGTACTGGACCCAGGACCCCTGAAAGATCCCACTAGATACACCTTCCAGGTTTCACAGCAAAACATTGATAACTACTCTGTGAGTAGTTCCTGCCTCTAGCTAATACTTGAGAGGAAGACTAACTCCCCCTCCTCCTTCCCACAAAAAAAAAACCACACACACACACACATACACACCTTGCAAAGTATATATATATATATCTGCTGGCAAATAGCCTTCCCAAGTTATGCCCTGAACTATCACAGTTGGTAGCCCTTGTAATTTCTATAATCACTAGTGTATTTACTGATGCTATTCTTAGTCATATACTCAGAGGGCTACATACTTACCTGACAAACTTTGTGCAGCCCCACTGCCTTTATTTGAGTTGCATCAGATACAAATTGGGCCTTGAGTTTCCAAAGCTTCTATTGGCTTAGAAGAATCATCATGAGGGCATGTGTAAGCAAACTCATATTTATACACAAAAACTAGCACCACTTTATTAAATGACTACTTATGCCAGAATGTAACAATATTTCAGTTCTGATGTTATCTTGACCATTCAATTATTTTAAATTAGATGGTATTTCAAGGGTCACCTTACATTACTCAGGACCAAATTATGCACAGATGTTTTGGGTTTGTTATTTCTGACAGAGCTAACCCACTGCCTTTACCAGGTATAAGTGAGCACAGAATTTGTCCTACTAAAGGCCCAGTCCACAGCCACTGAAATCAATGGAAAAAACACTCATTGACGTTGGGGCACATTGGATCAGTTCCTAAATGAGCACATACTTTTTTTTAACTCTACCTAAATTAGGATATGTCTAATAACAGCATCATCGCTTAAAACGAATTGTATTACTGTACTAATGTATTTTGAAAGGTGCTTTCTTCTATGTTAAAGAATGTGGATAGATATAGTAACCCTTTCAATAATAATAATAATAAATATTCATTGCCTGGGCACTAGGGTGATAGGCAATGTCTAAATAAAAAGATAAAGAGAGAACAACATTTTAAATAGAACCTTAATTAAAATGTTACTCCAACATCAAACTATTGAATAACATGTAATCCACCAGATTATTGGATATAAAACACTTATTTTCTCTGACCTGGATTGTAACCATTTTTAATGATGTATTTTGTTTTATTATAAAGATGTAAAGGGAAAAGCTTACCTGTATATTGTTTAGTCTGAAGCAGAACCATAACTGGAACATTATTTGTAACTCTGAAATTGAGTAGGTATCATATTTTTGTATTATATCCCCTCGTCTCACAACTAAAAGTTTGCAAAACTTCATAGAAGACACTGTGATATATATTCCACTGTCTCTTCTGCCCTCTTATGGAACTACTCATATACATTAAGGACCTGATTTCAATGGGAGCTAGATCAGCCATTGTATTTTCAGGCAATGGGTGACAACTGGGTTTTGTAAAAAAAAACAACCCCAAACCCCACCTGTTTTGAGCATCATATAGAAGGTGATGTAAGTATTATAGGAAGTAATAGTTGTTCTTACGCATGCTGGCTAGGACTAAATAACCAATGCCAAATACATTTGCATTATCTTTGGTGTTTGTTTTATGCTGCTTGTGGGCTGTGGTTATTTCCACATCTTTTTCTGACGAATGCTGTATATGTTTGGTACTGCATACAACTGTTACCATCTTCCCAGCCAAATGCTGTCTAGATTTATAAAAGTAGACCACTGTTCATCAGGTTTGTAAACTGACAGGTCCTACATAACTGTCAAGTTCCTAAGTTCCAAATGTATCATCGTCAGAATCACTCTCCTTTGCTTATTGTTGTATGAAACTTATTTCACAGCCTTCCCCAATTTATCCCACAGAACAAATAGAAAAACATAGTTGCTTGAGCACCCTCTTTGGTTCTGATGAATCTGCTGGTTAGAATATATAGCTTCCTAAATGTCATCACTTTTTTAAAATGCATGTTACATGAATCTTGCACTATCTTTAATCACTTGGCATATGCATTGACTGCTCCTTTTTCCAGCTGACTTCTACCCCCTGCTGGACCTGTGCATCTGTGGCAAATTCAGATGGGAGAACATTAAGCAGGCAGATCAAGAGTGGTTGAGAAACTTCAGACAAATGCAGTATTATTGGAAAGCAGCATAATTTATGGGGGATTCAGTGAAGAAAACCCCCTCTGGAGCTTTTTTCCTCCATTAATCATACACAAATCATGTAAAAACCGTTCTTGCAAATGGGGCATTAAATCTCTCTTGTGTAAATGTTCTGTTTTTTTTCCTTAAAGGGATGGCATCAAATTAATTTGGTTTTAACTTTGAAAAGTTTTTATAAAATGTTAACCCAAAAGGCATCTATCCTCATATTCTTTTGTTTATTTGCAGGCTCACTGAATCTTTGCATGTCTGTCTTAAACCAAAAAATTCTTTAGTACTCTGTTAAAAACAACAGAGTAAATAGCAGCTTCCCAGCATGCAAGAACAACCTGATAAAAATAAAATCTAGCAGAGCTTGATTTCAGTGTCAGACTTCCAAAGAGGAGAAGAGTTCCAAACAACCGTTTGGGGAAAAATGGATTAAAAACATACGAAAAATGTAGTACCTTGATTTTCACCCCAATCCCAAAATGGGCTCCATCTGGGTAAAGCACTGTACCTATTCAGAACCCCACTGAAGTCAAAGGGGCGCTGCATGAGGGCAGGGACCTGCTTGTATGGACTTTGTTGCAGGATCAGGGCTTTAATTGGCAATTGTAAACAATAACATATCATTTGGCTGATGCTTTCACAGATTCCCTAAAATCTCTTAAATGGAATTAGGGGCCTCTTTTATGAAGGGGTAAAGCCCATCCCCCACAACAGAAGGAGAAGGAGAAAGCAAATAATTGGTCCAGTGTATTCCTATGAGGCAAGTCCTGTAGAACTTGATAGGGACTAAACTATAAAATGTGATAGGAATCTATAGAAACTATATTAAAAAGCAATAAAATGTAATAGAGATTGATTGCTTTCTAAAGGTTTATGAACTATCGTATATAATTCTATTGCAGGGATGTTATTTCCATTGAATTCTATAGGATGGCTCAAAGGTGATCATTTTCCATTATATTCTACATGATCCTTCCATAATAGTAAGCATGCTGGAAGAATTTACCTTGGGTAGAAGTTAACACTGAGGGACAGTGGAGAGTATAGTCTTTTTTGGACTGAAATTATGGCCTGGATGCTACAGATAATTATGTAAGTGCTTAATCATATGCATGCAAGTGGTCTCATTCAGTTCAGCAGAGCTACTCATAATAAACAAAGTTAAGCACATGCTTATTTGTTTTCGGGATTGGGGCTTAAGCTTTTAATAATGCCATACGGAGCCAAATAATCTTGTAACAATGTGGTTGTGAATTAATGGTCTATGTTCAGCCATAAATCTGTTGTAGTTTTATGTATATTGTATCATTTTGCACATGGTATTGTATATGATTTACCAGAAATCTTTGCAATGGGATCATTCTCTCCCCATGCATGCGCACATGGAAACAGTGTATTGTACTGTGAAAATCCCTGAATTAACTCAGTTTCTCTCTCCCTCTACCCCCTTTCACTTTCCTGCTCTGGTGCAGGTTAGGGTCCAAAGCTCATTGGAGTAGCGATTTCTGCTGCTGTTTGTTTCTACTGCATTCAGGGAGACAGGACTTTGTGCACATTCTGTAAATTAACAAGATGACACCAAGAATACTCCTGACTCCTATCACCGATTTCTCATCTTAATGGAAACACTCCTGCAAGGCCCTGAACTTGGGCCAGAGAGGGGTATTGGTTTAAAAACAAACAATATAACCGCAGCAACAAAGGCACTTGTTTCTCTAGCATGGTAAATGGTTGACGCTTTTAGTACAGTTTCGATTGTTCTCCATACAAATGCGTACATATAAAGAGAAATTAATGGAAATCTTCTGTTTGGAAATGTTGAGGGTTCTGTTTGATAAACAGGAATAAAACACAAGAGCTGAAAATTTCCTTTTTGGGTCAACTCCTTGCATTTTTTCCTCCAGGCTACTATCTCAGTGTTCTCTTGTGTCCAAGCCATGGACTGAGATCATGTCAATGAAATGAAAGGATAAGTTTGATACTGTCATCCCATCCATCCCCACCCCATCTACCTGCCTCATTATGAAATAATTCTTTGTCCTTTGATCCCATAGGAAGATTGTTCCAGCATAGAGAAGTTGAAACTCCATATGTTTAACTCTTAGCCTTCTTCCCTTCCTTCTCATATGGGGCGGGGCTAGTCCCTAACTCTTCTCTTGGGATCTTAGGCAATCTGCTGAAAGTAAAATGCATCTTCACAGAGGCTGTTTACTTCCACCCTATATCCTTCTTTAGTTCCCTGTTCCTCTCCACTATACTGCTCCCTCAAGGGCTTTCGGCACTGCCCCCTATCAAGTGTTGGAGGTCCACAAAATGGAGATGGCAAGTAATGCTGGTTATTGAAGACATTGCTTTCTCCCATGAAATTGCAGCTAGCCTCCAAGCCCTCCCAAATCTTGGATCAGGATTCCTTCTGTACAGCTAAGGGAAAACGGAGAGCATGCCACAGAGCCACCTCTCTTTAGTCTGTGCTTCTTCTGTCACAAATCTCTGGACCCCAGCTCCCTTCTGCTTGGGTAAATAGACTCCCAATTTGATAGTGTCTGCTCAAGAGAGATTCAGGAGTGCAATAGAAGGGTTATTTCAAATCAAGGCAGAGCTGGCAGTGCTGTTCATTATTCCCATATTTTCATGAGACCCACATTCACACAAAGGAAGTTTAAAGTCTCTTCTTCCATAAAACTAACTGGCTCTAGGCGATATTGTTTTGTGTACACAAGATATCTAACAAGCCAATCTAGGACCCACGAAAGTAACAGAAAGAATGGATCAGGCCCTAACTTAGGTCCAAATTCTAATACCCTGGTTCCACAGTGAATAGTAGCTTACTCAGAGAAGAGTCCCATTGTCTTCCATAGGGCTGCTAGTGGAGTAAAGTCTAGGTCAACATGAGTAAGGGCATCAGCATTTAGCTCTTTGGTGCAAGGTGGGGGAGTTCAGAACTTTCTGAGGTCATCCATTTTAACTATTCAACATGACACTCCTTGCTCTGAAATCAGTCTGCAGCATAAAAACGATTTGCCATCTCTTCAGCTGGTAGACATCAGCATAGTTCCATTTCAATCTCTTTGCAGAGCTCTGCTGATTTACACCAGCTCAGTGTAAAGCAGTAATGTGATGCTGGGGCTTTTGAGGTGAATACTAAGCAGGATTCATTAGAACAATTTGATTACATTAATTTTATCTAAATGAAATTATATTGGTGTTGACTGAATTTAAAACAAATATATTATTTGAACAATATATAATTTGTATGATCATCTTGAAGACTGATGGAGAATACTGTTTAAAAACTTAACTATGCTATTTTTAGTGGCTGTTTGGTGGTATTCAATTATATTTTACTTCAAATTAAACAGTGAATTGACACAGTCAAACAAATGGATTTGGAGCAAAAATGCCATTATCATTTATAAATATTAAATTGTGCAAATAGAATTATCATCTAAATAGATTTCCCTTAAAGCAATGGAAACACAGTTTTCTTTTCTTTGTCCACAGACCAAGGTCAGAAACTGTTTTTTAAAATTATATCATGCAGCAGGTTAAGCGTTCATCAGTGCTGCATGCTTTTAAAGCAGTCTGTCAATTGTGATCAGACATGCTATATGCTGCAAAGCACAAAACTCGACCTGATGCCTTCTAACTAGGAAAGCAGTCGGCAGGAAGTTCCAGCTGAGGTTCACAGTTCCAAAGTCTGCAACCTTCTAATATTTTCAAGGTTTCATGTGTTTAACACAGGTCAACACATGGTCTGCTTCTTCTAAAAGTTCACCAGCAGTTTAGTAACATCATGTGCTCTGGATGGGGTGGGGGGAAAAGCGGGGGGGAAGTAGCCTTTCTGTAGGCTACTTATTGCTATAGAACTTGCAATTTTTATAAAATACACATTTAATACTATCCCATGAAGGGTCAGATACTCAGCTGTTATAAATAGACAAAGTTCCATTCAAGTCAATGAAACTATGTTAATTTACACAAGCTGAGATCTGGCCTAAATTTGTAAAACTCTACTCTTTTGCCGTGCATAAGCTGCATTACTCTCACACATGGAGCTATATCACGTCTGCATAAAAGATGTAATTAAAAACCTGCCATAACAAATGTGCACTGTGCCCTACCAAGTTCTGGGTCTGACAAACTGCCAGAAGGAATGAATTTGATCTTTTACTCAAAATGATCTGCCTCCACTCCTAAAGGTTTTATCAAAGGAAGTTATGGCAGAAGCAACCCATGATGGGGTATGGGGGAGAGGCAACTTCAAGTAATCAGCTGCCAGGCTATTCAGCCTTTATAGGATGCAACCTGCACACTGATTGGCACCAAGCAAAAGGCTAGGCAGAGCAGAATATTGAGCACAGTTGTTATATGGTGATAGTGGCTTCTCTCCACTTAGCATGTTGGTAGCAGAATTCTGCACCAGCTGATGCTTCTGGGTGGTCTTCAAGGATAACCTCAAATAGAGTACATTGCAATCAGACAGAATGGAGGTGTCAAAGACATAAGTATTTGGGTCATGGTCCATATCATTCTCAGCCTTTTGACCAGCCAAACACTAGGGAAGAGCACAAGGGTATATCTAGTAAGGACCCAAGATTTTCAACCATCTTGACAAGATGCTATTAGTATAATTGCCCAAAGCATTTCAAAATGCTCTAATTTCTAACAATAGTCAGAAATTTTTCTCTCTCTCTTCCCTCCCCCAAACAAAATTTTTACTCTTTCGAAAAAATTAAAAATAGAAAACCAAAAGCATGTCAGATTTTGGCCTAAAGTTTATTGGCAGTTTTATTCCCCCCCCCCCCCCCCCCATTTTTTGTTCATCCAAAAATGTGCTGTTGAAAACTGAAATTTTTCAAGGAAAGTAGCCACTTTAAGTGAAATTTTTTGTTTAAGTGAAAGAGATGATTAAAAATTGTTGGCCAGTCCTAACTCCTTTTCCCCAAGGAGGTGTCAAACTTTAATACTTTAAACGGGAGTGGGATCAGAATGGAATCCTGACATACCCCGGATGTGAGATCCCTCAAGGAAGAGTACTTAATTAGCATCAATCTGTGATATATCTAAGAGGTTAGGATAGTTCTTATGCTATCATTTGGACAGTGTAGCGGTGACCAAACAGGAATTATCCATGATATTCTGTCCTGAGACAAATCTAGCATGTTATGGGAAACGATGCCTGTAAAGGACAGGTGTTCACACCATCCAAACATTTTAGGTCTTCTGAAGAGTCTTTTCCATCCTGATTTCATTGAATCAAAGTTGAAGATGAGTCTCACAGGGAAGGCGATAGGCATTCTGAGATGACCGTACCAACTCAGAGAGGGTTGGGCAACCATTTGGAGAGGGTGACCTATTTAGTTAGAAAACAGATCTCTTCATTCAACATGAATTAGTATCATTTGATGTTTTCAATCATTCAGAGATACTTCATCTGAATGGTGTCCAACTTCTTTTCAGTCTCGACAGTGAGAGGCCATGTTCCAGTCCCATAGCTCAGAATACTGGCCACCGAAGCATTATATATCCTCAGCTTTGTCTCTCTATTTATCAGGGTGTTTGGTTAGTGAAAGAACTTCTTGATGCTGCACCCCATTAGTGATGATGCTTTTGCAGTGTGGGCTTTAATTTCTTTCTCTATGCCTCCCAAGGTGTTAACAACAGAGATGAGGTAAGTGAAATCACCAACAATCTCTACCGGGTTGTAACCCACTGAGATGCTAGAGCCCACAGCATGTTAGAAATCACTGATTGGAAGAATTTTGGTTTTACCCTAATTAACTTTCAGGCCATCTTTTGCTGCTGAGCAATCCATTGTCTGGTTAAGCACATAGTCTGTGATGGCACTGAAGAGTTCTAGAGAGGCAATGAATCCTTGCTGAATGCCCAACCTAATTTAGAAAAATGTGGTGTTTTTACGATTTACTGTCACAACCCAGGCTTGGGGGTCAGGTCTAAAGGTCACAGCAGTGGTGATCAAAGGCCTGGAACAACACCAAAGATCAGAGCTGACATCAGGATCCAGGAGTCAGATCCAAAGGTCAGAGCTGGGGTCAGAAACCAAGTATCGAAGCCAGGGATCAGGAACATCAGAGTTAGAGCTCAAGAGTGGAAGCCAAAGGTCTGAGCTGGAGTCAGGAATCCAAGAGCTAGCCAAGAGGCAGGTCCATCACTATGGCTGGCAAGGAAGTCCACCTTGATGCATGGATTCTTCCTGGAATTCATCCTGGGCTTAAATAGGAGTCACAAGGGAAGCTGTCAGTTCAATCTTACAAGGTGGTACTTCCTGTAGCATTTATCTCCACACGATCTATGTGATAATGCTTACAGCCCCATCATGGCGTGGTAAAGTGTCCTACCATGGAGGACAGAATAAGGCTTCCCTCCCCAGAAATCTTCTGCAAGGGCTTTTAGAGTACCTCCAGGAGAGCTTCATGGAAATGTCCCTGGAGGATTTCCGCTCCATCCCCAGACACATTAACAGACCTTTCCAGTAGCTGTACTGGCCACGAATGCATCCCAAGTCCTCAGGGCAAATTAATCATTAAAAAACGCTTGCTTTTAAACCATGTTTTATATTTACAAAGGTACACTCACCAGAGGTCCCTTCTACGGCTTCATGGTCCGGGATACCACCTTGGTAGGGTTGGGAATGTATTTCAGTCAGGCAGGGTGAGAAAAAGATCCTGGCTGTCGGGGAGAATGGTGTGCTGTGTGCTCTCCTCAACCTCGTCCTCCTCCTCCTCCTCCTCATCTTCCCCATCCGCAAAATCCTCAGGCATGGCGACTGACAGTACCCCATCATCGGAGTCCATAGACAGGGGTAGAATAGTGGTGGCGCACCCCCCTATAATTGCCTGCAGCTCAGCAAAGACGCGACATAGAAGCGGCATGTCTGCGGCTCTGTCCCGGAGCATCCATTTGATTCTTTGGATTTCTGGTACGCTCGTGTCAGCTCCTTAAGTTTCACGCAGCACTGTGTTGAGTCCCTTTTGTGGCCTCTGTCCATCATGGCCTTGGAGATTTTTTCAAATGTTTTGGCATTCCATCTTTTGGAACAGAGTACTGATGGATTCGTCTCCCCATACAGTGATCAGATCCAGTACCTCCCATACAGTCCATGCTGGAGCTCTTTTTCGATTCTGGGACTGCATGGTCACCTGTGCTGATGAGCTCAGCATGGTCACCTGTGCTGATCAGCTCTCCACACTGGACAAACAGGAAATGAAATTCAAAAGTTCTCAGGGCTTTTCCTGTCTACCTGGCCAGTGCATCCGAGTTCAGATTGCTGTCCAGAGCAGTCACAATGGTGCACTGTGGGATAGCTCCAATACCGATACCGCCAATACCGTCGAATTGCATCCACACTAATCCTAATTCGAACCGGCAATGTCGATTTCAGTCTACTCCCCTCGTTGGGGAGGAGTATGGAAATAGATTTTAAGAGCCCTTTATGTCAACAAAAATGGCTTCGTTGTGTGGACGGGTGCAGGGTTAATTCGATTTAATGCTGGTAAATTCGACCTAAACTTGTAGTGTAGAGCAGACCTAAGATAACTATGCTACACTTAACACTAAAATAACTACTAACGATTAACTAACAAAGGTAACTATGTACAAAGATAAGAAAAAGCTAGGGAGTAGTGGAGCACTTGATAACAGGAGACCACTGTTCCAACAACCCTCACAGGCGGTAAGAAGGAACTGAAGAGGGGTCGGGCCGGCAGGGTCATATATAGAGCGCCATATCGGCGCCAGTCCAGGGGGCTCCACAGCCAGCCCGACGGGTAGCTGCTAGGGAAAAAGTTTCCGACATCCGTGCATGCGGCGTGTGCAAACACCTAACTGAAATTGATATGAGCAAGCACTCGAAGAAGAATAAATATTAACACAATACCTTATGTTTGCAATCAACTTTTAAACATGCTTTATAATGTAACTGATAGCATATTAATAGTATTTTGAGTAACAGGAAATTTTTGAAACTCATCGAACAGCAAATAAAAGATTAATCAATGCTCAAAGTGCCAAGAGATTTTTAATGCTTTAACATTTTTTAATCAACACTGGAGATTTATCAGTATTCATGGATTATGTGTACAATAAATCTATACCGTCAAGTTTTGATTATCATAAAGAATGCAGCACTGGTGTACTTAGCTCTGACTTGATCTCAGCTTTTGGGGGAACTGGCATTGTTTGTGGTAGATTATTCTACATAGACTGTTTCATCCATTAATGAGACATTGACTGAGGAAATTGCATTTTACCTCAGGCACTTTGTTTGCTGTGTGTAAGAGATTGTTGTATGAAACTGAAGTAATTTACAAATTTTATTTTGCCAAGATGATATTTGTAAGTGACATGAGTATAGAATAACAATTAGCACTGAATGGAGAAGTGTTGATACACATTCCTGCAGAACATGATTTATCCTTAGTGCTGACCTGTCAGTAAAGAATACCAAATTTTGCCAAGAAGTTACAACAACTTTGTAATATTCAAGTGCCTTTGTTGATGATTGCTGCTGAATTTTACTTTCCATCTGGCCCAGGTCCTGGGGGCTTTATGGTTTTGCCTATTGATAAAGGCCAGGTGGTCAAGTTTTGGGAGCTGTCTGTCATTTGTTCAGAAATGGGACATGGCTGTAGTTGAGAGAAAATAGGATACAGGGGAACAAAAGGCAGTGGCAGCTGGGGTGGGCAGTGGAGTAGAATTCCATTCATTCCAGGACTGTTCTTCTGTTAAAGCTCAGCAACACCTGGATGTTCCTTTGGTAATGGCTACTCTAGGGATACAGACAAGACCATTCTGAAAAGCAGCAGTCTCTTTTATTAAGCAAAAACGTGGGAGTGTTTGGTAAATGTATTATACACTTTCCATTGCTGATCTTGTGTAATGAGATGTTTCTGATAACTATTAAGGCACTCTGACAATAAGAGCGTTGGATGTTTTCCTGTGTTAATTGAGCACAGTATTGATAAAGTAAATTCATTCAATAGGAAGACTATTTCAACCTACATATTAGTATATTAGAGTTAGTATATACTGAGTCACAAAAGGATACACATTATGAGCCAAATTCAGAGCCGTTGAAGTCTATAGCAATCTTTCCATTGACTTCAATGGGTGTTGAATCTTCAGGCCCTGTATCTCAGGAATGTCAAGTGAAAGTAACTCTTCAAAGGCCCTCTTGGTTACAAGTTACATATCCCAGTGTACTTGAAAATGATATCATCTGATCCCTGCTCTGTTGTGGTAAGTATAGAGACACTCTTGTTCACAAAGAAAAGTTAATACACTAACTCCCCACTTAACATCCTCTTGCTAAACATTGTTTCGATCTTACGTCCCTGTTCAGTTACAGAACATGCTCCATTTAAAATTGTGCAATGCTTCGCTATAATATCGTTTGGCTGCCTGCTTTGTCCACAGCTGGCAACCCCCCATCAGCTCTCCTATGCCCCCCCACAGCACCTCCTGCCTGCCGGCAGACCCCGCAGGTCAGTGTTTTCCCCCTCCTCCCCCCTTCTCCTGCCCGCGGCAATCAGCTGGCTTGCAGTGTTCAGGAGTCAGGGGAGGGAGGGGGAGCATGCACCTCCTGAATGCTGCAAGCCAGCTGATTGCCACGGGCAGGAGGCAGGGGAGGGATGGGGGAGGAGCGAGGATGTGGCATGGGGAGTAAAGGGGGAGAGGGGGAAAGAAAAGGCGGGTTAAGGGTGGAGGCTTGGGGGAACGGGTTAAGCCCCCTGCCCCTGGTGCTTGCAGAGTAGGGAAAGCTGCTGCTGCTGCTGCACAATGTGCTTCTCCTAGCCTACGGCACCTTCAGCCTCCTTGCCTGCCTCATTGTCTCCAGTGCCAGTGGGCTGTGCCTGTGTGGGGTAAGGCAGGGGCACCTCCCAAATATAGTACTGTACTGTATTGTATGGCAAAAAAAAATTTCCCTGGAACCTAACCCCCACATTTACATTCATTCTTATGGGGAAATTGGATTTGCGTAACATCGTTTCACTTAGTCACATTTTTCAGGAACATAACTACGTTAAGCGAGGAGTTACTGTATTAGCTTGCTATGTATCATACCAGATTAAACACTGACCATGAACCTAGATTGCTTCTTGAGTGAAACACAGATGCTATTTCATAGGCAATGGATTTTTTCCCATTGATAAAGAATAAATATTAGCTTCAAATTAAAGTGCAATAGGGCTATGCACATCTATTAGCAAGTAAACAACAGCATCTAGGGCCAAGATTTTTGAAAAACAGGGAGCCTAAGTCCTGATTTAGGATTCTGAATAAGTGGGCTGATTTTCAAAAATATTGAACTCATCCAGCTGACTTAAATAGGAGCTACTGGATGTGTTCTGCACTTCTGAGAACCACCCTACATATTTAGAAGCCTAAATCAGAACTTAGGCTCCTATATTTTGAAAACATGGCCTAAAATTGTATACTTTCTTCTTGATGAAAGGATGTGTGTGTTGTGTATATAAATACTAGGTATTTATAGTCTAGTCTTGCACATCTGTCAAAGTTCAAGATATGTGCATGAGATAGCTAAGCTAGTATAGTACCTAATGTTTGTACCTTTTGCATTCCAATCCTCCGTTCATTCTCCACTGCCTGTTGCTCTCACTCAGTTCTTGTCCAAATTAGAGATACTGTTTAAGGCATGGGCACCTCTTTCTAGGCAATTCACAACACAGAGAACACTAGTGGGTGCTGTAATGAACAATAATAGAAGCAGTGCTTCTAATAACTCTTCTATTGTCACCATTGTCAGTGGACTTTTATAGGATGTGAAATTTGATTATCAAAAAAATCATAAAATTACACAGACAATTTAGCAAAAACATATAGAACCAACTTCAATCTCTACAGAGAGATTCATGTAAATTTGTCAAACTACTTGCAGCCACTGTTGTGTGTTTCTGGCAAAGTAACTTTTTGTGAAGAACATGAGCAACATAGCATTAATCTCTGTTACTAGCATCAACAACAATGTGATGCAATTGTACTAAGTCAATGTCTACTTAGCTTTTTCAATGTCACTCTGGCAGTAGGGAGTTCAAAGAGGTACTTAGGATAGTATTTACTAACTAAGAGACTAGAAGAAAGGGAAAGCAACTAACAATGTTCTGGCCATCTCCAGAATTCATCATCTTGTCACAAAGTGAGAGTAATGATCTTGGATGAAGCACTGAGACTACCTGTTGTTTTTGTTATTAGCAGCAGCCTTCTCCCTCTATCTTCTCCCACACAATGGAACTACTCAGGTGAATACGATGAGCTGGACTTGGCCTGTAAGAAGCATTCTCTCCTTGCTACTGCTCCAGTCTTCTCTTCATCTCCTATATCTCTTTCATTAGCTGACTCATGATAGTGCTGCATAGTAATAGATGTTGATCAGAATAGATTCAACCCAGTACAATCCCATGCCACCACTGAGGACTACACACACACATCCTCACAGCCCAATAGCATTTGGAAAAAGTTTGGGGTGGGTATTTTTTACTCCAATTCTAATGGCTAGATTATATTTATCTTTAGCTGAAAATAAAGCGCCTGATGATAATACCCATTAAAGTGACTGGCAAGACTCCTATTGGCTTCATTGGGCTTCGGCTCAGACCCAAACATAGTAAATATATATTGGTTATTACAGTGACTGGTTGTAAACAAATAGCAATTTTTTTCATTTATGTAACAATATTCATCCAAAGATGCTGAAGTGGTGTTGAGATATTACAAAGTAATTCTGCAATTCTGCAATGAACTCTGTACAAATATCTACCAACAAGGGGTTTATTGCAGATCGGATGCCTAATTTATAAACTCTACATAGAGATCACTTTTGCCACTACTGATGTGCGGTCATAGATTATAAAGCAGAAGGGACCACTGTGATCTTCTAGTCTGACCTCATGCATAACACAGGCCATAAGACTTCCCTGAATTAACTCCTGTAGTTCCATGCCTGCTAACATCATGCTGAAGCTTTGGGTATGTCTACACTACGGGATTATTCTGATTTTACAGAAACCGGTTTTTTAAAACAGATTGTATAAAGTCGAGTGCACACGGCCACACTAAGCACAGTAATTCGGCGGTGTGCATCCATGTACCGAGGCTAGCATCGATTTCCGGAGCGTTGCCTGTGGGTAGCTATCCCATAGTTCCCGCAGTCTCCCCCACCCATTGGAATTCTGGGTTGAGATCCCAGTGCCTGATGGGGCAAAAAACATTGTTGCTGGTGCTTCTGGGTACAGCCTCACCCTTCCCTCCGTGAAAGCAGCGGCAGACAACCGTTTCGCGCCTTTTTTCCTGGCTGAACTGTGCAGATGCCATACCACGGCAAGCATGGACCCTGCTGAGCTCAAGACAGCAATCATGGACGTTTTAAAGACCTCGCGCATTCTCGTGCACTCAATGCTGAACCGGGACCTGCAAAGCCAGGCGAGGAGGAGGCGGCTACGGCAGAGTGGCGACAAGAGTGATGAGGACATGGACACAGAATTTTCTCAAACTGCGGGCCCTGGCGCGTTGGAGATCCTGCTGGTAATGGGGCAGGTTCTAGCCATGGAACACCGATTTTGGGCCCAGGAAACAAGCACAGACTGGTGGGACCGCATAGTGTTGCAGGTGTGGGACAATTCCCAGTGTCTGCAAAACTTTCGCATGCGTAAGGGCACTTTCATGGAACTTTGTGACTTGCTTTCCCCTGCCCTGAAATGCCAGAATACCAAGAAGAGAGCAGCCCTCACAGTTGAGAAGCGAGTGGCAATAGCCCTCTGGAAGCTTGCAACGCCAGACAGCTACAGGTCAGTCGGGAATCAATTTGGAGTGGGCAAATCTACTGTGGGGGCTGCTGTGATGCAAGTAGCCAAAGCAATCACTAAGCTGCTGCTATGAAAGGTTGTGACTCTGGGAAATGTGCAGGTCATAGTGGATGGCTTTGCTGCAATGGGATTCCCTAACTGTGGTGGGGCAATAGATGGAACCCATATCCCTATCTTGGCACTGGAGCACCAGGGCACCCAGTACATAAACCGCAAGGGGTACTTTTCAATGGTGCTGCAAGCACTGGTGGATCACAAGGGACGTTTCACTAACATCCACGTGGGATGGCCAGGAAGGGTTCATGACACTCGTGTCTTCAGGAACACTACTCTGTTTAAACAGCTGCAGCAAGGGAATTACTTCCCAGACCAGAAAATAACAGTTGGGGATGTTGAAATGCCTTTAGTTATCCTGGGGGGACCCAGCCTACCCCTTGATGCCATGGCTCATGAAGCCATACACAGGTAGCCTGGACAGTAGTCAGGAGCTGTTCAACTACAGGCTGAGCAAGTGCAGAATGGTGGTAGAATGTGCATTTGGCCCTTTAAAGGTGCGCTGGCGCACATTACTGACTCGCTCAGACCTCAGCCAAACCAATGTCCCCATTGTTATTGCTGCTTGCTGTGTGCTCCACAATCTCTGTGAGAGTAAGGGGGAGACCTTTATGGCGGGGTGGGAGGCTGAGGCAAAACACCTGGCCACTGATTATGCGCAGCCAGACACCAGGGCGATTAGAAGAGCACACCACGAAGCGGTGCGCATTAGAGAAGCTTTGAAAACCAGTTTCATCACTGGCCAGGGTACAGTGTGACTGTTGTGTTTGTTTCTCCTTGATGAAACCCACCACCCCTTGATTGACTCATTCCCTTTAAGCCACCCCCCACCTTCGAACACAGCTTGCTTTCTAAGGAAATAAAGTCACTCTCGTTTAAAAATCATGTATTCTTTATTAATTAATTATAAAAAGAGGGAGAGAACTGATAAGGTAGCCCGGGTGGGGTTTGGGAGGAGGATAGGAGGGAAGGAAAAGGCCACTAAAAAAATTTCATAATAATGACAGCCTTTTGGTTGGGCTGTCCACTGGCGTGGAGTGGGCAGGTGCACGGAGCCTCCCCCCACGCATTCTTACTCGTCTGGTGGGTGAGGAGGCTAAGGAACATGGTGAGGGGGGAGGGTGGTTATACAGGGGCTGCAGCGGCACTCTAAGATCCTGCTGCCTTTTCTGAAGCTCCACCATATGCCGGAGCATGTCAGTTTGATCACGCAGCAGCCCCAGCGTTGCATCCCGCCACCGCTGATCTTCCTGCCACCACCTCTCATCTCGAGCGTCTCTCTTCTCCTTGCGTTCGTCCCTCCTATCCTCCTGTCCTCACGTTCGTCCCTCCTGTCCTCACGGTCACTGGCATCTTTCCTGTACTTTGATACCACTTCCTTCAACTCATTCAGATGAGCTCTTTCATTGTGAGTCACTTCCATGATTTCCGAGAACATTTCGTCTCGCGTCTTTTTTTTCCGCCGCCTTATCTGAGATAGCCTTCGGGACGGAGTAGGGAGGCTTGAAAAATGTGCAGCAGCATGAGGGAGGGAAAAAAGGGAGAGAAGTATTTTAAAAGATACATTTTATAGAACAATGGTTACACTCTTTCACGGTGAACACTATTCACCTTACATAGCACATGTGATTTCATTACAAGGTCGCATTTTGCATCTTAATATTGAGTGCCTGCGGCTCTGGTGTTAGAGATCTCACAGACGCAGGTCCGGGCAGCAGAATTCGGCTTGCATGCGGCCATGGTAAGCCATTGTCTTTCGTCTTCTGCAGCCTTCATATATCCAGCGCCCTCCTTTCCCAAATAGCAAGCAAAGCCCGTTGAGTGCTGCTTCTTTCCTGTTAACATGCAGCAGCAGAAACCACGCCCCCATCCAATTCTCTGGGATGATCGCTTTACCCCTCCCCCCACCGCATGGCTAGTATCATGGAAGATCACTGCTAAACACACACACACCCCTCCCCCCCCACCGCGTGGCTGGTAGCAGGGAAGATCCCTGATAGCCAAACGCGAAAAAGCTCAGCGCCAGTCACCCCCCCTTCCCCCTGCTTGGCTACCTGCAGGGAAGGATTTCTTTTAAGAAACAGGCAAACAGCCCAGTAGGAATGGCCATCTCTGTCCCCTTAATTAAATTCCTGAATTTCAACTAGGTTACCATGAACGATATCACTCTCCTGAGGATAACATAGCGAGATAAAGAACGGATGTTGCTTGAATGCCAGCAAACACAGGGACCATACGCAGCTAGGCTTTGTCATGCAATGATACCAGATTACTTGCTACATGCATGGCGTGGTCAAGTGTCCTACCATGGAGGACGGCATAAGGCTGCCCTGCCCAGAAACCTTCTGCAAAGGCTTTTGGAGTACCTCCAGGGGAGCTTCATGGAGATGTCCTTGGAGGATTTCCGCTCCATCCCCAGACATGTTAACAGACTTTTCCAGTAACTGTACTGGCCGCGAATGCATCCCAAGTCCTCAGAGCAAATTAATCATTAAAAAACGCTTGCTTTTAAACCATGTCTTATATTTACAAGGTACACTCACCAGAGGTCCCTTCCATGGCTTCATTGTCTGGGATAGTTGCTTGGGAGGGCTGGGAAGGTAATTCCATCAGGGAGAGAAAAAGCTCCTGGCTGTTGGGGAGAACGGAGTGCAGTGTGCTCTCTGCAAGCTCGTCTTCCTCTTCCTCCTCCTCATCTTCTCTGCAGAATCCTCAGGCATGGCTGAGATTACCACCCCCACCTCGGAATCCACGGACAGGGGTGGAGTAGTGGTGGTGGACCCCCCCTAGAATTGCATGCAGCTCAGCGTAGAAGTGGCATGTTTTCGGCCCTGCCCCGGACCTTCCGTTTGCTTCTTTGGTTTTCTGGTAGGCTTGTCTGAGCTCCTTAACTTTCACACGGCACTGTACTGAGTCCCTGGTGTGGCCTCTCTGCATCATGGCCTTGTTTTTTCATTTAGTCTTTTGGAACGGAGTTCTGTTAGCACGGAATCCTCTCCCCATACAGCGATCAGATCTAGTACCTCCCGTGCAGTCCATGCTGGAGCTCTTTTTCGATTCTCCGGAGACTGCATTGTTACCTGTGCTGGTGAGCTCTCCACGCTGGCCAAACAGGAAATGAAATTCAAAAGTTCGCGGGGCTTTTCCTGTCTACCTGGCCAGTGCATCCGAGTTCAGATGGCTTTCCAGAGCTGTCACAATGGTGCACTGTGGGATACCGCCCGGAGGCCAATACTGTTGAATTGTGGCCACACTAACCCTAATCCGACATGGCAATACTGATTTCAGTGATACTCCCCTCGTCGGGGAGGAGTACAGAAATCGGTTTTAAGAGCCCTTTATATCGATATAAAGGGCTTCGTTGTGTGGACGGGTGCAGGGTTAAATCGGTTTAACGCTGCTAAATTCGGTATAAACGCATAGTGTAGATCAGGCCTTTGTTTCATGCTAATTCACAGGTAAGAGTGGCAACTACTGATTTACATAACTTTCTGTAGTACTTGAATCTCTCAACCAAGTACTGACCTTAGACCCAGAACTGCTTAGATTTTTTAGGAGATCACAAATCTTACGTGGCTTATGTGCTTTAATATTTCCATTATTTTTCTGTCTTCATGTTTAATATTGCCCATTTAAATATTGAATATTTTAAAGATTTCACTTCTATTAAGACATTTTATTAGCTCTCCATTATTTCATAATTATTAGAAACACAAAAAGATAGCCCCAGAGTGTTTGCCAAACACTGATTATTTTGCCCTGCATTTCATGCATTGCAGGGAAATGATCACAACTTTTCTATATATTTATTTCCCTTTTAAAAATAGAAATCATACAGTATTCTATGGTAATAATCCAACACATCACAACTTTCATTATTGTTACTGTAGTATTTTGGATCATTACCTTAGCACCCTTGTTGAAATAAGATTTATTAGTTAACTTGGACCACTCTGAATCAATCGATCAAACACATAGTATGGTACATTAGAATCTAAACGCATTATGGATGTGTTTTTTCCTCTTTCATTTTTCATCAGACTGGTGATTTATTTTCCCTTTCACATATTGGATTTGAAACATAGTGCTAGCACTGAGAGAGCAGCACTAGTGGTACCAATGGTGGGAGCAAAAATTTCATAGTGTAGACAAGCCTGATGTAAAATCACTTACTTTGAACAGAAAAAGTTGGGAGCCTTTCCAGTGCCTTCAGTGGGCATTGAATTAGGTTCTTAGTGCAGATTTTAGCTTCCTGTGAAATCAAGGGCCAGATTTCAAATCTGGCCCAAATTGCAGGTGATGAACTCTCTTACAAAAGAGCTAAGCTTCTCTTTGAGCACCAACATTATTGGCCAGAATTTCAAAAGTTCTCAGTGCAATGTGTCACAATGGGAGCTGCTGGATGGTGAGCACTTTTGAAAAACCTCCCATTTATGGGTGCTGAGCACTTGAAAATCTGGCCCTTAGAGTGTTACAGAGATGAGAATCCTGATGCAGTGCGTCTGTTAACAACCAGCTTTTCTACATTGAATCTATGATAACCGTGAAACCTGCATTCACAGATAGTGGGGTTTTAATATTATTTGTTGAATAAATTATTCAACAAACTTCATAATCTTTTAAAAATTTCAGTAACTATCATTTTCATTAATTGCCCACTTTATAAAGATGGATGAATAATTTTGTGATTAAAAGACCTTTGTAAAATTCATGAAGAATTTTTCCCTTTACTTGCCCAGCTGTAGATACACTATATAGTGTAGTAAAAATAGTAAGGACAAAAATAGCACAATAATACTAGATGAGCTTGTTTTTCTGTAGGATTATGAATTATCTTTTAAATACTTGCAGTGCATGCAATTGGCTTTATTTCCCTGATGAAAAACTATGCAAACCAGTTAAATTTTTATATATAATCATGTTCTACAGTATGCAGTATGTAACTGTGACCAATTAAAAAGGGAGATGTTTTGATTAAAGCCCATGGTTTGGGATACTTTATACAGATTCCTAGAATGGAACTCTGGAATCAATTGTAATGTTGGATAGCACAGGAGCAGTTTAGAAATGGTTTAATCTCAATTAGTTCATATAATTGGCAATTGATAGAATGATTGCAAAATAGATTTGTAACATAATACCTATGAAGCTGGAGAACTAACTTCATCCTTAGGCACTGATTAATGGTGAATAATGCAACTGAAAGGCTCATTTCTGAGCCAATAAGAGGTGTAAATAACATCTTATAGTTAATATTTTGCCATTGTAGTATTATTGTAATACAAGTATAACTATTCGTTGGCTAGATTTCAATTTCAGTTGAGAAGTAGGACGAATTATAGCTGGGGGAGGGGAGATGGAGCAGGAGAGGCAAATTATTGTGTATGTTTGGTAAATAATGTCAAAATGCAATTTAGGTTTGTTTTACAAAGATTGGCCTGGATATTGTTAGTTCCACAATCACTTTTGGCATGAGCCTGAGTTTGGTTTGCATTTATCAAAAACAAGAAGGAATGCACAACATAGTATGGTATGAATATGTCTGAAGCAGGTATGAGATGACTTGGGCTGGTCAGAAAACAGTAATTTGGTTTCATGAGAAATTTTGAGGTTCTGAATTTATTTTAATTCCAATACAGAAAAAAAATGAGACCCTTTTCTCACTTTTTTTTTTGCAAAGAAAATGATAGAGCAAGAAAGATTTCACCAAGGTCAAAACCAATGTAAGGAAAACAAGTCTCATTATTCAGTTTACCTGTTGATATCTGGCCTTGAGAGTAAGTTTTAACTCATCAGTTTTGGAAGCGGTAGTGTGAACAAATGAACAGTAGACTCAGGCTTCAGTGGATGAACATATCAATACAGGAAAATCATTTGGAGCCAGTCTAAAGTCCATTGTAGTCACTATAAGACCTCCCATAGGCTTCATTGGGCTCTGAATCAAGTCCTTATTGTCTTGAAATTTAAATAAAAATGTGATTTTTTTTGGATAAGCATTATTCTGATTAATCATCCAACATAAATTGTTGGATTATTTGGAGCAGCAAATTGCTATTTTCTGTCTGACAGAATACAATGTGAGTTTAAGCGTATCAAATATGTTTGGATTTAATGAATGGGGAATATCAAGATGTTTGGGTTTAATTTGGATATACATCCAAAACTTGCTTGCCTTATCCAAAGCGCTTGAGTCTGCAGGAATTCTCCTGGGAAACAGGCTTTCTTGATAGATTTTTCAGTGCCTCATAGCTTAAAATGCCATAATAACCAGCTTCATGGAGCTTGGCAGAAGGAATGAGAAGTTAATGGGTGAGGAAGGCGATGTCTCTGAACACTTGAGAGTCTTAGAAAGTACTGCTGCTTCAAAAATTGATTGGAAAGCTGTCACTTTGACAGATAGCTCCCCACCTCTTCATGGAGGAGAGGTGTCCCCAGTGCCCACGGAGGGCTTGCCTCCAGTAGGTTTTCCTGAGAGCAACACAGATCTTGGGAACTCTCAGGTTTTGGAGCCAACCCCATTGCCAGTTTATTAGGGGCAGTGAGGAGTACTTGCCCCTTAAAGAATGATCGAGGAAAACTTTCACAAGTTTCCTCCTCCACAACCTCTCTCCCTCCCTCAGTTGTCTCTCTTGAAGGGAGCAATCTGGCTTCCTCTTAGCCTAAACCTGACTCTCACAGGGCTAGAGTAAGGGATGAAGTCAAGCTGCTTTGCCCCAGGAGCAGCCCAGAAAATGAGTTGCGACTCCTCCCATGCTCCCCCCTTCTTCTGGGTAGGAAGCAAGTCCCTGCACACCATTTCATGGAGCAGCTTACTCCCCTCATGTGGCTGGCTGATGAGTGGCCAGGGCAGGGTATCAGAGCTGCCCTTCCCTGCCCACTTGCTCACAGAGGAGTCTATGGCAAGTAGCCCTTGCTCTCCCCAACTGGAGTTTCAGTCTGAATGTGCCTGGGTTGCAGGGGATCTGACAATCTTGCCCATTTCATGTAACTTTCATATTACATCTGCACTTTGTTCCTTAGAAAGAAAATCACTGCACTCTTGTTTGTATTTGTCCTGCTACTCCTGTTTTCAATGTCAACAGCGGGTTATGGAATAAGGAAGGTGTTCATTTCTTTCTAGGCATCTTCCCTCCAGATCTCACAATGGAACAATGCCCATTATTCTTCATTTACACACCATATAGCTTAAATTTTTGCAGAATATTACATACTTTGTGTGTGCAAAATACTAGTGTGGTTTCTGTCCAGGAGACGGTATGTGTCTCAGGAGATTTCAGCTGATAAACAAGCTGTGGTGGGGGAAATGCCTGAAAGATTTTCATAGGGGTGAAGCTGCTCAAATGGAGCAATTTACAAACATTCACTTCTAAAAAGTAAGCACACTGAAATGTCATTCTACTGCCTAAGGGCCAGATTGTGTGCCTTATGCCTATTGGTGAGCAGTCTCACTTAGTCACATTCTGTTCCTAAATTACTGTGAAATCTGGGAACTTTGCAACAAAAGGGAATGACAGTCCATAGGAGCCAATTCATACAAGACATTGTGCATCTGAATAATCGGAACTGAACTGGAATGATCAGATTTAGAAAAGTCATGTTTTAACAGGCTGTGATCCAATGTGTCTGGCTCCCTAATGTCCTAATAATGGAAAATCACAAAACTTCCACTAAGGACCCTCAACAAGGGGCATCAGGTTATAGTAGAATTTCAGTTTGAGTTTCTTGATTTTAGTGTATTTGTAAATGAAAGTCCTGGGTGATGATAATACCTACATCTGATATTGTACTCTTAATCAATTACAAAAGAGGTCAATATCATAGCCCCATGGGGAAACTGAGGCAGAAGGAGGTGAAGTGATTGACTCAAGGTCACACAGCAGGCCATTGGCTGAGCTGGGACTAGAACCCAGGTCTTCTGAGTCCCAGTTGTGTATACTATCCATTAGGCAGCTATTACCACAGAGTTCAACCAATACACCTCACTCCTGACTCTCAATTATTTTGCTATTCCAGATTGTACTCCTCTTAAATAGAGGCCACCAAATTCACTTCACTTTTTAGCTAATCAAGATTTAATACCTCTTTGGGTAAGGTAGTACATTGGCTCACTATGCCCTATGTATGCCTTAATTGTTCACTCTGCCAAATCAAGAGTTAAAATACAAGTTAAAATCCTTCCTTTTTTCTTTTTGAAAAGTACCATAAAAATTACCAGTTCAAAGACAAACTGTCATCCTCTCTTGGCCTGTGGCTTAAAAAAAAGTCATCTTTGGCAATGTTTCCATTTTTAGGAATCTCTGGTTATGCATGTTGTGTTTGAGCTATTCTTTGTTGCTGGCTCTGTGCCGGCATTTATTGGGATGGAAGATGTTCTCAGTGGTGGTGCATTTTTTGTCACTAGCAATGGTTTTCCCTAATAGGGCAAATTTAAAAGACGCATTACCAAGAAGGGATGTAAAATAATGGGAAAGGGAAGTTCCATAGCACTCTTTTTGAAAAAAATAAAGACAGGCAAAGGATGGAGTTAATATAAAATCCTGCTTTCTAGTTAGCTAAAAGATGACCTGCAGTTTTTGGAATTACGGTATGTTCAAAGATATGTCACTGAAATAATGTAATGCCACAGACATTAGGCCATAATGACCTAAAAAAGTATGTGTTTAGCAGTTTGCAGCTGGAGTCAAGGAAGGAGCAAAACCGCTTGAAGTGAGCCAGACCCACACATTCTGAAAACCATTATTACATCTAGAACACTGGCTAGGAAAATACATTCATAGCTAAACAGTTTGTCTTTGGTTTAGATTAAGTGTCATGTGGTTAGTGGTTGGTGGAGGTGGGGGGGTCAGAATTTTTATGTAACTATCAGTTGTGATCTGAAAGATGCGCCCATCTGAAATTTTAGGGTATAAATACCAATAGGTGCTATTTAAAACTATTAACGATAAGAATGGTGAGAAAAATAGAACTTAGCATGGACCACACAGGGCAGGGCCCATAAAAGCAATTCTTTTGGATCTCTTTTGATCTGTCCTGATATTTTTGCAGTAAGACTCCAGTTCAACAAGTTATCTGGCAAATGCTCAGGTGCTTTGCTGAACAGAGATTGCTTGCTGAATCAGGGCCTAGTACTTTAATAAGATAACTTGCAGGAGGCTCTGAGTGCTTTAGTGGACCACACACAAGGTACAGTAGGTAAATGTTATCACAGAATCTCCATGTTTCAGATGGCAATGCAAAGGAACAAGGGTCAAGTGACTTACTCAAACTCATCTGCTGATTCAATGGTAAAGATGGGAATAGAATGTAAATCTGGTGACTGGTAATCCTGTGCTTTAACCACTAATTTACTCTCCTGACAGAGAAGAAACATTATCTTTGTCATCTAAATCCCCAGTGCATGATGGGACATAGCCATGATTTAAAAATAAAACACACAGCAACTGGTATCTATCCAGCTTGTCTACTTTTTAGCTAAGATTTCTCTAATAACCTTATGTTTTAATCATGTACATAGTTATTTAGTAACGGCTATTTTGAACTGAGTCCTTAATTCCCAAAGTCACTGCCTAGGAAATCAAACAAGCATGTTTTGGCTAATTAGTGCCTAGATGCTTGTACGCTAGCGATGTCTCATTTGAAAATCAGTTGTGAATTAATTTCTTCTCGCATCTCCTAAATAACCAAGAAGACACAGTCATCAACAACTTATCGTTACATTGTGTCCTTCACAACTGTACCACAGGGCACTGTACAAACTAAAAAATAACATCAGCATGGGGAAGGAGTTAAAATCAACAGTCTTGCCTTAAATAAAGTGTTTGACTGGACATCTCAAACTTTATTTGGCAGAGAATTCCATAGACAGGTTTCACAGATACAAAATGGCCTGGCTTCCATTTACACAAGATTAAATGGTACAGCAAGTGAAATATCACATTTTCCAGTAGTTATTCATTGGAATGTAAAAATTAATTTGCAAGTCATGCCAGTTCCTCTTCTACACTGGCTTTCAAACTCTCAAGCTTTACTAGCACTACTGCACATAGAAAGCTAAGTTTTGAGTATTCATAGTTAGTGAAATTGAAACTGATGCCCAAGTAGTTGCACTAGACCTGGTATGTTTTATATGGGTTGGGATACTGCTTAATACTGCAAGGGGACAGGGTTATCCAACCCCCCTCCCAGAATCCGTACAACAGTAGACAAGAATCTGACAGGAATACACACACAGTCAGAAAAGTTTAACCCTTCTCGTTTCTGAGTCTTAATATTCTCTTAAATTCTCTAATGCTGCTCACCTGTTGTCTCTCCCGGAGAGAATAAGAGCCTGATCCCAAACCCATTGATTTCAATGGAAGGGCTCTGAATGAGAGCTGAATTTATCCTAAAACTAGCCTGGCTCACAGTCATTCAGCTGCTGAAATGTAACTCTTCAGGTACCTCTTGGTTGTTAAAATCTTTAATCCTCCAAGTGCAATGGAGGAACTGATGTGAAATGAATTCCCACAATACTACTCTGTGGTAATAATTGTACTTAGCTCTTATGGAGTGCTCGTCTTCTATAGATCTTAGTACTTTACAAAGGAATGTAAGTAACAGTCTTCATATTTTATAAAAAAGGGAAACTGAGGCATAGATATGTTACTTTACAAACATGAAGCCTTGTAACATCCTGAAGAGGTGAATACGGTAATGGTTACTATCCCCTTTTGACCCATCCAGTTTGTTCAATCTGTGTATTTTGTTGTCTAAATGTTCTGAAATATTTATAATAAATGGATCAAGAGCAAATAACTTCCACTTAGAAAAGTCCCATTATGTCTTATATTGCATCAGGCATAGCACAATTAAGGACAGCTGAACCATGATAATTGGTAGGTTAGTTTACATACCCACCAAAAAGTCAAGGCTCCCCCTCCTTCTGAGCAAAGATTTGATACCAAAGTACAGTAGTGAGGTTTAATACAATTACTGAGACTTTACTACTTACACAAACTATTCTACTGAAAATGTACTAGTATTCTATGGAGTATTACAAAATCTGAAACCTTAAAGCACCCTTGTCTAATGAATGAACAAAGCACATGGTGATGCCTCAGCCTTTATTTTATTGTGTGTTCCCCTGATAATATATCAAGGCAACTTTGATGGTGGGATTTTCAAAAGCACTCAATGTTGGCCTAACTCTGTCCCCACTGAAGTCAATTTTTGTTGACTGTGACTGACTTCAGTGGAGCAGAGTTAGGCCAACACTGAGTGCTTATGTAAATCTTAAAAACCTGCAGTATAGGCCCAATCCTGTAGAACTTGTTCAGGCAAATTTTTCATTGACTTTAACGAAAGAGATGAACTCAGAGCAGGCTACAGGATTTGGTCCTAGTGAGCACTTAACCCTCTTTATTGCAATGGGAAGCACCATAATAATCCAGCACAGGGAATTTCAAACAAAGTTGAGTATATTTTCAGTTTCTTCAGCTATGAATGGCAATCTCAGGAAAGAAAAGACTGAAATATTCTAAATGTCCAGCCTGTAGAGTGGCTTGTGTCTGAAAATGTTCCACACTCACATGCCAGATCTGTAAACTATAAATGTTTCTTAACCACCTTGGTACAGTATTTCTTTAATCTCTATCCGTGATTTACTGTGTGAAGTCCAGTTCAATTACTAGTGCTCTCAGAAGCAGAAGGAACTGATTAAAGAGCTAATTAACTGTAGGGAAATAAGCAGTGTTGGAGGGTGGGATGTGGCCTGAAAAGACATTTTAATATTCCAGACAAAAGGGGATAAAACTATGGTACTTGGTCTGTTAACAAGAAATAATTTGCTTTTTCCCTGTAGTAGTCTGGTCTCCTCATGTTAAGCCATCAATGACATTTCACTCCAGAATATCTTTGATTAATAAGAAATGTAAAAATAAGCCACATGATAATTAATAAATCACTAGCAGTACTACAATTCATCGGATAAGACAATTAATATATTATTGGGCTGCATCATTGTGAAGCGTACCATGAGAAATTCTACTCTGACATGGAAGGAGCTCAAATACAGCATGGTTTAACATCTACATGTATGATTTTGTTTCATGAAACATACTTTACAATAGAACAATTTTTATTTACTTTGTATTTCCCCCATTGGCATCAAGTTGTTTCTGAAAAATTATTGAGAGAGCCTGGAAATAAGAAGACCGATTACAATATATTTTTCATGAAGATGAAACTTAATATATAAAAGAGCTGGCTTCTTTTCTAATCCTAGTATATATTCCCCATTTTCTCTTCTTTATGCATTCTAATTCAAGTGGCGACTTGTCAATGAGCAGATATTACACCTTTTAACAATTAGGTCTATGACTAGGCCTCCTATGAGTTAAGATAACACAAAGAATAAATAATGTGTTAATGGTATTGACTAGTGAGTGCGTCTACCCAATACAAATGCTCTTGGTTAGTGAATATATTGTAGATAATGGACTAAATTCTCTTCATTACTTAAGTGTGGCATCCTGGATGTCAATTGGGATTAAAGCTGTACCCACTGAGGGCAGAATTGGGCCCAATATACTGATGATAAACCTTGAAATGCACCGATAAACTTCTGCTACTGCAGAATGCAGCAGCCCACTTCTTGGTTAGGGATAGGTAATATAACCACTTACCATCTATGAGATATATGTTGCATTAACTACATATTCCCTTCCTAGTGCAATTACAACCATTAGCTATGATTTTATAAAGCGCTAAGTGGGCTATTCCCCAGTTCTCCAAGAGAATGCTTCTCTTCTTCTGTCCTGTTTCAGGAGTTACAGTCTATTGGGTCACTTTACCTGTGAGTACCTGAGGTTAAATTCTACAGAGCCAGTGACCATTTTTTTTAACTTTCTCCCCCCTCTTTTTTTTCTCCAAAATTCTAATGTTTGAAATTTCAAAATTAGAAAAATCTAATGACATTCCATAGCAGGATAAAAAACTGAGGGGACACTTTCACATAGCTTACACTGAAAATGTTCATGTTTTTTCAATTGTTGAAAGTCAAAAAATTTCAACCAGTTGTAAACATAAACATAATCATGCTTGTCATTTGTAATCTCATACAGGGTAATAAAGTTAAAGACCTGGTGAATCAGGTAACATGAGTTATGTATTTCAAATCATATGGCTGCTCATGTCAATAAAAAGTAACTTCTATCCTGTTTCAAACAACTGTAGGCTGGAGAAAGAATTGCTAAATCTTGGAGTGAACCTTTGATAAAGAAACTGGGCCTTAGGCCTCTTATTCCAAAGCACTTTTGGTATGATAGAGGGCCAACAGGGGATCACCAACAGAACAGATTCTGAAAAATTGTGAAAAGTCAGCTTTCTAAGGCAGAAAGGACAGTTTTTTGCTGTAAGCTTTCAAGGTGTAAAAATGATTTACATCTGAGAGCAGCTTGAAATAAAGAATTCTGAGACAACACTTCAGTGAAGTCAATTGTGTCTTGCCATTTACTTCACCCTCGAGGGTGAAATTCTTTAGATTTGTAGAATATGCACTTAATGTTAGTTTAATAAGTATCAGAATTTTATGCCTATAAATATATATAGCTGATGACCTGTTCTTATTAAATTAATGAAAGTGTACTTGGGATACAGAAAACATATACATGGCTTAATTATTGCAACTACTTTAACTATGTTTTTCTGTGTCTGAATGACAAATTACACATCAGGTGTGTAGGAACTGAGGATGTGTTGAGACATTGAAACTCATTACATGCTATGAGAAACTCAGTGCTAACCGAGCAGCTCCTTACAGCTTAATCAGGATCTAGATGAAAGATAAGGAATGTGTCCAAATTAGCATATGGCTCAGAGTTAAATGCAGTACTTAAATGAGTTGATGCCATCTGAAACTACAGTATCAGAAGCTCAGAGAAAGAATAGTATTACATTGACTTAATGATTTAAAGATTAAGGAGCAGATCCTAAACTGGTGTAAACTGGCTTAGCTCAGTTGATTTCAGTGTGCCAAATTACACCAGTGGAAGATCTGGCCCTAGAATCCTAAAGAGAATGTAAATCAGTAAATACCAGTGTTTATGTCACTAGTGAGGGAAACTTCTGGAGATATTAGAAAGTGCTATTTAAAGCCATTCCGATCTATATTACATCAAAGGAATGTGTGGCAGAGCTTGACTTCTTTTTGTTAATACCTTACTCCACAAGTAGTTCATTTAAATTAATGGGACTATTTACAGAGTAAGGTACTACTTAAGGTGAATAAAACTGGCAGAATCTAGCCCATATTTACTAAGTTTGAAATGCAGGTTCAAAAGGTAAAATTATTTTTATCATTTAATCTTGAAACTGTATGATGTGGAATGTAATATAATCTAGTTTCATTCATCTTAAATGATGCATATGGAGTCATTTGTGTGTGCTATGTTGATGGGACTGAGTTTCTTAACAGGGTGGGGGAAAGAGTTAGGTGTTGACATTACTAAATATATCTAAAGACCCATCAGGTCCAGACAGGTCACTGGGAAACTGGAAGACAACACTAGAGTTTGTGACTAGTATTAAATCAGCTGATGGTCACAGGTACAAACACTGGATCTTGAAACTTTATAGAGTTATGGCATAGCCACTGTACACTTCAGTGATTTCAGTGGACAGAATAAGAAAATTGAGAGATCAATGTACTTTGCTCTTTAAAATAATAATTTATAACAGCCACTTTCAGGGACCCTCAGCCTGATGTCCTTGCATTGCATTTTGGTGTTTTCATCATCCTGATGCATCAAAACATGGAGTAGGGGCTGAGTCGCAACACTTTCCAAAGGCTAATCCTTGGATGATGCAGCTGCATACCACCTCTTACACAGGACTGAGCCTAAAAGCTCAATCTAGCCCTAAGGCAAAGAACCATAGCTTTGAATCTTTGTACTCTCAATCAAGTTAACCCTTCCCTTTTTAATCAGTTATTTTACAAGACTTTGTTTAGCCTGATCTTCATGTAAAAATTAACAAAGCCCTCCAAGGTGCACACATTTCTAATAAACAGAATAATCCATTTCATTTTCAGTTTTTTCCTTTCACAAACAGAGGATGCTGAAAATTTCATCTTTATTACTCAATGCTTTAGGCAATGATTATTCACAGGAAGTCCACTGCTTTCTTTCCACCCCCAAATCCCATAGATACAGATCATTTGTGTAAGCAATGGTGTCACCATTTAATCCGTCGTATATAGTCGCAGGAAGGCACACACGTTAACTTCAAAAGGCTATCACTTAAAGAAAAATCTCCACAATCCGTGTAGCAATTAGTTACAATAGAAGCGTGCACCTGTGGCAAGGAACTTTGGTGACTTGAAGAAGCTGATCTCAAAACCTTTAAGCACTGAGGATTCCCAGATTTAGATTTGAAGAACTGACAGAATTGACCTGTTCACCTCTGAACCAGTGACCTACAGGTGGGAAGAGGTATTGTTAGTGGCATGTTAGCAGATTGTAAGACTGAGTTGTTTTGATGTTTAAGATATCCATTTCATCTTGGTGTAAAAAATAACAAAGAGATGGGCTGGCCGATGAAAGGTAAAACTTCACTTGATTTAACTCAGCTAGAAAATTAACTTTTGCAAATATTTTTACAATTTATGCAGTGCAGACATGTTAATTCATTTGTGTTTAAAAAGTAAAATATTTGCATACTATCCTAAATTACATTATGTTCTTGCTAATGTTCTTAGTCAGTTTTTCCCTTGTTAAATAATGCAATTCTATTTAAAAATTAATGATTGAAGGCCCAATCCTGCTTCCTTTGAAATCACTGGGCATTTTGCCATGGATTTCAATGCCAGAAGGATCAAAACCCAATGTTTCCTAACATTTTACCTGATCATGTCTTCTGCCTCATTAGCGGGAGGAGATGGAAGTGGGAGAGTCAGGTAGGGTGGAATTCTCAGAGATGGCAGGAAAGCTCCTTTTCTTGACAATGTGAGTTCTCCAGGACCCACATTGCTTGCTAGGGAGCCAGTGCTGAGGCCCAGGGCATCTACTGTGTTTGGAAGGGGGTCAGTCTCCTACTTCTTATATATCCTCACCAATGAAAGAATAAGAAAGAAACCCCATAACACAGAATGTTAAGAAGCTAAACAAATAGGGCAGTGCTGATCAACTGCTTTGGATGTGAGGGGGAACCCAACTTTTACTCACAGCTACCACTACCCAATCTTTGAAGGTCTGCCTCCATCTAATTGCTACAGTAGGGGGCACTCTTCTGAAACAGGTGCTTTCCCCCTTTGCACTACCCTTTCCTTGGTTCTTGGCAGATACAAAAGTATTTCATGTTGAAAATTATGAGAGTTAAAAGCAGAGTCAGCTGCTGCAGAAAGGCATTTTCACGCTGCAATGACTGATAGCAACCACCAGTCCACACCAGATAGGAGAGGAGGTGGAAAGGGAAGGATACAAGGGAGATGTTACCCAAGGAGGATGTTATGGAGCCGCTGTTGGTCTCCCTAACTGCCTGAGATTGGCAGAAGTCTCCCCAGAAAAGTCTCATAGCACACAAGTCCTTAGGTTTTCCTGACCTGGAAGCAAAAGTAGAATCAAAAGAAATGGAGTGGGAAACTGGGTGGAGCACTTGGACTGTGCTGAGGAATCCACATAAGTCATGGAGGGGCGGAAGCAAGATCAAGAAGGGCCGAGAATTAAGGGATGCTTTTAAATTTTGTCAGGGTAGAGAAGCAGACATGATGTGGAGAAGAAACTTAGGGGAGTATTTAATTTTAGAACCCCACAAAAAATTGTCAGGCCCACACATGCAAGCCTGTGAAGAGACTCTACATGCATGCATAGCACGTAGCAGTTGCTATTAAAAATGTTCCAGGTTTCCTTTGACTAGAGGATATTAATCCAGTATTTTCAGCATTCCTTTATGCAAAATAATATATATAGGGAATGCCACCGACACTGAGGTAACATTTTCTAGTTATCTGAAGTAAAATTGGAATGCTTTAAATGCAATCAAGCGTTACTTCGTCCATAGTGTACTTTCCCAGAGCAAATGTAAGCATCACAGAGAGTATGTCTCTGGTAATACTAAAGAATAAGGGTCCAGTCCTTCAATATGCCCTCAGCATCCATTATCTTCTAGAATAGCAGGTGTTGAGCACCTTGCAGAAAGTGTGCAATACTTTATAGTGTAGAACCCTGTCTGTTACAGGCAGTGGTTCACCATACAATGGGTTCTGCTGCACAAACAAACATGTCTTGAGCTGTAAGTAAAGTTCAATTAAATATAAGTATTAGTGATCAACCACCATTTAGAAATCAAATCCCAAACTGAATTATAATGGTAAAAGCCTACATCACCTGCCTGCCAAAAGATTTACCAAGTATTTTGTGTTATAGGATACATACAAATAAGTCATATGAAACTAGAGCACCCCATTTCAAAATCATTTTAATAATGACTTACCCATTTGAATGTAAGCAGATGAAGGATAAGCTGAGAGAGGGATAAACTGAAAAGGCCATGTGCTGGGTCCCTTCATTATCTACATGACTGGAACTACTATTGCACTTTATCATCTGCTGTCTCTCCTTGCTATCTCCCTCTTTAATTTTCCTAAATGGCTGGTACACTGCTGCTGAGATAAGGTATTTAATATGGGAAAGGATTTAGAGGTTCCTACAAGACCAGTCTCAGCTACACTTTTTAAAATGTCATCTTGATTTGTGCTTTTTTCCTCTCTAAGTAATAGACATGGGGATTATGAAATGAATCTGGAAGCTAAATTCCACTAATGAAATTATTGCATACACTGATAACATAAATAGCAATTGGGTCATAGTACAATAATCCCAGTTAGTAGTCAGTATGAACAGACATAGAATGAGCCTCAGTTTTCAGATGGTTATCTTTAAAATAAAATAAACCCCCCTCAAGGCTGTATATATTACGTTCAAACCCAAAGTTCTCCTATGTATCTTGTTAGCTAGCATAAAAGCAATCAAGTTAAAAAAGGATTTTTTTCTTTATTACCAACAGTCACTTAAAGTGGCTAAATACAGGCATGTTACTGTCAAGTCTTCATAAAAATCCATACTGTATTTGTAATATTGGGTAATTCCATCAGATGGTAGAAGGTGAGAAACTTCTAAACTAGAAAAAGAAGTTTTCTTTAAAATACACTTGAAGTCAAGGAAATTACTTGTAAATTCACTTATATTAAGATTAGGCCAGTTTCTGCCACCCTTACTCATATTAAGTAGCTTCTTACTCTACAAATATTCCTATTTATTTTGGTAACACTCAATGTGAGTAAAGGTGACAGAATCTGGCCCATATAGTTTTGTAAAATAACATTGCATTTCAAACACCTATCTGAAAATATCAAGGTTGCAAAGTGAAGCACTCAAATTAGGAAATGCCAAAATGTAGATTGCCTTGGTAACCTTAACTGTGCCTCCTTATGTATATGCATCACAATCAGTCTTGAATTTCATGATCAGTGCTGTTATTTCTACAGAACCCCTTGCCTCATTCAGTTTGCTGGTTTAACAGTGTTCAGTGAAAGACACAATCAGTCAGTAAAGTACCTACTTCAGGAGATTCTTTTTAGTTCATGTTCTCTCGCCTGCTGTAGTGTATGTTGCATAGTTGTTTCTTTGACTCACAATGGCAAAAATCCTACCACTGCCAGTTCCTAGCCCACATTCCCACAGATGGGCCCAGACATAATACAGTGAATGCATGCAGGCTATAGAGAGCCCATTCAAGAGGACTCTCAATTTTCTCCCTCCCTCTCCCAAACCTCACCAATATTTACCAGAGCACAATTTCATGGTGGATCTCTGCTGGAATGCAGGGCCAGCTTTAGGCCGATTCACCCGATTCCCCCGAATCGGGTCCTGTGCCTAAGAGGGCCCTGCGCCGGCATCTTTTTAATTTTTACTCACCCGGTGGCACTCCGGGGATCTTCGGCAGCATTTCAGCGGCAGGCCCTTCACTCGCTCCAGGTCTTCGGCAGCATTTCGGTGGCGGGTCCTTGAGTGCCGTGGAAGACCTGGAGCAAGTGAAGGCCCTGCTGCCCAAGTGCCGCCGAAGACCCGGAGCACCACCGGGTGAGTACGAATCGGGCCCCGCACTTGTTAAAGCCGTCCCTGCTGGAATCACAATGCACTGACACCAGTGCTGACCTCAGAGGTCAACGATAAAATAGATATGCACTGTCTACTCTTTAGAAGAACTAAAGTATTCAAAGTAAGAGTGTTTAATGTGTCATATACACTGTTCACATCTCCAGAACTTGAATCCTATAATAGATATCTGAACCCACTTGTCTAAAGGTAGCATCCTGAAAGTACATGAGAAGCATTTCTTGTGTGTATATATGCAGTAAATTATATCTGAAATTAAAGATCTGATTATTAAGGATTGGATGACTCACGGGATTGGTAATGGGATATAGAGCCTTTTATCTAGGTCACTGGTACTGATGTAAGCCAAAGTTATACTAAACAATAATAGTTACCATCTGATGGCAGTTCAGCTTTCCTAAGTGAAATGAGATGCTGGTTTCAGTCCAGTTTATAATACTCACGTCAGAAAAGCCAGTATCACATTTGACAGCCTAGCTGTGGATTAAATGAGCACAGAGATGAATTTATCGTTTTACCACAGAAGAGGCCCCTCTGGAATATGGCAGAAGCACTCTTATGGGAAAGGCTGGCCCTGCCACTGCCTATGTTGCACATAGTCATTGGATATAGAATGGAATTAAGTATGTAGTGTGGCTAACTCGGCACCTTTCACTGGGCACTTAATTTTTGAAAAGTGTATACAGCATTTATAAACCTCCTGCCTGTGACTGGTACTTGCTGGACAAATATCAGTTGTTAGTGATATTGTGGAGGAGGGAGGCTAATTTCAGCAGCCTCCTGCTGAATAGCCATTGATCGCTCAGGTCTGTTACCTGAATAAAACTCTGAAATGTTAACTTTTGATTGTTAAAGCCAGTACTGTAGCAGGATGAAAAGCCCAAAATCTGAAATTATAGACTGACTGTTGCCAGCATCACAAGCAATGTCATAAAAGGGCCACCATGCAGTTTCAGAAAAGTCCATTTCAGTCTAGCATGTTATACGTTTCACTCTTCCTGAGTGCCTCTGAGAGGAGTTTGAGGCCTTGTCTACACTAAAGGAAAAAGTCGATCTAAACTATGCAATTTGAGTTACATGAATAGCATAACTCAAATCGACATAGCTTAGATCTACTTACCGCGGGGTCCACACTACATGACGTCGACAGGAGACGCTCTCGGGAGTGTGATTGGCAGTCAATTTAGCAGGTCTTCACTAGACCCACTAAATCGACCACCGATGCATCGATAGCCACAGTGTCAATCCTCTGGTAAATGTAGACAAGTCCCAACACCCTCCAGTCCAAATGACACCTATGAGAGTCAAGGGCAGTCCACATCTTGCAGGATCAGGCCCCCAGGTCAGCCATATGCAGTACATCTACTGCAAAATGGGACGCAGCTGCTATTTTAAATCTGGGAATAGAGGACTTTTCAATGTTCAGCTCTATTTTCTCTTTTTGTAAGTTGAGGCTAAAGGCATGCCTACACTGCCCTCAAATTCAGACTATGGGGATGTGAATAACAGCGCACACCAGTGTGCTGTGCTGTAACGCCTGTGTGGACACTGTGGGTGCAAACTGAAAGGTTCATACTTTGCATTAACATAACTTATTTCTGTTTGAAGAGGACTAATGTGAAGAAGGAACCTTTTAGTTTGTGCCCGTACCATCCACGTAGGGGAGTTACAATGCAGTTCTTTGGCGCACACTATTATTTATACCCCAGTAGTCCGAACACCAGGACAGTGTAGACACGCCTCTATCTGACTACCATCTTAACAAACCCTTCTGTTGTTTGTTTGTATTACAGTAGTTCCTGAGGCCCCAACAGAGCTTGGGCCCCATTGTGGTATGCTTTGTCTGCTCACATTGTTAGGGAGAGTCCCTGCCCCAATTTAGACAAACAGATACAGGGTGAAAGAAATGATGTATTATCCTGTGGTGCGGCTTTGCCGCGGTTCGTCTCTCAGCGGGGCTGTGGGGTATCCCACCGCCTCGCTCTAGTCCACCGGCCGTCAGCTCTGCGGTCAGGGGGAATAACACACACTCGGTTAGGGGCTCAGGCCCTTGGAGCGGGGGCTGAGTCAATAGTCAAATGGCGGCCCAGGCCCTAGGTCAGGGCGGGGCAGCAGTCACACAGTCAGGGACCCAGGCCCTTAAGCAGGGGCCAAGTCAGCAGTTCAGTAGCAACGCGCAGCCCAGGCCCTAGGTCAGGGCAGGGCAGCAAACAAACAGTCTAGGACTCAGGCCTTTAAACAGGGGCTGAGTCAATAGTTCCCATAGCAGCCCAGGCCCTAGGTCAGGGCAGGGCAGCAAGCAAACAGTCAGAGACTCAGGCCCTCAGGCAGGGGCTGAGTCAGCTGTTACATAACAGAAGGTCCTAGCCTCTCCAGGCCAAGGAAAAGGGGGAGTCTGCCACCCAAGGAGTGGGTGACGAGGGGGACGCAGGCCCTCCCACTCCACTGCGTCCCAGCCTGGGGCCCTAGCAGCGGCAAAGACTCGCTGCTGTCAGTGGGGATCCTGGCTGCAACACGGCCAGAGCCTATGTCAGTGTGTTGCAGCCAGACTGGGGTCGGCTGCCCCCGGGCTACTTCCACACTCCCCCTCGTAGGGTACCCGAGTCGTCGTAGCGTCGCCGGCGGTCTCAAACATCATCGGTTCCTCTGGGTAAGTAGCAGATGGTAGGCTCAGCTGCTCCTCGGGGTAGCAGGCAAGCGGCAGGCTCGGCTCCTCCTCGGGGTAGCTGGAGCGGGGTAGGCTCGGCCAGTCCTCCTCTGGGTAACGAGCGAGGAGTAGGCTCGGCCGGCCCGGGGCAACCTCAGGCCGGCCATGGCCTTCTGCTGTCTCCCCCGAGGGACCTCGGCCGCAGATGTCTGGTCTCTGCGGCGGCTGGGTCTCAACTGAGCTCTGCAGGTGAGCTTTTATACTTCCGGGTCTGCGCCGTGACCTCTGAGGGGCGGCCGCAGGACCCAGAGGCTCCGCCCACGTTGGTATCAGGGGAGGTTCGTCTCAGCGGGGCTGTGGGGTATCCCACTGCCTCGCTACATATCCCTATTTTGGACTGAGGTACAGAGAAATTAAGTGGCTTGCCCAAGATCATACAGTAAATTTGTGTCAGAGCCAGGAGCTACACTCACATCTCCTGAGCTCCAATTTTCTGCTTTTACCACAAAACCAGCCTTCCTTTCACATCTTGATTTAGTTCTGTCCCCACCCAAATGTGATTGTACATCCTTAGCATGCCCATTACATGCAGAAAAGATTATTTGTGCACAGAAGAGAAGGTGTAGGATTATTTTATTAACCAAGTGAACATTTAATTTTTTCCCCGCATAGAAATGCAGTTCCAAATGAACAAAAACATATAATGTTCCTTATCCAGAAAATGGTGTGTAACAATTTTGGAGACCATGGGGCTATATTAGAGCATTTATATCTAGAGTTACAAAAGAAAAAAGAGCATTCCAAATATTTACAAAACCACATTTTTTGTACAATGCTAAAAATTTCATGAGGGAAATCTTGGTGCTGTCTAATGAAGCCGCCATACATATGCAAATAGGGGTACTGAACTGCTGAGCTTCTTGGGGTGTTTTTCTGTCTGCCTCAAACCTTGATATAATCTTTTACGCTAAATGCCAAACTTCATTTCAGCAACATGCAAATTTAGATTTTGTGAATGATGCTGCCAATATCTTATTTGGTTGAATGAAAGAAAAATGGAAAAATAAGAAGCAGGCTCAGGCATAAAGATTTGCTCTGTGTGAGCCAAACACCCTCCCCATCCCTCTCCATTGGCTCACAACTCCTGTGTCAGGTTTTGCTGCACATGTGGGATGATGCCCAATTTTGAGCATCTGCAACCCCAGCATATTATTGAGCACAATTCTTCAGAGGCTTGAGCTGCAAGGAGGACTTTGAAGGTGAGTAATGGACATTGCCAGCAGATCAATGATTGAGAAATCAGCTCCACTGGCCAGTCCCCTCCTAACTGGAGGTGAGGTGGCTACAGAGGTTTTGCCCAGGCCTTCCTCAGCCTGGAAGTAAGGCTTAAGGATCACATTATTTTTATATTATGACAGGACATACAGACCCCAACTGAGATCAGAGTCCCATTGTGCTCAGCACTGCACACACCCATAGTTTCCTTTGTTTCTAGCCTCTTGGGAAGCAGAAACCATACAATCTAACTAGACAACCCAGACAGTGGTTGAGAACAAGAAGGGAAATAGAGGAACCAAGGTGTCACAGCACGTTACTGACAGACCTAGGTAGTTAGACCCTGGTCTCTTAGCCCCAGTTCAGTGCCCTAGCCACTACACCACACTGCCTCACTCCTGTGTACGTGCACTTTATGCAAAGTGAGAGGATTTAGCCCTCTACAGTTTTAACAATTTCTTCATCCAGGATTACTCTGTTTGTGAGGTGGTTTGGCCTGTATAATAGAAAACTGCCTAAAAAGCACTTATGTTTTATGGAGCGGAGGCCTCTGAATGAAGCTTTTGTGGCACAGACAAGACTTCCGGGCAACAGAAAACAGCAATTCCTAGAAATGTTTACAAACATAATCCTTGAAGGATTTTTTATGTATTAAAGATTTTTAAACTAGGCTCATCTTGTTTGTGTTGACACCAATAGAACATATGCAAAATGCTGGTTTAATCTATTATACGAGAAAAAAAATCTACTGAGATACAGTCAACAGAAGTGAAGCAAGAAAATCACATATTAACTGGGACTACTGCTTACTGTTTTCGTTTGCAAGAATTTATTATCATAGGCTATCATCCACCTCCTTGGATTTATGATTACAGTAGTGTCTTTTAGAGCATGTCTCCAGGATTATCTCTTTTGGTTCAACCACTGACACAGATCTCAGCTGTACCTGCCTTACAGATGTAAAATGCATGCAGTTTAAGAAAGAAAACAAAAATGAGAGCAGAAGAGAGCTGAAAAACAGTAGAATGTAAAAGTAAGGTTTTTAGGCAAGTAGAAACCCTAATGAGGATTACAACAGAACCACAGGATTCTGACTGGATAATATGGCATAATAAGCTTTGAAAATTATGCAGCATCAAGCAGTGTAATTCTATACCCTATGCTGAATTTTAATTTTTCTAGTTGAGAACCACTGGAGTCAGCACACCTTGATAGCTTTCTCTTTTATTCCTTCAGGATGCTATGCACCCTTTTTTTCTTTTTTTCTGCCGTGATGCAAATTATAATGTGAATATATTTGTTGATACAAATTCATGTGCACTAAAATAAGATGTGGAAATTCCAGTTGTTTTTACCTTTGCTGAAAATTGGGACTAATAGTAGAACCATTCAAAAACTGACAGAGGGCAGAATAGCTTTTGAACTGCTTCACCTGTGGAATTAATATGTAAAGAAAGTACTGGTAAGTACGTTTTCAATTATTTTTCTATTTGCTGCTATTTTAAGTAAGCAAGTACAATATTATATTGCATATAAACACATAGAATAAAAATATTCACAATATCTAAGGACTGTAATGCTCATTATTTTTTCTCTGAACTTTTGAACATCTGTTATTTGTAACAAACTAGAGTACAATATTAATAGTGTTTTCAGATTTGATTTTTGTGTCAGGTTCTCTGCTAGTGTAACTTATCAGAACTGTTGAAGTCAATGGAGCTAAGACAGTTTTATACCTCTATCCTGCTCCTCTGAGTTCACCATTTTAATATTTCTCCCCTAAATACTATGAAAGAGAAAGTTACATGTTGTAATGGAGTCTTTGCTGCCGTTGAAAAGTTATTCCATGCTAGATAATTTGAAAAGATGTATTTCTGAAAAAGGTAGGAGCTAATTTTTATGAGGTAGCTGAAGAATCTTTCAAAATGACAACTGTACTTTACTGGCTTTATTGAACTGTAATAAAGTAGTAATCAGCAATGACTGTGACCCTTTTCTGGTTATATAATTGCTTTATCCATGTGAGGTCCTACTGAAAGATAAGAATGGGGGACTTCACCAGCCTAGGTTACTGAAATGATCCCATCTGACATAAGATTACATGTTTAAAGCTTCTACTACTGGGTGCTCAGTCTTAATTAGACAAAAAGTGCTTTTTAAAAAGATTTTATTTTGGAGGCTGGTTCTGAAAATAGTACAGAATGACTTTTCCTGTTTTTGTTTTAATGCATTACTACAGTCGGGCTAGTCAGAGTAATTGAGGATTGTGGCAGAATTGTTCTAGAGCACTGAAGAGACCCGAGTTCTAGATGTTTAAATTTTTATTTCATTTGTTAAGCCTCTGTTTTGATATGTCTCTTTCCAAATGGAATACCACATCCATCCTTAATGCAAGCAAGTAGGAGAAGCAGTGAAGTGTGAAGGAATAATATGGACTGTTCAGCTCTCTAGATATCATATGTTCAGCTCTGTTTCTAGCTATTGTATGAGACGGACTAAGGAAGAAATATGGATATTTGAGATATGTTCCATAATCCAAGATACTTGTGACCATTTCTTCAGACTCAGCCAAACCCACACCCACTGGTAGTAGAGAATTTATTTAAATCTCTCCTATGACAGGACAATGATAATACAATGTTATGTGCACATTTCTTATTACAACTCTGATACCTAAATGAGGAGTGAGCTTTTTGAAAAACTGGTCTTTAATATCTCTGTGCTTCAGTTGCCCAACTGTAAAGTTGGACTAATACATCAAAGGGCTGTTCTGAAGATAGATTAATGTTTGAACTATTCAGATATGATGGTGATGGAGGCTATGTGATAGAAATACCTAAACAGAAAGAAGAGCAAATAAACCCTAATCAAATAGAGTAATTTCATGCAGAAACCAGATGCTTAACACAATGGAGTTGGCCAGAGTAAGGGCACAGAACCTAGAGATTATTTATGATGCAAGACCCTGTCTATACACATAGGCACCAGTTTAGCTAAAGGTGTGGTTTTAAAAGCAATTTAGTGAAACTGGAGCAAGTCCACACATAGACACTCTTATTTCAATTTGTCTTATTTCAATTTAGCTTAGCCTGGTAATATAGATTAAGCTAAAATGAAATGTGTCTACACACCAATTTCAATGTCACTTTGAAAACACACCCTTAGTTAAACTGCTGTGTGTGGTAATAAAAGGTAATAATTGGAGATATACCAATCTCCTAGAACTGGAAGGGACCTTGAAAGGTCATCAAGTCCAGCCCCCTGCCTTCACTAGCAGGACCAATTTTTGCCCCAGATCCCTAAGTGGCCCCCTCAAGGATTGAACTCAAAAACCCTGGGTTTAGCAGGCCAATGCTCAAACCACTGAGCTATCCCTCCCCCCCACACCTGCCCAGCCAGAACCTTAAAGATGGCTTCAGACAGGATGAGTTATAAACTCAAAGAAAGCTACACCTGTTTTGCTGCTCATCTGTGTTCTGAATGCTCTTATGATGAGAACCACTTCTCAGCATGTATAAACCATTAACTGTTTTTCAAAATAAAGTCTTTAATTGCAAATGGCATCTCTGAGACTACTGTTCCCAGGGGACATCTTGCTGAAAAGCGACATCATTTGTGGCCCTAGCATTGTGGGAACATCATGTAAGAGACTGTAAATTAATGTGTATCCAAAAAGAAAATGTGAATGTTTAATCCTCTTGGTTTTTTAAAAAAAGATGTTTTCTGTCTGCAAAGCAGTTACTTTCCCACTGGCTCCCTGTACTACCAGTGTCACCAGTGATGTCACTTTTCTGAAAGCTGTTCCCATTAGGAATTGGCTCCAAAATGTCACTTGTAATGAGAACTTTATTTTTAATTAAATTTTGCTAAGTGCTTGTTACATGACCTTTCAGAACATTGCTCTGAGCCAACTGATTGCAACTTTTCTTTAACTATTGCTAGTATCTTACCTGGTTCCTCTGTCCAAAGGATTTTTAAATCAACATCCTCTATTGATATTAATTATTAAAATCTCTCCCAAAGAATCAAATTAGTAGGCTTTCTTTCAAATATCATCAAATATCATATGACAAATGCTGAATTAACAATGAATACTTGCAGTACTAAAAGTTAATATGACACAATAAATTATTACTCAGAAAGCACTGCATTATGTAATTGGATTTTTCAATTGAGTTTATTACTCAGACAATTACTGATTGGGTACAAATGAAAAAGATTTACTATATGATGTCATGTGCTGCATCAATCCCATAAGAATTTATATTAATTGTCACTCAGTCCTGCCAAAATCACTTGCAGTGTTCAGTAATGAAATCCTAATAGCAGACATCTGGTTTTAAAGGGACATATTCAAAGGTTTTAAACACATACCCAAAAATGTACCTTAAAATTGTTATTACATTACGGAGAAAAGCCTCCTAATTCTAACCAGATGCCCAATCCTGACAACCTTACTCACACGAGAGTAGCTCCTTTTAGTTCACTGAGATTACTCAAGTGAGTGAGGGCTGTGGAATCAGGCCCCAAATTAAAAAAAAAAGAGTTAATCCAAACACCCCTTCAGTGTTCCATTCTCTGTGCTGGCTTCACAGAAGCAGTAAACAGAACTGATGATATTGGTGTAGAAGTATTCGGTGATAATTATAGATCAAATCTTTAGGTGTGTCATAGGAAGAGTTACCTGCCTAAGAGCACTTTGTAAAGGCGCTGTCAATTCTCCGATGTGGCTATTGAACTGTTGCTGTCAACAGGAACTTGGAGCTCTCATAAACTTCTGTAATAACTAAAAGGAGTGCTGGCACTGTTAGGACAAGGAGCTCTCAAAACTCCTGGAGGTTCTGTGTGCTGGAGCAGCAGAGGAACATTGACCCTTTGGAAGTGATAGGGGTTCTTTGTGTCACAAGTGCATAGATGAGAGAGCAAAAAATGGCTCATTAGGCCTGGTTACAAACTAGCTCTGTTATCTAGGAATTTTAAGCTTCAGCTAGCAGCCTATGTGGTTAGGTGCAGAGTAGCAGAAAGAACATGCTGATGTTGACAGTAATATAAAGCAACAAAGATGTGAAAGGATGAGATTGTGAACTAAAGGTATGACTCTCTGAAGAACCACAGCATGACAGAGGAATTGATCTAGAGTTGCAGTGCCCCCACTGCAAACTGAGAGATCAGAGGGCAGCAAGAGAAACTGGACTGGCAACCTTCGGCTGCAGTCAGTGGGCTTGCAGTGTTAGATACTGTGCAATCTCTCTCTAGAAATCATTTTCAATGGACCTGATTTTTCAACATACTTAAAGATTTAAGTGATTTAAATATACACATATATTTTTCAAATTTCCAGAAGTAGGCATCTACATCACACTGCCTATTTGTGAAGCTGAATGCCGTTCAGCATCCACACATTATGCAAGTTTCCCTTAATCTTGTATGCTTTCATTATACATAGTGCCTATTTCAATTTGACCTGCAGTAAATTTACATCGAAAGCTGAAGTGTACTAAACCTGAGTGATATGGGGCTAGCCCTGAGAATTGGGGCTAGATGAGAGAAGGTTTTGGATTTATATTGATTGTAGCCCATATCATCCTTACAGTTCCTCTTTCTATATAGCATAAGATTCTATCTGCTATCTTTCTCACACCTGCAAACACCCCATGCTAAGCAGAGAATTGCACTGGTAAATTAGCGTAGCATGTTTTTTGTTACTGCTGATTTCTCATCACATCTTCATGCTGTAATCTTTATCACCTTGACAGAATTAGATTGTTCCTTGAAAAAGGAAAATAAATATAACTATGCCCTGGTGTGCTGAGCAAGTTCTTATTGTGAACACACTGCTATTCAGACCACTTGTCCTTGTGATATAAGTGAAACACTGTTAGAGTAAGAATGGCAGAAGCACCCATATCAGAGATCCAAAAATAAAAATTAAAAAGTAGCATTCAGTTTCCACAGGCGTTGGCCATGTAAACAGGAGTTAATACTGGATACAGTATATTTGTAATTCTATGGGGCAGAGGGGAGACCATACCGATCATTTTACACAAAGAGAGATGTAGTCTGCTGCTTAAGGACCCTACTCTGAAAGAATGAACAATGCCTCACCTCCAAGAACATTTCAGTGTTAGAGTCTTAGATGTGAAAACATCAACCGTAGTGAAGAGCCAGTCTTAGCTCCCTGAAAAACCTTGGAGCTCCATGTTCTGCTACCCCTGCCCACCCAAAACGGGTGTTAACATGCAGGAGCCCAATTCCTGACCAGTGTCAACTTGGGTGAACACATCATACCAGTGCTCCATGCACTGGATTGCCTGACAATCAAATGTATGGTCTTATTTAAGGTCAATCTTCATTGTCAAGATCATGAATGAACTGGATCCGGGTTACCTCAAGAACATTCTCTCTGCACTCTCCACCCTGTTTGCTAGATGCTCAGTTTAGACTGAGAGGCCAAGTTTAATCTTGTGATTGTATGGGAAGATTCTTATCAGTGAAATGTCTAAAGTTATGGAACAAGTCTCCACAAGAGTTCATGTTCAGGCTGAATTTCACCTCTACTGTTGGCCACAAGGCCTCTGTTTAAACATGTATTTCTTTAAACAACCATAAAATAACACCTAATGTGGGAGGAATCAACCAGCAGTCTCCCTCTTGCTGCAAGGAGCCAGATTAAAGGGAGAAGGGAAGAGACTGATATTTTCTAGAGATAATTCTCATTAGAACTGAGACATTTTTCAACCAAAACTTTTTTCAGTGAAAAATGCAGATTCTGCAACAATGAAACATTTTTCAAATTCATGTCTAGTTTGCTGAATTGTTTTGGCTGGGTTAAAAAAAACCATTCAATTCAGAAAAATCAAAATATTTTGTTTTGACACTTTTGAAATTAAATGTTTTGATTTTTTGATTTGAAACTACTTTTAATTTGGAAACTTCCTTTAATTTTAAAAAATAGCTTGTTTAGCCTGAACTGAAATTTTGAACTTTTTGTTTTGCTGAAAAATTTGCCTTTGATTGGACCCTTAAATATGTTTTGGTTTGGTTTTCTGGTTTGTTATATTTTTTTTTATTTGTTCAGAATTGCCAGTGAACCAAAAAATACTATTTTTTGAACAGCTCTAGTTATAATGCAGCTCTAGTTTTAATTTTTGTCTGGCACATGAATACTCCAACATCCACACAAATAGCTATAAATATTCTATGATACTGAAAAGGGTTTGGAGAGCAAAGGTCATTGACATGCCAGTTGAAATGTTTCAGAAATAAGATAGTTTGCATCCTTGCACTCCTCTTCACTTGCTCTCCTCACATGGCGGCACAGAGCACTGCAGCTGTATTACATAGTAAGGTCCTGATCCTGCAAATAAATCCAGGTGAACACACCACTGTTTCTGCAGGTAGGCCCATTGAAATCAATGGGGCTCTGCACACATACAGATATGCATCCACTCAGAGAAACTTGCAGAATCAGCACCTAATTCAGCACCATCTCTCCTCTATTGTTAGCCATCCCTGCCCTCTTCTCTTCCCAGTTAAGAGCAGTGATATGTACTGGCTTTCAGGAGTGAATTATTTCACTTGCTGAAATGGTGTCAAAGAAACAGTGCATAACTAACCAAAACATCCAGATTTTTTTAATTGTAATCTTAGTGCTTTTTTTCTTTCCTTCCTTGATCATTAACCTGAAGTAGAGCCTTGTGTAAGCTTGAAAGCTTGTCTCTTTCACCAACAGAAGTTGGTTCAATAAAAGATTTACCTCACCCACTTTTGTTTATAACGTTTATCATTGTTCATTTTCTCTTACAGTAAGGCCCAATCCTTCAAACTCTTACAGTCCTCAGTAGTGCTACTGTGAATAAATAGTCAGTCTGGTGAATTTAAGCAACATAATTAGATTCTCATTAACTGTTTTCAGGAAGCTTCATGGTACTCCCAACCCCAAATGTTCAAAAATTGGGAGTCAGGCCCCCAAAATCATGAGATTGACTTCAATAATGAATTCTACAAAATACACTCTAGGTTCTTTATTTGACTTCTGGTTTCTGAGCCATTACATTCAGATTACATTTTTAGACTCTGTTCTTCAGCCAGGAGGGTTAGAAACTGAATGTGTTCACAAATGAAAGTTGAGACTGTCATGTAATGACCTGACTCCAGAAGCTGAGGCTTTAAGAAAAATAGGAAATATTGTAAGACTTGTGATAAAATGTCAAGAGTTGGCCACACGGCTTCAAATCATCCACTGGTACAGCAGCTTGTTGGCTGTGATACTGCCTCAAAATCAAAAGCAAGTGGCGATTGTTTGTCTCTAGACTGACACAATGATACTGCTTTGAATACAATTCTGGGGGTGTAAGTATTCTGAGCAGAGCAATGATTATTTTGTGTGAGCCAGACTGCTGACTATATAGTACTGTTAAAAAGGGTTTAAGCTGTATGGTGGAAGATAGAGTATTCATCTGAGGTATCTTCTGCTGTATCCTTTTCCAAATAAAGAGTACTGAAAAGAATGTATATTACTGTTTTTGAGAGCTCTCAAGTTTAGCCCCTCTTAGTATTTCTCTAGCACTCATTCCTTTTCTGAAAGGTAGAGTTTTCTTACCCTCAGTCTACAGAGCTTGATCTCCCCAAATCAAAACTCTGGCGGTCTTTATCTCCTTCTGCCCTGGTGTAATCCACTCAAGGTCATGACTGTATGTAGTACATTGCGGAAGATTTAGGATTCAGGCCGTATTAACTATAGTACTGATATAGATCATAAATTTACATTATCCTGAATGGAACTAGTGGCTGATGAGTATCCTGGGAAGGTGGAGGAATTTGCAGATGTGCGATGGGATGGAATGGAGGAATAGGAATATATAGTATTCTACAATCAGGGTCCAATCTTCTATGGTAACACTATTGTAAGTGATACGTTGAGATTTTCAAAGCAGTCTAGAAGACTGTCACATCTCCCCTTAACTTCAGTGGAAGAAGTGTCTAAATAGCTGAGGCTGTTTTTGAAAATGTCAGCATAAATGTTTTGGACCATTACTGTAATGTTCATATGGGGGTGGGGGAGAGAGAAGACAGGTGACTGAAAGAAGACTGCCGGGTAGGCAAGCTTCCAATATCAATTTACATTATTTATTTTTAAAGGATGAATCAAGTCTTCAAAATCACTACAGACTTGGCAGGTAGAAATTGCTAAGCTTTAACTTGCCTCTTGGCCAAAAAGCTCCGTGAGTATGGGCTCGCTAGATACGGCAGTCTTTCCCACTACCTGAATTTAATTCAAACCATTCTGCACAGTCCTAATTTTAATCCTTTCATTTTGGTTTTAAGTTACTGCATATATGGCACAATGGAAATATTTTTTCAAACTTAAATTAGAAACATACTTTGGGAGCATGAAAAAAAACCCCTCTCTCTTCAGTGCACAGTGAAACATCTTTAACTCCTAGCTGAAGTGCAACTATGGTAACATTTTTACTTGAAAAGTTTGATAGCAGTGGAGGAAAACATTTTTTGGAATATGCTTTTTGTGTGCCCTTCCACCCACTCAACTTTCACAAGCTACCTGAAATATCCTACCAATCTGCCCAGATTGTGTAATTCTTCTAAATAAATATGGTATTAGAGCAGGGGTCTCAAACACGTGGTTATTTCCTCGGGGTTATTTCCTGTGGCCCACCAAGCTCCCCCGAGTTATTTCCTGCGGCCGCCAAACTCCCCTCACCCACCACCACCCCTTTCCCTCTTCCCCCCAGTGTGCTGCATCCCTGCTCCTCTGCCTACCTCCAGGTGCTTAGTGCTTTCCAGGAGGGAGGGGGGAGGGGTGGGGAGCTGCGCACTCAGGGGAGGAGGCAGAGAAGAGGCGAGGCAGGGGTGGGGATCTGGGAAAGGGGTTTGAATAGGGGCAGGGAGGGGTCAGAGTTAGGGTGACCAGATAGCAAGTATAAAAAATCAGGACAGGGGGTGGGTGGTAATAGGTGCCTATGTAAGAAAAATCCCCCAAAATCAGGACTGTCTCTATAAAATCAGGACATCTCGTCACCCTAGGCGGAGTTAGGGTAGGGACTTTGGGGAAGGGGTTGGAATGGGGGCGGGAAGAAGCAGGGCAGGGGTGGGGCCTCATGGAAGGGGTGGAATGGGGAAAGAGCCGGGGATGGAGGGGGGCTTTTGTACCTTAGAGCAACCTGGGAATGAAATATGATGTGTCAGAAGGAAAACCTGAGTTTTCTACTTTACCATGACTGCTAATTAAAGACATCAGAATACAACTGACACGGAGAAACTATGTTACAAGAGAAAATCATGATTGTAATAAGACTCAAAGTTTGCATTCTGTACCTTTACAATTTTAATTTTGAAATGCTAATGAAAAATATTATAGCTCTGTAAACATTGGCAACAATGCTATTGTTGTCAGCTCCTCAGACAATCCCAGAATGTGTGCATACAAGTTGCACCATCCGTCTAGTCTCCCTACCTGTTTGCTACAAGAGAGTAGAATGGCCTTTTTATAGTATATGAGATATGTGAATGAACCAAAACCTTGCATCCAAACACCCCTGAATTTTGAGGGAAGTGGAGTGCTTGGTTCACAGTTTCAGGACCGAATTTGGCTGCTGAGGCCCATTTCTAGTGTACATGCCCTTGTTAACCTTTAACACCCTTCTTTTTTTCAGAACTGAGGAGCTGGGAATTTGTGTTGTAGCCCATGCTCTGGAGAACTGTTACTTGTAAGAAAACAACTGAAAAGGAAATTCATTTTTAATTTAATTTGGGAGGGGGTGGAATTAAATTACGGGTCAGTTGAAAGTGTCTGAAATTCAGAGGGCTCAATTTTGTAGGGCTCAATTATGGCTTTCCTGAGGTTGAGCTGTTCTAAGAAAGGGGAAGCAGGTGGCCTGCTCTTTACTTTTGTAATATTTTTAGAGAGGTTTAGATTCTGGATTGGAACTTCATAGAAATATAAATAGAAAAAATCATTTTAAGTGAGGCTTGCCGACCTTGCAATGATGCTTGTATTGCCTTTCATCATCCTCATCTCCCTGCCACAGAAATGGTACCCAATCTGCTTTCATTGTGTTCAGTAATAGTCAGGAGGACCATGTTAGTACTATATATATATCTATATAAAGGCTGCTTACTGCCATTGTATCAGGTCATCCCCAATATCATTTTCTCCTTTTCAGTTGTTAAAGAAGCTATTTTAAAATGTTAAAGAAGTCTGCTGCTGAAGCTCACTAATGAGGCTCAGCACTCCCCCCTTGCTTTGATTTTAGGCAGAGCAGTGCACCTCAGACACAGAAACCTGATCGCTGACTGAGCTGGCAGCCTTCTGGAGGAGGAGTTACACTGAGATCCCATACCAGGCAAGGGAGAACTTTACCAGTTAAGGCTGAATGAAGGTCCAGAAATCTTTTATGTTAATAGATTAGTGACCTAATATGAACATTTGAATATGCATTACCTCCCTTGCAGCTTCTTGGTAGCTTTGGGGTCTCTGACTGCCACTGTCTTGAAGCTGCTTTCTGATCCATGGAACGAGCCGCTATTCTCTGGTTACTACTTCCAGGCCCCTGTTGCCATGGAGAGAGCACAGCTCAGTGTTACGCTAGCTGAAACATTGAGACCATGGCCATGGGTAGGTGGGGAGGGATTATGCTCTAGGCTGTATCTCTGTGGTGAGTCATTCCAGCAGGTAGTTTATGATTGGCATCCTGGAAGACACTCTTGCCTTCAAGATACTGCCTAGTGCAATCGTACCCTTAAAAGTGAAGACTAGAGCGTTTCTGCAGGTCTATGTCTCAAGAAGTTGAAATTGTTGTTGGGAGCAGCCAACAATGGTGGTCTCCCAGCCAACTGGGAAGACTTGACAGGTTTGGAATAAGGGGTCAGCTGTAAACTTTACCTCCCCACAGATAGACAGGAAAGTGACATCTCCACTACCCCATCTGTTCATCCAGGGGACAGGAGGGAGGTAACAGAGGATGCCTGACACAGCCAGGGGCATGAGAGGAAGATGTGGTTTTAGGCAGCAAAATTTCTGAGCATCACCCACCCTGGCTGCCAACACTTCTTCTCAGCTGGTCCTCCTTCCAGCAGCAGTCTCCTGTGTCAAGTTTGCTGTGTGCGGGAGGGCTGAGGGGGAGCTAGTTTATGGCTTCCTAGTTCTCAAACTACCCCAACATGAATTTAAGCAATGTAGATGCTGCTCTAATTTATAACATCTGGTTATGGTCCTAAAGGGACACACAGAAGCTGTGAATAGTGAGAGTTGAACTGAGCCCTGCCTCACTCTGACATGCCCTCTGAGCTGAGGTAGTTGGCAAAAGAGACTGCTCCACCACCCTTATGTCATTTGCAGGCTTCCTTCTCCTCACCCTTCCTGGGGGAATTCTGGACTGATTGTCTGAAGTCAGGTTCTGGCCCCTTTATGCTCCTCAGGGGTTGCTAAGAGGCCAGTTTCAGGGCAGCATCTGGTCTTTACCATTTCTAAAAGGTAAAACACCACCGTGATTGCTTGATCAGTGGTTGAACTTGGGTTCTGTCATTCTACCAATTTTAGACAGATTCCCTATGCTCAAAATGGGGAATACTGCTGGAACCAGCAAAATCTCTTAAACCAATATACATTTTTACATGCAACCACTGTAGCAGGTAGTGAACACTCTAGTCAAGGTCACAGACAGACTTTCTATAAACTGGTGGAATGACTCGGCATACAAGAGTTACCCATGTTATTTCATCAAAGATTAGTATTGTAACAAAGTAAGATAGCATAACTGCACAGAGTAAGTAGAATAAATTCCCAGCCTGGTAGCCAACCTGATCCAATATCTCTTGTGTATACAGCTGTACTTTTCCCAAGGCATTAATTCAGTGAGACATAACTCTTTGGCGTGTTACAGGTGATATTGTAGACCTCAATAAGAGCCTGATTTTGAAAAGTGGTTTTAATCTGGCCTTTAAGTGTGCACATGCAAGTTTGCATACTCAATGTGCAAAAATCTGACCCAGCATGTGCTAATCAGTCATCATCTACCCAGTTTGTGCACACGAAAATTGTTTACACTTGCATGTTGGCAATGGAGCACACAAACTCGGGAAGGTATGCATAATCCTAGTGTGCCTTGGCTGTTACTAGATGGATACAAATGCATGTTTGTTTCTATAATGGGTGGGAGCACAAACTTTGTCCCCAAACTTAGTGCCCACAGCTGAAAATTTAGTATGTAAAGTGTGAATATGCCATGGGTGTATATGTATGATCTGTATAGTGCATAGATAGTACAATAGTCATTGCCGACACAGCCACATATGATCTTCCTACAGGGCTACTGCATGGAATTTACCTTCTCTTAAAGAAGGATATAATAATTAAATATGATGCGGCTTTAAAAAAGTACTGTGCTTTATATAACGTCACTTTCATTGAATTATGAATATGACAAATTTACTAAGGAAAGGTGACCAATAAATAAGTGACATTGTTGAAGATCCACTCAGCATTTGCTCTTCCTAATGATTATTTTTTTTAAAAATTATGAAAGACAGCAATGGAAAATGATTTCTTTCTATCACTGCAAATGGGAAGTGATGAGGATATAAGGGAACATATAAATGCAGCATTCCTGAGTGGCTGTGGGGTGGAGGAGGAGGTTGAAAAAAGGTCATTCTGTTATCCCTGGGCGTAGGTCAGGAATCACATCTGACATGATCACATTCAGAAAATAATGCAAAATGAAAGAGAGGAAGGGGCAGATAGAGTATCTGTAGTAAAGCAATCTTATCTATGGCATGCTGACCACAGTGGCAAAGTGTAAAGGGCCTAATTAACTTTCTGCTTATCCTCCCCTTCCTGTTATTCCCTCTCCACACACCAGCCACCCAAAGTTCTTTCTTCAAGCTCTGAGAGATGAGTTGCTTTTTCTAAGGACTGACAGGAAATAATGTAAGGTGGAGGGTGGGGGGAAAGGTTTCCTGTTCTAGTTACCCCGTGTTTCTAAATTCTAAAAAACAAAACAGAAAAGGAATGTCATGGACCAGTGTGATCCACTATACAAGGACGTTAACAAGGATGTCAGTATATGGATGTAATTTCATTAGGACTCTGAATAAACTTTAAATATAGTTACAAATTGAATGATTTTAAGTGCTCAAATGTATTTAAACTTAAACATAATGGAGCCCCTTTAAGGCCCTACTCCTGAAATTGGATTTCCCCAGGTGGGGTCCAACTATAGGATCAGGGCCATAGTTAGACTCTTTCAGTTATAAATCTATTTTTAAATTTATCCAGTGATAAACTTATTTCATAAAGCAAAATAAAATATGTACCGGGGTTTTACATCAGTGGCAGCTTGTATATTTCTTACCTCATCCTGAAAATAGTGTTAATGTTTAATGTTACTATTTCAAACTACTGTAAATCTTTTTTAAAGAGTCTGGTACTTGACCTAGATCTAATGACATTTTTATTTTGACAGTGAATTTATTGTTCATGGATACATCATAGCATTGGCTTGCTCTAGGCTTAGTGCAGCCAGGAGCTGTGTAGCCTTTCTGCAAAGTTCAGTCAACGTACTTCAGTCTAAACCTGCAATGCTGTATCTTGCCAGTTCTGGACCTCACTTCTATGATGATTGGCAATCATGCTAAAAGAAACAGTTTAGTATTGTGGACTAGTTTCCACTAGGAATTAGTTTAAATCTATTTGTGTGAGATCCCTTTGAATACCAGATACTGTCTGTCACATTTATTTTAAATACATTGACAATGATGCAATAAGTAATTTTGTGGGAAGCCAGTGGTACACTTCTTAATTCAGTGCCTTTAAAACAATACTGGAGAATCACCACATTTAAAGTGTATTAAAATGGGTTAAGTTTTAAAACTACACAAAATTTCTAAAACACTTTTGGTAAATACTTCAGAAAACATTCTTCCTTATAGAACACTAGATATCTATCATAGTAAACGTATTTAATGCTTTTATCCATGCTATTACAGAAAAATTTAAAATCATGGCAGTGTTCATAGATATCAGTGCTGGAATGCAACTAGACTATTTAATACCTGAAGGCAAATTACTTATTTAAAACATTAGTGTCTCTCTGTTTTCTAGGAGAAATGTGCACCTCTTGTTCAAGCAGACATCCTCAGCACAGTTGAACAGCCCTCTCAGAACGCACAACAGCTCTGAGGAAGGATATCACAAGTGCTGGAAGATGTGGAAATCTGGTAGAATTCTACTTCCCCTGATCTCGAGTCTGTCAGGTACAGTGCCAGCTGAGTTTCAGCAGTATTTTGTAGTGACTCTAGTGTGAATCAATTAGAATCTTTATCCAGCAGCTTTGCACATACCTGAAGAATTCAAGCCATTTTCTCATACTCTGATTTCTGGTTTGATTTTGCTATCTCTGCCATGCAGTAATGGTAAAGAATTAAAAGGAAAATTTGTTTTCTTCAAAACAGTGAATAAAGAGTATTTTCTCTTAAACTTCACCTCTTTGACATCATTGCAAAGCTTTTGCCCATCAATTTCTCCAGTTCTGTCCTGCCTAGCTTCCTACTATGGAAGAAACAGGCCACATATCCTCTGTCTTAAAAATCAGCCTTTCTATTCTGCAGTATTGTAATCACAAGAGTTTTTTTGTTTGTTTGTTTTGTTTTTTATAAAACATGAATCAGGGCCGCCCAAAATCATGAAAAATAATTTTTAAACCATATTATTTTAAAAAAAAATCTTTGTGTTCTGCTTTTTCAGCCTTGAGGGGTCCCATTTTCAAACTTTTCTGTCCAGCCATGAGAACTAGAAACTTTTTTTTAAAATGAAATGTGAGATCTCATGTAATCCCATTACTCCAGGAGCTGGGCTTTAACAAAAACACTGAAATTCATGAGACTCACAATAAAATCACAAGAACTGGCAATATTGAATCTGGTATTCTTCAGTCAGACTACATGTATCTCAGGCAACTTTTGCATTATTGCAGTTTGACTTGGCACTTAAAGGTTAAAGCTTGAAGTGTGGGTAAGGATGCAAACCACGGCATTGGGGCTATGAGGCCAGTACAGAAACACTCTGGTTATCCGTACACATGAGTCTAACTCTGTCTTCACTTTCCCCACCTCTGCTATGTGCGCAGGGGAAGAAACATAGGAAGGATTCCTGATTTGAGCAGGTGTGAGGAAGAGAAGTGAGAGAATGCCCTGTGCAAAGGCAGGGCTCTGCGTTCAGATTCTGTGAACTGGGTTGATTTCACAGGCTAGGGATATCTTGGTTTTGTTTTGTTACATGATTATGAAGGTTCTCTTCTGCTGAATAGGCCTTTGGATTGGTGCTGTGTTTCTGCTGAGTCATCCCAGAGCATGCTTCCTGTTCCCACTCATCATGGCTGAACTGCTCAGATAGTGGTTTAAGTTTTTCCTTTTTGTGACTTGGATATTTTGTCTGGAATTTCAGAACAGAGGAGAAACTGTCCATGAGTCTGTGTGACCTTCTAGACTCTATGGATTTAGGTGGAAATTCTAAATATTCAGTGCTTCCTGGCAGCCTCATCCCCAAAGCCAGTAGTGCTTTGCAGAGCTTGGGCTGTCTTCTGGGGCATTGGTTCCACCTGACAAACAGCCAGGGCAGGAGGACACCCCCAGGAAAGTTAGCGCTGACACAGTCAGCATTACTTTACATGGTTTTCTCAACACTGTGAGGGGATTTAGGAACAACCACTTGTACTATATGTAAGGGGCTAGGGTAGCTATCCAGATGAAACTGCCTGGCTCCTGAATAAACCATGGTTCAATAAGAGCTATGTGCGGGCTCTGGACCTCTGCCCAAAATTGCCAAAATTCTATGCAGAACTTGAGATGCATAGTGGGGAATGCTTTCCCCTTTCGTGGCTAGACTGAGGCTTTCATACAGGACTGTCCATTCGTGGGGCAGGTAGAAATAAGACATGGAAAAGATCTATATTTTAAAATGAATATCAAGTTAATGAAAGGGGCCAAGCTGGGAGCTAGAGTCACTGGAGTGCCTCAGGCCGCTATGTCAAACTCTGAACTCCCTCCCCCCCCATATTTTTGAGAAATTTTGAGAAACTTTGCTGGAAGTTTGTAAACAAACATTTCCAACACTGACTTGGAAACACTATTAAATTGTTTAGTAAATCATTTATATTTTTAATTAAACACATTTACTGCAACTAAAAATATTTCCCCCCTCAGCTTCCCCCAACAAAACTAAAACTAAGGTATGGATTGACATTTTAGTGGTAGGTTTGGCATAATCCAATTTTTAATTTTGGTAATTTTAACAGATAATATCAATGTTTATTTTTAAGCATTTTTTTAAAATTGTCATCGATTTTAAACTTTCACAGTTGTGGGAAATGATGGGAGGGGGCATCAGACAATTATTGACAGTAGACCTTGACATTCAAAAAGTTAAAGTTTCGTAACCATTAAACCACAAATTGTCAACATCACATGTCAAAATATACAAAGTAAATATCCTTAAACATCAACAGATGCTCAGGCAGCATTATTCTTTCTATGCCTATCTGTACATTTCAATTATCGATGGAAATAGTATCAGTTTGCATGTGTTCAATGAAATGGACATTTACCACCACTGATCAATAAATTGCAACCAGCCCCAACAAGAACACTTTTGCTACATTGTCTCATTTGCTGTGTATTCACCTGTGACCTTTTTATCATAAGTGCAGCCTTAGCTTAGAAAGAAAGAAAGAAAGAAAGAAAGAAAGAAAGAAAGAAAGAAAGAAAGAAAGAAAGAAAGAAAGAAAGAAAGAAAGAAAGAAAGAAAGATGGGATCCTCATGAGATCTGGAATTCAGTTCAGAAAAACCTTCAAAAGTTCAGACCTCAAAGCTCTGGGCCAGTCCCTATGGCTCTCTTTTCCTATCCTGTCCCATTCCTACAACAAGCCCTGTGACAGAGCAGACCCCCTTTCGACTCTGCCTGCTCATGTTTCTTTAAGTGGAGCCTGATCAGCCTCTCTGCTCAGAGGGGATGTGACATAGCCAGTGGTAGTTAGAGCTTCCTCACTTTGTCCCATCGATACCACTCTCACCTGAAAGATCCATCTCCAGGGATGAGGCAAGGTCATTTGTTCTCAGCGCTCCTTCAGTTTTCATGTCTGCTGAGACTGCCATCTAGGGTGCTGGTTGTAATAGTGGGGTTTATGTGGACAGCTCTCTACCAGGAACTAGAGTCAAACCACCAATTCATGTCACATTGGGTACTAGAGTGAAACCACCAATTCATGTCACACAGACCACCAGCTTTCAGTTAGTGATGAAACAATGCTTTGTCATTAAATCACTTTAACTATTAGGGCTTGTTTACACTTGGAAATTTACCAAAACAACTATTCCAAGATATTTATTCCAGCATAGCTATTTTGGTAAACTTCCCAGTGGAGACAAGTACCCCCTGCCTTTGAAGTCTGTCATCCTATGTGGAATTTCCAGAAAGCCAGCTAATCCCATATATAGAACCAGGGTAAAAATAACTACTAGAGTTGATCTGAAGAACTGATACTATTATAACCATAAAGGTGACATCTAGCTCAAGGGATATTAGAAACCTCACTTCTTACTTGCTCTCCAGTCCCACAAAACAGCCAACACTTAATGCACCTATTGTGCATAACAAACAGCATAAAATGAACTGAGATGGAGCTTCCCACCACCGCCTGCTCAAGATATGTTGACATAAAGGAGTGGCAAAGAGGAAGGTGAAAACAGATGAAAATCCCAGCTGAATGGCCCTTCTGGAGGGTTTTTAATCTTCTTACACCTGTTTCCAGGCACTGAAGTGTGATAGTGACAGGGTGTAGAAAGGAATGTAACAACCTGGGCAACAGGATGTGGGTGGAGGCAAAAGTCCCATGGGAGAGACTTTGCATCATGTTTCATATCATGGATGTAGATGCCGTAATGCTGCAGTAGGTAAGTGTAAAGTTATTTAAAGTAAGTGCTCAGAAGTGGGGTGTGTTGGGAAAAGGCACAGCATTTAATTGTGTTAACAAGTATTCAGCTCAGTCTAACTCTGCTCAGGCTTCTGAAAACATCTAGTTTCCGGGCATTACTCTGAGCTTAAACACAGGCATTAGCATAGTCACTTCACTCTATATAATCTTATCTGCATAGTCACTCTGATATTTATAAAATAACTGGCCTTGCAGAAAGGTGAGTTCTAAACATTCAAAAGCAATAGGCCAAAAATAAAAGTTAGCTTACAAGCCTGCCAAGTTATTGTCCAGTCAGCACTACAATATCTTTGTCTAAGAATAAAGGACAAAATATCAAATATCTGAGAGCTGTACAACACTGGCATGAATAAAAGAAAGAAAAAAATTAATATAATCTCTGCCACAAAAGGCCTCAGAATTACACTGTTCAAAAAAGGAAGAGGCATGGGTAGAAACCACATGTTGGAAGTAGGAATTCTATTCAGTCATATTTTTTAAATTATTTTTAATTTGGAACATCCAAACTACCTAATATGGATTTAAACCTACCACTGAGCTTGGAATTCCTCGGGGTCAGCTATAGTTTCTATTCTGATTACCACAGATTCTCAGCCACATGGCCAGATTCCAAGATTAGCAGAATTGTTGCAAAATGAGATGGTGGTGTTTGTTTGTTGTTTGTTTGCATGTGTGTGTTGTGTTTGTTTTTTCAGTAGCTGTAGCAAGGGACATGTGAACACCTTTATTCAGTATTTAGGTTCTTAGGTGTCAGGTGCCTTAGATACTGACACACCAGACTAATTTCACAAAAGAAAAGAGAAAGCTACATGTTGTCACATTTACCTCTCCATTGCCTCTTACACAATATGACTGAGAATGGAATAAGGGAGGATGCTTTTTTATTTTGTTTTCCAGCTGTTCATTGTACCTTCCTGCAATGGTTCAGCCTCTAATGACTAGGCTTAAGCCTCTATAGATGACACTTCTCTACACTTAAAGTGCCAGCTACCAATTTGTCTTATTAGGTACCTGTTAAGTGGGTGGAGAGATAGAGCTCAAAAATTTTGTTATTGATATAGGGCCAGTTCATTCCCTTCATGGGTGTGAGTGGGGAAATCAACTTGGGGTCAAGAAGTACCGTGCATTAGATGGAATTCATCAGGATCTGGTAGAAAGAAGTCAGGCTTTATTGGCTTGTAGAACAGAACAGGGGTGCAACCCCATAGAACGCATGGATAGCTAGGATACCTCCCAGAAGCCATCTTTGTGGAGATGATTGCACACTAGTTTGCAAGCTTCCTGGAAAGAGGACCCACACTGGCATGGTTGCTTGCAGTGGCAGTTCCCTGCAGGGAGTGATAGGAGGGGAAATACCATAAGATGATGATAGCCTAGTGAGCATTATTTTAAGTTGGTATTTCCCATGAGATTACAAGGGGACCGTGCAGGAAGGCACTGCTCCTCCCACTTCTGCATGTCAAAGGGCCTTTTCTCCCTATTTTGCTCTCCACCATGTGCTCATAGTTACTGGGACTGATCCTGAAGTCCGACATAGATAAAACTCCCATCAAACTCTCTCTTTAATAACTTGGAATTCTGACTATCCATCTACTTTTTGGAATTATTTGTGAATGCAGTGGAGTGTTGTAAAACTATGTAAAACAAGCAGTCTTGCAAAATTTCTGTCCTTTTTTGCCCTACTGTAGCTTGCAGTGATGACACTACTGCAGCAGAATGACTGCTTAGCGTTATACTACATTTAAAATAGGATTAAGCAGACCAGAAAGCACTGTTTTCAAATGTTTTAAAATCCATTTTTACTGGTATAAATGTCCTGGTTTTGCCCACCCCTCCCCCTCAAAAAAAACCATCAGTTCATTTTCTTTTTTCTGTGTTCCTAAAAAGATATATTGGCATGCAAGGCTTCTACAGATATGGCATTAGATCCATACTTTCTCTTAGCATGGAAAAACCACACAGAAGCTTGTTTTTAAAGAGAGAGAAAATAAGATTAAACAAGACAGGGAATGTCGTTATGAAAGAATGAAAATATTTTCATTACTAGGGTATTTGTATGTCAACAGCTGATACAGAGTGATGTGAGCCATTCCTACAAGGACTCCCAAAGTCTCTTCCTTGTACCATACATCAATTAGCAGAACCCAGATTAAATGAGCAACATACAACACTTCTCAGAAAGTTACTGAATTTCACATTTTCTTATCATTTTATTAAATGTTGATTGTTTCCCCCCATGGTGACTTTTGTCATGCAGTCTTTTAGAGATGCAGATTCCTAAGTAATATAGTCAAAAAATGTGAACTTGTCTGATATGACTAAATAGATATTATTAGGTTGCTATTGTGTAGTATATTAAAGAATTGCAATGTTGCTTGGTCACTTATTGAAAAGAAGGTCTGCATTTGAGATGGGCGGAGAATGGGTAGGAAGAGAGAAAGTAACCATAGGGATAGATAAGAACATAGAAAATATCACCATGCCACTATATAAATCCATGGCACTCCCATAGGTTGAATACTGCATGTAGTTCTGGTCACCCCATCTCAAAAATAGATATATTGGAATTGAAAAAAGTACAGAGAAGGGGAACAGAAATGATTAGGGTATGGAACAGCTTCCATATGAGGAGAGATTTTAAAAGACTGGGACCGTTCAGCTAGAAATGAGACTAAGGTGAGGATATGCTAGAGATCTATAAAATCACAAATGGTGTGGAGAAACTGAATAAGGAAGTGTTAGTTACCCCTTCACATAACACAAGAACCAGTAGCCTCCCAATGAAATTAATAAGCAGCAGTGTTAAAACAAAAGGAAGTATTTCTTCACACAACATACAATCTATCTGTGGAACTTGCTGTTAGGGAATGTAGTGAAGGCCAAAATTATGACTGGATTCAGAAAAAGAACTAGATAAATTCATGGAGGATAGGTCCATCAATGGCTATTAGACAAGATAGCCAGGGACACAAACCCATGCTCTCAGTGTACATAAACCTCCAACTGTCAGAAGCAGGTAACAACAAGGGATAGATCACTTGAAATTTCTCTGTTCTTTTCATTCCCTTTGACACTGGGTAGTGTTGGAGTCAGGATGCTGGGTTAGATGTACCATTGGTTCGACTCAATAATAGCAATTTTTACGTTCTTTGTGTGGAGGTAGCAAAGAGAGACTATACATAAAACTTGCTAACACAGGACTGTAAGAGGTGAAGCAGAATTCATGTATGGATCAAACAGAAATGATCAAATATAGTGCCCACTTCTGCTGCCCTTACTCTCATTGAGTAGCACTTGTATGAGTAGTCATTTATTTCAATGAGACTACACACTTAGAATGTGAGTTAAGGTTTTACTGATAATTATTTAGTCATTTTTCAGTCCTAACTAAATCCTTATAAAATTATTAAGATATCACTGGAAAACAATTGAATGTATTAGAATATGATGTCAGTGGGTGCAGAGTTTTGTGGGTTATTTTTTTTTAATTTTCAAAATGGTTTTGTGGTATTTCTTTGCTTTCCTACACAGCTGCTGTGTTCCACTGCGGAAGTGGCTGCATTTTGGTGCCTGATCACTCTCCATCTAGGATGACCAGAAGAGAGACATGAAATATTGGGACATGAGGGGCGGGGGATGGGAGCACTGGCGGAGAAAAAAAAAAAGAGCCACTGGAGCATAGGAAAAATTGGTGGGGGCTGAGCACCCACCAGCAGCTCCCTGCCCCCCACCGCACCAGCTCACCTCCGCCTCCCCTGAGCGGGCTGCCGCATCCTGCTTCTCCCCCCTCCCTTCCGGGCTTGTGCTAATCAGCTATATAGCAGCGCAACGGCTGGGAGGAGCAGGAGGAGGAGGAGGAATGTGGCATGCTTGTGGAAAAGGCGGGACCAGGGTGGGGATTTGGGAAGGGATCCAATAGGGCAGGGTGGGGGCAGAGTCAGGGCGGGGCCAGGGCAGAGTCAGGGGCACAAGCCTCCTCTGCCTGTGCGCCGGAAGGCAAAATATCAGGACAATTTGTGTCCCGACTGAACATCGATCGGGACGCGGGACAAACAAGTAAATATCAGGACAGTCTCGATAAAATCAGGACGTCTGGTCACCCTATCTCCATCCCATACCTACCTCAGCTTTTATGAATTAATTTTTGTGAATGCTTTGAAGGAAAATTGCTATAGAATTACAGAGTATGATTGTTTCACTTGAATTTCGTTTTAGTGTTTCATTTCATCTCCATGTGTTTGAAGATTGGCACAACTAAAATATTGCTCAATATCTTTGATCTTTCCCAGATAGCCTGTTGTAATTGGCTCCTTGCAGATCTACCCAATCCTTATTGGAGCTGTTCGGAGTCATGTGGCTTGTTTGAGATTATTGTGCTGTTCATGTGACTTCATTAGTTAAACGCCTTTATTGGAATACATAGAAAAAATTGAATCCATTTAAATTTGATATCTTTTAAAGCTCTTCACTCCACAAGACCATCCTATTAGAAACACAATCTATTGGTACCATTTTTGGTAGACTCCATTTCTGGGCTTGTCTCTCAAAGCCATGTTACTAGTTATAGTTCTAAATATAGAACTTTTGATCCACTTTCTTCCAGGTTGAAGGAACTCTACCTCATGAAGATATGCACTTAGCAATTGTTCTGGTTTATATCACAGCAGTGCCTATAGACCTCAGTCAGGGATCAGGGCCTATCATGTTAAGTGCTGTATAAACACATATACATATGCACAATATAACAGATTGATCCTGTCCTAGTTTGCTTAGAATAAAGTTTAAGAGATGGGATTTTCAAAAGTGTTTAAATGAGGTGCCCTATTTGCACTGAAGGTCAATGGGACTTCTGCATCACCCAAGTGCTTTTGCAAATCCCACCCTAACACTTTCTATCTGAACCAGCTATCGCTAACACTTTCTACCAGATGAAAAAACCTTTTTTACCAGATGTTTTCTTCAGTGTCCTACTAAGCCACTTGGGGATCTTGTTTTGGAAGAAATTGAAGGATAATTGAAGCAGGAGTCAATATAATTCTTCTCAGAATACTTGTTCAGGTATTTTCCCTCACAAATTGTCCCAGGTCTTCATTCCTTGTCTCCTCTTTACTCTTAAATATCAAGAATTAAGTTGATGAGAATACCTGAAGCTGCTTTTCTTGTCAGACGTTTTCCCTGATAAGTGGTCTTTCAAAGGATTTTTCCAGAGATAAGGTAACTATTAAACAATCAAGAAGACACTAGCCATCCTTCCACTAATACCATCTCCTATGTTATGCAAGTCCTAAGGTTTGTGGATCCTACCCTACACCTTTCCTAAATCATCTTTAGCCGGGGGGTCTTTAACGCTGACAATAGCAAAACTAATTATATTATGACCTGAAGAATAGCTCTGTGTATGCTCAAAAGCTTCTTTCACCAATGAAAGTTGGTCCAATAGAAGATATTATCTCATCCACATTGGCTATATATTAAGAAAATGGAAGAACATTGTCCCACAAACAGAAACTCAATGAGTGAAATAAAATACCACTGGATTAATAGAGAAACCCCCATTATATGAAAGGAGTAACAGAAAACACTGATGAAACTGGGAGAGTTTGGATCCAATCAGCAAACACTGACTCATGCCAGTCAGTGACTTCACTGGGACTACTTGCACATGTAAGGGTTTGAAGGATCAGTCCATTTATTGCCAGTTTGTGATGTCTCTTCTTTGGTGCCTTACTCACCCTTTTTAGGCCAGTGGGCTCTTTAATTAGTAATGTGGGCCCAATCCTGCACATCCCTACTCATGAGTGGATCCATTGTCTTGAGACTACTTCCATGAGTTAGGGTTTGCAGCTTCTTAGTGTTCCTTACTGTGTACTGGTAGGGCAGATAACACTACACCTGTTTAGTTTTTTGAGGTGTGGGGTTTTGTTTTTTTGCTGCTTTCTGTTTGTTTGCTACGTGTGAGTTTATTCTAACTGAAAATATTTATATACACAATCTTTCTTTTTCTAATTACTATTCTTGATTTAATTTTATTTTTCCATCTCCTAGCTATGGATAATGATTCTCTAAATGCAAATGTTAAATAAATCTATTTTATTTCACAAGTTGGTAGATAGGGATTAGGAATATCATTTATCCAGTAAAGATCTCAATATATGGGACTACGTTGATTATGAATTAAGCTCCCAGTTTCATGTCTCAACTTCTTTACACTTGGCTGGGAGCAAACCCCTATGTCTCAGGTGGGTGGATTGTTAACTTCCTATCCTGAGGAGGTATCAGAGGAAGAACAGAGATAAAGAAAACAAATCCGTGTCTGGAATTAACAGTGTCCTTCTATGCAAGTGTGAAATAGCCTTCCCCCACCCAAAAGCATTTTGGGGATCACTGGGCAGAGGGCAGGATACAGGGATAATATGAAATGTGGGGACACGGTATCAAGACTGATTAAAAACCTGGCAAAATTGCACAATGGTATATCCAGTGAGAAGAAACCTTCACCTCTTGCTGTAGTTTTTGGCATCAAGAAGAGCTTATCTTCAAGTAACTTGTAAAATGTAAGGTGAATTGCTAAAGAGGAATGCAGACAGATTCTCATATCAGCACATTGTTTTGGTTCAGACTCCACTGGATTTATGCGAAGTACATTTGGCAAAAAAGAAAAATCAGTTTATCCTTTGTTTTTTCCACATGCTGTTAGCCAAACAAGCTGTAGGAGGAAATTAATGCTGGGAAGGTTGGAAAATAATTCACACACTATTTTAGTTTTCATACCACTTCAAAAGTTGTAGCAGGTTTGCTTTAAAAAACACACACACACACAAAAAAAAACCCACCATGCTCACAGACTTGCTCTTTTTGAGCCTTACTGCAGCCATAAGTACAAAGTTGGAGAACAGTGCTGCTACTTCAAAGTCCACTGTATAGAGAGATTATTTAGAGATTTTCAGGCTGAACAGTAAGGATGAATTCAGAGGACCAGTATAGTCCTACTTGAACCCTGTTTTGAGGGCATTATGCTGGGCAAACAACTGATTTTTCAGTTTAGCGGCAATTCCTAACTTAATAAATATTTGGTTCAGAGCAAATCTGAAATTTTTCAAAATTTTTGGTGAGTTGAGGAATAAAAAAATGTTGGGTCTGTTTTGAGGGGGAATTTGAACCTGAGCCTTCTACTTCCCAGGTGAGTATCTTAACAAGTGAGCTAAAGGGTGGGAAGTGAGAAGGGCCTCAACACCATGACCACAATCGCCACCACTTCCTCCTTCGGCCATTTTGTGAATGGCCAAAATTGTGTCAAATTTGGGATTGGTTTCAGATTGAACGAAATTGCATTTTTGTCAGACTCTTTGCCCAAACAATTTTGCCCAATTCTAAACTGAAGTGAATTTCATCCTAAATGAACATTTCAGAAGATTATTCATGATCCTGAATGAATTTTATGGTCTATTGACCTTCTGAGGGACTACACACATTACCTATGAATTGTATACCTCTTTATTGAAAAGAGCTGGGCAAATAATTCTCAGCAAATAATTTATTCAATGAATTTTATCACTTTGTTTTCACTTTGTTTTCAGATTGTCCAAGCAGTTGATGATTTCTTTGTTTTTCCAGGTTCACCACTACATAATTTCAGCAAATAATAATTCTTAATGCCTGGCTTGTCTGAGCAGTTCATTGCAAGTATGGAATAATCAAAATTTGAGCAGTATTGTGTATAGGATATATATGTCCCATGGCTGGATGAGTGTAACTGTTAGTATCAGAAGTCACTTTCTGCTAATATTTTCCACTATTCACATTAAAATTCACTAGCGCTATAAATGTCACTTCTGGTACATGTCCTCTTGATTATTTTTGGAAAATGAACAAGAGAGAGCACAACAATAGTCAGTGAATTTTTTTTAAACGTCTAATTATGATCTATTGTATGAACTATTTGCCCTGTTCCTGTAGTGAGAAACACCAGGGGCTTGATATATCCCTGCAGGCATGAGGATGTAATTTGCACTACCGTCTACCATAGGCAGAGCTGTAACTTGTGGATATTAATTCTCAGGGCAATGGCAGTTGTGATAACGCCATCCTCTGGCAGTATATCTCTTGGGTACCCTTGTATTGCTCCCTTTCTGGCCAAAGGTGTTGCCCCCCATACATGTTCTTTGTGGGCTGCCTTGATCAGCTTTTGGCCCACAAGAGGATCAGTGGCTGCTGGTGCCTTATACAGTTTTGCTCCCATTCCAAGTGAACTTTCCATTACTGGGGCTCTGCAATTTAGAGTCCCAGGCACTGGAATTTGCCTTGAAGGTACAGTACATTTGTTTTAAGTGTACAAATTAAACACATAATTTCATAACTATCTGAAAAAAGGAAATGAAAATACAGGGATTTTGTTTGTAAATTCTATCCAAACATCAGGATCGTGTTACAAAGAGTTTAGATGGAATTTACAACTCCACAATTTTTCTGCTCTTCTCCATTTTCCCCACCTGCTTTAAAATATGAAAGATATGCTTGCGTTTTCTTGAAGGACTGAAATTTTAAACATGAGAATCACAAACAGCGAACAACAAAAATTGCCTTTTTGGGAAGTGGAGGTGAGGGGACAACCAGTAAATATATGAGCTACATTTTGTGAAAAGTTTGGGATTTGTAAAAATTATCATATGTTTGTGAATAATAAATACTGTGATGGCAAGAAACATAGCAAACTGACCTCTGCTCTTAATGCATAAAAATAATCACAAGTCAATTGTCTTTCTATTATATCCAGAGGTATGAAAATAGTCAGGTTCATACTGAAAGTGGATTATGACAAAGAGTGGCATTCTCTCCTTTGTGGACTCACTCTTTCAGTTAAACTGTTCACGTGAGTAAGAGATACAGAGTCCCTTGTGTGGGAACAAATCAGTCTGAACTAAATGTTCTACTGTACAGAACAGCCTTCATCTGATGGTAGTGGTGGGGGGGGGGGAATGGTGATGCCTGCAAGGTTACTAGGGAGAAGGTTACTGCAGTGAAAATAAAGAGGACTTTCTATTATTTGATTACTGCAGAACTTAAACAAAAAACCATACCATCACCAACTCTGGAGTTCGATATACTAGCAGACTGTGAACTATATTTGGAGAGGTACAGTGATAATATCTACTTAAAGTTAGCTAAGAAATACTGCACAGTTTGAAACAATATTTGCAAGGTCCTTGTCAGCAAATGCCTCTAGGAAGGATATAGCAGGAAGTGAGGAAAGGAGACCCTGTCTCTCAACCCAAGGCCATTTTCATACAGTCTGAAGATCTTCCCCTTACCCCTTTTGCAGTTGAAAGATGCTTCCTGACAGCAAGTGCCACCTGTGGAGTAATGCACTTATTTCATTCAATAATAGCCATCAGGGAAATGAACTTTGCCATTGGTGGTTATACAAAATTTTCCCACAAATAGTGTCTTTTTCAGTAACACATTTTTGTATCTTTAATTGTGAAGTTTCAAAAGAGGCTGATAAGCATGAAATAGATGAAATAATCAGAATTGCTTATTTGCTCTACCGTTCCAGTCCTAACCCATAGGACACAAAATGCCATAGATTGTGATTAGCACAAAAAAAACTTGACTGACTTTATTCATAGTAGCTGATTTCACAGGCAGGCGGTACATGCAAGCACAGTGGGTAGCACATGATTATGGAGTACCTAATGAAATTGTTTTTTCCATGGAAATAGCATTACTTTTAGTGGATGCAAATGGTTTGTATAGATTTACATGGCCAAAATAAACACAATTTATCACCAGGATATACGACTGCAAACACCTAATATAAAGCATTTGAGGTTGAGGCACAGACTAGTTAATCTCTGTGGAAAATATTTTATCTTTCAGATATGCTTATTTACAGTATTGTAATACTCTTTAAATCATAAAGGCCAATTGGTATAAGGAAATGTAACTCCATTGAAGTTAACAATATTGCATCCACTTACATCAGGGTTGAATTTGGTCCTTAGCTTGTTGTAGGGGGTTTTAATCTTAAAGTTGAATTCTTACTGTGTGTAGGGGAAAGCCTTATTTTACTAAGAAGCAAATTGCTCTCTAGGCCTTCATATGCTAAGGGGATGTTTACAAGACTTTCAGCTACGGATCATTCTCTCCACTGATACAGTTCAGAAGTTATACAGCATACATGGCAAGTTTAGTGATGTAGCCACCATTATGCCAGCAGTAGACTCTCCGGGTTGACATGTTCAGTTACCCAAAAGGAACATGTCCTCAGTGTTTAATTTTGAAAAATATGTATTTATTCCAGCCTATGTTAGCTCCTCATGGGTTAGTCAATCATTTGCCATGCATCAGCTGAGGGATCTCTAGATGAATTTCAGATATCAAGACAAGAACAAAGAATACCTTTTGTCTTAACTATGCCAAAAAGGCATGGAATTGCCATTCCATTTGTTGAACCTTTTCTTTCCTGACCCTGGTTTCATCCTCTTTCAGCATAGTAATTCTAGGAAAATGAAATAGTTTAATTTACATGTGCTGTTTTCATCATGTTGGTGCTGTATGTATGAAACTTCCCTTCTTAATGAGAGTTCATTGTATGCATGAAGAAGTGTATATACTGTAGACTCCCTTCATTTCTTGGCAATAAAGTCTCTTATAACTCACACCAGTCAGACCTCTGGCACCTCTCACACTATAAAACTGTGCACTCACATGGCCCGTATCACCCACTGAAATAAATGCTTAACACATATTAAATTTCACAAGACAGCTGCAAGGTGTTATACCCATTTTACAAATAGTTAAACTGAGACACGTGCTAAATCCAACATTTCTAAACTTAGGCTAAAAATTTGGTTGATGTAGTTCAAGGCTGTGCAATGAGTCAGTGGTAGAGGTAGGTATAGAATCTAGGAGTCTTGATTTCCTGTCCTTGCTCCAACTGCTGGGCTGTACATATTTTTTCCCTAGAAACTCAAATTATGTTCAGAATGAGACAGTGCTGGGATTCAGACCATTCTCTCTTTTCAACAGTTCCTCTGGGCCCACTGCTTAGCATGGTAACATGACTTATAATGGAAAAATTTGGCTCACCCTAGTGCATTCCAGTTGACAAGCATCACATTTACCAGATGAACAATGGTAAATCTTGAGCTTTATGGAGATTATTTATAAATCTGAAAGATACTTTGTTGCAATTTAAGCTCTAAAGAAGCACAGAGAACCAAAAGAAGCATAGACAACATCAGTGAAATATCATAATGGAGAGAATAGTGTTGACACTGACCACAAAGACAAGTTTAGTCATTACAACAGCAAAAATTGATTCTTAGCAATTCAGCTCCTATGGTGATGGATACCTTAAGATGCACAGAAATGTTACTCTCATTGGACTCACTCAGCAACCCTACAGGAAATTTTTCTCACTCCTCCCCTGAATAACCTGAATTACAACAGCTGGGTATAGAATAACTCTGGTTTACAGATGCGGCAATTCAGATTATATTTTATTAAGCTGAAACAAGAGACGCAGCAAACTCTCCCAGGGAGTTCAGAAGTTTCCACCCTTCTAGTAATTGCATACTGTACAGGAAATGGAGGTTAAAAAAAAGTTACAAAAAGTCATTCTGGGTATCACCTAATACAATCATCATCTGAAACAAATTCTCATCTTCTCAAAATTTCCATGATCTGAAAAAGTCCTTTCAGTGGATGTTAAGAATTTCTGCAACACTCAGTGTACATTTGCTGATAAATAATGCATTGGAAAAAGGTGGTTACCTCTGATCTCTTACACTGTTGTTTCTTCGAGCCTCATATATCTTTGGCATAGTTGCATCATTAGATTTAGAAGTTATTAGTACTATAAGTCTGACTTTAAAGCTAAATTCCTTCAAAGATGTACACCTGTCCCAAAAGCCGCCTGTTCACTGAACATGCACAATTTTCTATGCATATGAAGCATCAGTCATAAGTTTCATACAGTAAAGTCTGCATATGTTCAGACGGGAAAATTGCCATTATACAGCTTTCATCTGACTCAAGAGAGTTCAGATAAAAATGCGGCACAGCACTCACATGAAACCAGAGATTCAGGTCACTCTTGAACATACTGAGTCTGTCTAACTCTGGGAGTACAGCTGTGCTAGAAGCTTCTCCAAGGCCACCTGGCTCAAACTAGATCATAAAAGGAGAACAAAAAATTAAATATAAATAAATAAAAGACTAATCCTGATGGCAATAAATTATAAGCCATTGGTCTCTGCGAATTGGGTTATTTTGGTAACTGAAGTTCAAAAAGGCCACTGTCCATTCATTTTATGCCCAACATTTAGGTTTTGTAAAACAAGATTTTACAGACCTAGGAGTAATGGAAATGTTTCACTGTTAATTACTCCAGAGTGACTAAAACCACTTCCCAAATGGTTCTGGGAAACAGGATGTGGGAAAAGGGAAGCTCCAGCCCTTGTTCTCCCACCAAAATACTCCTTGTTCCTCCCTGAGTCACCAGAAGCAAATGTGGTGCTGTTGTAGCTGAGTGGTCCCAGGATATGGGAGACAAGGTGGGTGAGTAATACCTTTTATTGAACCAACTTCTGTTGGTGAGAGAGACACGCTTTTGAGCTTCTTTAGGTCTGGAGAAGGTAACCAGAGTGTCCAAACTAAATAGAAGGCAGGACAGATTGTTAAGCTTAAGAGGTTCACATATGTTGTAGTGAAGTGGGCAATTAAAATGAAGTGGGCAATTAAAAGTTGGCTGACATGCTACAAATTGTTGTAATGAGCCATAAAACCAGCATCACTGTTAAGTCCATGGTTTTTAGTGTCTAGCAGAGTTATGAAACTAAATCTCAAAGCTCATCTTTTGAAGGTGTTATGTAGATTTCCTTTGAGGATGAGGACTGAGAGGTCAGATATGGAGTGATCATTTTACGAAAAGTATTCACCCACGGATGACAGGGTGTTTTTGTCTTTTATCATTTTTCTGTGTGAGTTCATTTGAGAGCATAGTGCTTGTTTGGTTTTGTAGTTTCAGCATTTGATGCACTGGATGAGGTATGTGACATGATGATAGGAATGTGTTGGAATTCTGGATTTTGAAAGGTGTTTGGGAGTGGGTATTGATCATTGTAGCAGTAGAGATATGTCTGTATATTTTGCATGTGTTATTCTGCCAGGGTCTGGTGCCACTTTGAGTTAGTGTGCCCTGGTCTGTGGGGAGCTTGCTTCAGATGAGGTTGGGGAGTTTTTTGAAGGCCAGAAGAGAGGGTTCAGGAAATATTTATTTCAGGATATACTCCAAGTGTGGGTTGTAATTGTTTGATACCCTGTAGGGGTTCCATTACGGGGTGGTAGGCTTGAAAGCTTATCAATTCCACTTACTTTGTTTCTCTCATAAGCAAAGGTACACAGGGTAATGACCCAGAATGTCATGCATTGCTTTCCTACCTCCTCCTCTGACTTCAATTAATCCTCTGTACACACATTCAGCAATGCATCATTCCATCCCCACAGAAAGGAGACAAATACCATTATTCCCATTTTACAGATGGGGCAGCTGAAGCATAGAGAGGTTGAAGTGACTTGTCCAAGTTCACATGAAAAGTTTGTGGTGCAAATGGGAATAGTACCTAGAGCTCTGAGGTATCAGACACACATCTTGTCCATTAGATCACAAAGAAATTGCTTCAAAATCCCGTGCAAATTTGTGCTGTCTAAAAATGGGGTTTTTTAGGGTTTCTTCTCCACATTTGTCAAACACTTCAGGATCTACAGATGAAAATCTACAAAGTTAGTTGACAAATTATTATTATTTGGCCCATTTTGCACAAAATGCCATTGTACAAGCTAGCTTAACTCAACTCAACTCAACTCCTTTTTTTAATGCATTGTGAATCTTAAACTATGCAATCAATATTTTGCAAATTACAATATTTTATACAATGTTTTTCTACAGTTTTAGATACATGCAGTGTCTTATATAGTAGTACTGCATTATTTGTATTATCATAATTCCAAGGATCCCTAGTAATGGACCAGGACCCCATTATGCTAGGTGCTAAGAGGGCAGTATTCAACATATAAAAACATATTACAGATGACACATAACAGAATAATAGTGAGACTATGCAGGCGTTTATGGGGTTTTAGAATTCAGTTACATTAACTGTTTGAGTACAGCACTCATTAATCTATTTTACTGTAAATACATTTATTTCTTTGTCCCTAGAAACACACATGTATTACTTTGAGCCTGTGGAAAACATGTTGTTAATTTTCTTGTGCTTGTCCAATTAAATATATATTGATAACTTTCAAATCAGTGGCATACATGTATGAATTCTGCACACACATTCTCAGTCACCAAATAAACCATTTAACAATGTTTTAAAGAAGAGACATTGAATACTCTGAGAAATATATGAACTCTATTATAACAACTTGAGAAGTCATGAACAAGTTCTGCATAAAATAGTCCAAGAACAAATCATAAAAAATAACTCTTAGTATGATTGTCTTTGTATTCCTGTCAAATAGTGCCTGAGATACATTTCTAAAGAGCAATTTATTATGTTTGTATCTGTCTACAAAGAACAAACAAAACCGTGACTTCTTAGTATGGGGGTCTTGATTAAGGCTGGGATTTCCAAAGGAGCCTAAGGAAGTTAGGAGCCCAGCTCCCATTAAAATTTAGGTACTTACGTCCCTTTTGGTGCCTTTGAAAATCCCAGACAAAATGATTAAATTGCAGACTTTAGGCAGAAGAGAATTTACCATATTAAAACAAATCAAAACCCACCAAGCCCTTAGGACAAATCCTGAGCATCTACAATTTCATTGGGAATCAATTCAAGTTCCCGGTGTTGAACAGCTCTCAGTATTTGGCCTTAATTTGACATACTGGAATTCAGGTAAGTATGTAAAAGTGGAAAAAACATTACAAGGTGCTGCACATTTCTAAGGACTCAATTCTGCTGTCTTCACTCATGATGAAATGCACCTCACACTGCAGGCAGTCCCATAGATAGTGATGCAACTAGTCTCCATGAGTAATAGTGGCAGTATTAGGCCTTACTGAATGTTTACACAATGGTTTTTCCAGGTAATACAGTAAGACTATTGTAATACATATGCAGGAAGGGACAGAACTTAAGTTTTTGGCCCCAATCCAGCAAAGCACATACACACATCAGCAGTCTCATTGACTCAAATAGGAGCAGAATTCATCCTAATATGAAAATGGCCCACACGTAAAGAGCTAATCTGTAATCACTACTAAAATGCCAAACAAAAACTACATTAAGAGAACATAAAGGTTTCATGATGAAGCACTCCAAAGTAAGGAAATGCAAATGATAAGATTGCTCATTTGAGAGGGATCTAAGCAAGCTAAATAAATGGGCCACAGGAAAGCAAATGTTGATAAATGCAAAAAAATGCACGTTAGAGGAGAAATATAAACTACTCATACACCTTACACGATCCTAAATTAACTATTGACTCGGGAAATGGGACATCACATCTCATAAAGGATATTGCAGAATTAGTGAGGGTTCAGAGAAGAGTGATTAGGGGCATGGAGAAACTTGCATATGAAGAGAGATTCAAAAGATTGAAATTGTTTGCCTTAGAAACCTTTCCGGCTTCCATTTTTCTTTCTCAGCTTTAAAACAATACAAGCATATAAGAGAATGTGAAAAAATAACTTTTCTAAATATTCCTGTACACAGTATCTATATTTGACTGATCTTTATATGTTTTTTCTAAATATGTGCAATTTTAAAGTATGCTTAGATATGGGACTAATCCTCAGAGTTCAGTTTAATTCAGGTTCTCTGCATTCTTTGAGATTTATTTCCTCCCTCATTGCTATTTTAGGTTTAAATTCACCACCAATATTCAGCTGCATAAAACTCTTTGCATGACTTTAATGTAGGCGTTTTGTCATTTGGTCTAAATAAATGCATTGAAGTACTTGAAGCACCTTATGCTCACTTGACTCACAGCCAACTACCAAATTCCATAAGATGGACTTCATCCTAATTCTCTAGCCTTTCTGTCCTCCAGGGGCGGCTCTAGAAATCAGGCTGCCCCAAGCAGCGCGGTGCGCTGCGCCGCCCTTCCCCGGTCCCGCGGCGGGTCCCCTCTTCCCGCGGCTCCGGTTGACCTGCCGCAGGCATGCCTGCGGGAGCTCAACCGGAGCCGCGGGAAGAGGGGACCCGCCGCAGTCATGCCTGCGGCAGGTCCGCTCGTCCCGGGCTCCGGTGGACCTCCCGCAGACATGCCTGCGGCAGGTCCACCGGAGCCGAATACCGCCCCCCCGGGAAAGGGCCGCCCCACGCGCCTGCTTGGCGCGCTGGGGTCTAGAGCCGCCCCTGCTGTCCTCTCAGAGTGCTGCAAGCAGCCAATATAGCCATAAGCCGAAATAGACCCAAGGCATTTCTATATACAGCATATGTGCTGCTATAATATGATACTGCCACATTTACTGTAGTATTCAGTCACATATCTGATAGAAATCCAGCTGATCTTCTGGGACTATAATGAAATGCACCTGACAGCTAGAGGAAAACAAGCATGCTTAGGCATGGATTAAGTTCATTTATTGAACTGCTATCTTCATTGTGCTTGGAATAAGGAAAAAGTGTTAGAAATACAAGATGTAGCTTGTTGGCCCAGGACCTCTCAACTCATGTCAACCAGACATTTTCTGGCCTTGCTTATTTAGTCTCTCAGCCTAGTGTTTGGCATGAGTGGAGATGAGAGACTGAGATAAGTGAATCTGTGCCTACCATGGTCCAATCACCATGCTATCCAGTCTGAAATCAGAATTTTTCAGAGAAGACAAAGAACCTGTGTGTATGGTCTGCGCTGAGATTGAATCTGGAGGCATTCCAGAATGCTTTGGGAGATATTACTATCCCGACTCCAAACCTGATGGGAGATTACTACAGTCTATTGACAGTGACCACCCATTCCCTAGCAGTTCTCTCCTTTCACACCCTGTCCACAGGTCACCATGAGGACCGGCCCACAACATTTTGGCACCTGAGGCGGAGAGCTCAAATGACACTCCCATGCCCCCTCACTTGGGTCAAAACTTTGAAAGGTCTCAATTCTGCCTTCTTCCTGTTCTACTCCTCTCATGGTACTGCTCTGCTACCTATACCAATAAAGGAGAACTAACAACTTAAAATGCCTTGTTCAAAAATTTTAAGTAACATATAACTTTCAAACGACTGAACAGCAAATGTTACTTTTCTTGTCTGCATAGTAAACACTGGCATTTTTATCTGTTTGAATAATCAAAGTGGTGCTTTCTGAGCCTTCTTGGTTGCAAAGATTTGAACTGCTTCCTGCTGAAGGGCCTGAGTCTAGGCTAGCTCATGTTCTATTGAGATGGTTGCAAGGCCGACCAGCCTCTCCTGTGTCATTGTGGAGCCTAGATGTGTTTTTATTAACTTCAGCTTGGAGAAGCTGTATTCTCCATTGGCAACTGTTACAGGAAGTATTAGAAGTAAGCGCAGAGCAACAAAAGCATTTGGAAAGAGGGTGGTCATCTTATTTGTGCACATATATTCCAGAACAGCCTTTGGAGTTGATCCTGCTGAAATGTATCTTGAAAGGGCTTTCAGTTCATCACCTAAATCACTCGCATCAATATTGTGCATGTCATCATGTGTCAACACTGTCTGTAGTGCATTGCTGGTGTAGGTCTTCTTCAGGTATAGTGAGGAGTTTTGGAATATCATACAAAATCCCAAATATACTGCTGTGTTCCTTGAGCTGCATGAAATGTTCTTCAACTGACTATTGCACAATCTAGCACCTGGTTAAAGAATTCAACTTTGAATTGTTGTTTGGGGTCTCTTATAGGATTATCCTGTACCTCGTAATCAAAATGTCTTCTTCTTCGGTGACTCTTGTATTCTTGAATGGGTGGGAAAATAGCTTCAATGTGAAGTTCCTCTGCCAACTTCTGTGCACTCTTCAGATCATTTTGAAATCCCTCATCTGACTGGTAAGACTGTAGGTATGACTTTGCTTTGTCCAGTTGTTCCATTGCTCAAGATATATCAAGGTCAACACCTTGGAGTCTCTTGTTTACAACATTTATTTCAAACAGTATGTCATGGCACAACACTAAGCCACACAAAAATTTGAAGTTATGTATGTTTTTGGTGATTCCATTTCCCTCTGCCACTGTTCTCCCACGAACAGTTCCTATCATAGCATTATCCTCCATAATGGCAACTATGGCATCATCTATCTTCCCAATTTCGTGTTTGATAGTTCCTTTTGGGTAACTGAACATGTCAACCCGGAAAGTGAGCCAAGATGGAAGCCAAACTACTCTTGGCAACTCCAGAACAGTCTTTGATGGGAGGGTGGGTCTGTGGCCATCTTTTGCCTAGTTGAGTATGCAGTCAAGATGGTGAGTTGGGAAGAACTGTGGCATCAGCTGCTTGGCACCACTTGTCTTCTGTCTGGGGACTCAGTAGGCTAGGCTTGAGTATTAATGTCTAGCTCTGCTGTTCTTTCAGGTGCTCATATGTCTCACTATTGCTGGGACTCACTGGTTGATGGGTAGGTTAACTGTGGGGTTAAATTAAGTGAATTGGCCTGTCTAATACTATTATGCCAAAAATAATTTTGCAACACTATTTGGGAGAGTGGAACTTGTTCCTGCTTATCTCTCAGAAAGTTTCACTTTACAGGACTGTAAAAGAAAGGTCAGAAGGTCATTCCACAAAATTACGGGACAGAAAGAGGATCCCGTCATCATACTTCTTTCCAAAATTCTGTGTAATGTTGAACTCTCGCACATGGTCTGATGAAACAAATCATACATGATATAGACGCTGGGCAGGCACTGCACTGTTGGGGGTGGTACAGCTGTGTCAGTTCCCTCACAATCTAAACCAAAATAAACATTTGTCTAAAATTAAGAAATGTTCCCTCTTCAGATCCTTATATAATAAATGTAAAATAATGGGGTTCTTTTCCCTTCCCCTCTGCTCTTCCATCCTCCTCGAAAAAGTATTACTATCCATTTGCTACTGCTGCTGTTCTTCATGTTATTAGTTGTCTTATGGCCTCTGCCTGTTCTCTTGCTTCTACAGTTGCTGCTGGTGTTTCCTGCTGATGTTTCCTGCCTGGCTGGCCTAAATTCCATTTTACACACCCCACAGCCCTTCTGGCTCAGTGCCAAGATGGTAGAAAAGCTGGCACTCAGTTGACTGCTGTTCTCATTTGTTCAGTACATACATCAATAATATTTTTGTTAAACTTTTATTTCAAGCAGCTCCTTGAGGCCCTCTGATTAAGGCAATATATTATTTTTTTCACATTACACTGCTCTGCAGCCAAAATGCTTCTGAAATAAATGTAGTCAAACTTTACTAATTCTGGGTCACTGAGAACGAAAATGATGCTTAAAATTGTTGATTGGCTCTAGTTTTCAAAGAAATGCTATTGGGTCAGTATATACGACCCTTGACTTGGGAATAGCGGAGGATAAGTGAGTTATAAAGGGAAGGGATCTCAATTTAAACCAGAAATGACTAAAATACATCTTTGATTGGATCTATGAATAAATCTATGACTGGGTTTGGACAGTACTTGCTTTTTAGGCAAAACAATGAATGATGCAATCTGAAGCTAGTATTGCGTCATACATGATATGAATTGCATCATGTTATTCCTAGAAGTCATGGATGATGCAATTATAACGAAGCTTACATCACTCTGCTGAACAAATTGCCCTATATCAGCTCTAGAAATCATACAGTGTCGTGCTTTCTTATTTGTCAGTGTTTGCTTTTGCAAAGGGACACATTTCTGTTTAGCCAAAGTGAGCAGAGATGCCTCGTACTTGTGTGAACAGTGAAGATAACTTCTGCTATGTTTGTGGTGAAGTGACTTTTGCATCACAAAAGCGCAGTATAACCACTATGGTTAAGAAAGCCTATCACCTTTATTTTGGCTGCAAAATTGGAGATCAGGACAAGAGGTGGGCCCCACACATATGCTGCAACACTTGTGCAACAAATCTTCGCCAGTGGTTGAACAGGAAAAGGAAATCTATGCCTTTTGCAGTGCCAATGATTTGGAGAGAGCCAACAGATCATACCAGCAATTGTTACTTCTGCATGGTGCCTCCAGTTGGGAAAGGTGTGTCAAAGAAGAAAAAGTGGACTGTGCATTATCCAAACATTCCATCAGCTATACGCCCAGTACCCCACGGAGAAGGACTGCCGGTTCCTGATGCACCAGAATCATTCTCACTTGAGTCAGATGAGGAAGAGGAAGAGGATGAAACTTCTGGTCCTGAACCATCAATGTCACAGGACCCACATTTTCTCCCATCCTCCTCCTCTGAACCACACCTCATAACACAAGGTGAACTGAATGACCTTGTCAGGGATTTGGAACTACCCAAGAGTAAGGCAGAGCTGTTGGGCTCCAGACTACAGCAGTGGAATCTCCTGGCAGGTGATGTTAGGGTTTCTATGTTCCGTGACCGTCAAAAGGATCTTGTCCCATTCTTCTTCATGGAAGGTGATCTTGTAGCCTGCAACAACATCGATGGTATGATGGCAGCCCTCAACGTCGTTCACGATCCAGATGAGTGGAGACTGTTCATTGATTCATTGAAGACGAGTCTTAAAGCTGTTTTACTGCATAATGGCAATGTTTTGCCATCAATTCCAGTTGGTCATGCAGTCCATATGAAGGAAACATGAAACAACTTTTGAGGTGCATAAACTATGACCAACATCAGTGGCAGCTTTGTGGCAATTTGAAGGTTGTTGCTCTCTTGCTTGGTCTGCAGACTGGATACACAACGTACTGCTGTTTTCTCTGCGAATGGGATAGTCGTGCAAGAGATTCCCACTACATCAAGAAAGATTGGCCACTCCGACAGTCATTGGAGCCTGGGAGGAAAAGTGTTCAGCATCCACCACTTGTTGAATCCAGGAAGATTTTGTTACCACCCTTACACATCAAGCTGGGTCTGATGAAGAACTTTGTCAAGGCCATTGATAAAACACAAGCCGCTTTCAAGTGCCTCCGTGGAAAATTTCCAAAGTTAAGTGAAGCTAAGATAAAGGAAGGTGTCTTTGTTGGTCCTCAGATTCGTGAACTTCTTTGAGATGATGCATTTGACCATGCACTGCGTGGCAAGGAAAAGACGGCATTGAAAGCCTTCCAGTTAGTGGCAATGAATTTTCTCGGAAACAACAAGGCAGACAACTACAGGTTGTTGGTGGAAAACCTCCTCAAGGCATACAAAAGCCTTGGTTGCAACATGTCACTAAAGATACATTTTTTGCACTCTCATCTAGATTTTTTTCCACCGAACTGCGGAGCAGTGAGCGACGAGCATGGCGAGCGATTTCACCAGGACATTGCAACAATGGAGAAACGCTATCAGGGCAAATGGAGCCCATCAATGCTTGCAGACTATTGCTGTACAGTGACAAGAGATGCTCCATTTAATGAATACAAGAGACAAGCCAAGAAGCGCCGAGTAGACACTGAATAGGACTAAACTATGTACATAATAGTTTTTTGCCTTTTGTTTCATAATAAATTTTATTTATATAACCCTTTTGCTGATTTTTAAAGTGTTACATAAACAGGACAGGTGAAATATTATCATGTAAAGCAACCATAAACACATGAAAAGACCTAGGTTTACAATTTATGATTAAAACTCTACTATCTACACAATATACATAGACATAAAATGTAAAAACTTAAATAACTTAGTGTAGTGCTGCCTGCCAGGGCTTGAGAGCGGTGGCTCTGGAAGCTGGGCTGATTAAGGAAGTGGCTGCAGCTGCGGCCACGCCCCAAACTGAAGCCCTGGGGCTTATAAGAAGGCAGGGAAGCCAGAGCACAGTCAGTCTCTCTCTGCTCCAGAGAGAGATGGGCCTGGCTGCTTAGAGGTTGAAAAGGTACCTAGGGTGAAGCAGGGCTGGGGAACAGGCTGAGGAGCTAGGGAAGCTCCAGCCTGGAAAGCCCCAGGCTGCGGCCTAGTAAAGGGCAAGAGGTACTGGGGGTTGCAAGGGACAACCCAGGAGTAGGCAAAGCAGCAGGTCCAAACCCCTTTTGCCTGTGATGAGTGGGCTGATACTGCAGTCTGCCCCAGGGTGCGGGGCTAGACCATGACTGTCAGTGGCCACTACTGAGGCAAAGTGGGGATAGTAGGGTGGGGGTTCCCCTGGGAGGGGGAGACCCAATTATAGTTAAAGGAGCACCGGGTCCTGGGAGGGACACGGGGCCGATAGGAAAAAGGGGGATCACCGGCCTGCAGAGGCGCTCCGGGCTGAAAAAGAGCTAATTCCCCGGAAAAACCAGCAGGAGGCGCTGCGGCGGTGAGTAGCCCGTTTACACTTAGAAACAGTAGCCAATCAGTTGTTTTAATTGTCATATTTGAATTCAGCACATCACAATACATAATAAATAGCACATTTTATCTCTGAAGCAGACGACTTCTCAAAAATTGTAGACCAGTGTAGCGCTTTCTGAGGTGCAGAGAAGCCCTTCCTCCTCTCAGATTGTGAGAATCGCCAGTGACCGTAATGGAGGGTTGAGAAGTCTGTGGAGACATTTTTGCTATTGCAGAAATGGTGGTGGCTTGGGTTAAGCAGGGGAAAAGTCGGTTCAAACCATATCTTCCTCAGAAGGGTGGTGGAGTCTTCCCAACAATGAGAGCACAATTGTTCCATTGGCATCACCCTCTCAACCTCTTTTAATAACTGCTCCAGTATGGTGGAAAACAGTTAAAAAAAGAATTCAAGCCATGCCCATCTGCACAAAAGTTTTCCTGGGTTTATCTCTTCTAGTTCTACAGAGACAGTAGCCACAGCTTTTTGACTTCCTGTTGCACAGTTCCCTGTCCTGGTCCTCACTCTAATGTCCTGAGAAGAAGATAGGCAATTGTTCCTTTATAGGAAATTCTGAGTCCATTCATTTCAGCAATGATCTCTCTGAATCAGAGGCAGAAGAGGAGAAGAAGACCACTGAAGCTATGGCAGACCACCTCATATTCTCAGTTAGTCTAATCTAAGGCATTTCAGCCAATGTTGATGCAGTTAGCTCACTTCCAAACATGCTAACTCACCAGTCCAAAGTGTTTGATGTCTTGGAGACAACAGATAAAGAACAATCCATCTTTCTGAATGATGAGGGACTTTCACAAATGGTCAGAATTTATGGCTATGGCCTACTCCAGAACCAGTCAGAGCTAGAAGGCTTGACCAGCGCTGTCAGGTCACCTAGCAGGACATCACCATTTTATTCAGCCATATTGCCACAGTATCTTTAGAGTTATTGGCAACCTCCAACATGTTCTTCATGTTATTATTTGCCAGAATAGCAAAGACAGGGAGGCAGAGAGGCTAGATTATATGAGAAAGAAGACACTCCACTCATCTGCCCTGTCCATGCACATAAACAACCAGACTCTGATATTTTATTATGACTTTCATCTGTGAAATAAGAGCTTTCCCATGATTTATCTCCATCTGGAAGTCAACATAAAACCCACATCAAGAACTTGTCACACTCGGAACATTTAGCCAATATATTGTCTTGGGCACAATCTGACTTTATCCCCCTTCACCCTGGGCAGCAGGGGTGGCTAGCTGCATTGGGAGACACTAACACAGTGGAGCTCTGATCTCAGTTGGGGCCTCTATATGTTACCACTATCATACTATAAATAATCCAGTTGTAATGGAGTGCTGATTTAGCACCGCGGCACCTCCTGCTGGTTGCTCTGGGAATTAGCTCTGTCCAGCTGTGGAGCGCCCTCTGCAGGTGGTGTCTCACCTGTTGTCTGCTCTGCTGTGTGTCTGGGACCCGCGTTGCTCCCTGGCTTGTGGTGTCCTCTTCTGGACACAACCCTCTGGCTCTGCCCCACTCGGTTCTCTCCCTTTCCAGGGCTATCCACAGTCCTTAGTCTGCACCTGCCCTCATGGCCCACTGCAGCCCCAAAGTCTAGCCCCTTGCCTCAGGGGCAAGCCACAGTCTGTATCGGGCCACGCTCCTCCATGGCCAGGTGCAGTGTAAGGAGTATGGGGGGGTCTCAGGCCCACCCACTACTCTGGGTCCCAGCCCAGGGGCCCTCTGGCAGCAGCCATGTCCTGCCCTCCTTCTCTCCCCTTTACTGCTCACATTCCCTGGGCCACTTCCCTTTGGCCCTTGCACCTTCTCGGCCCTTTCTTTCAGGGGTCTCAGCCTGGCAGGTATCAGGCTGGAGCCTGGCCAGCACTGCTCTATCTAGCATGCTATCCCTGGGAGCCAGTCCTCCTCCCTTTCTTGTCAGGGAAAGACTCCTGTCGCCTCTGCTTTGCAGCCTTTATATAGAGCCCAGCCTGGCCCTGATTGGCTGCCTTTCTGCCCTTCTCTGATTGGCTGGGCTCTGCACAGGCTCCCTCCAGCCTACTTTAACCCTTCCCCTGCCAAAGTGGGGCAAAGTTTAAGACTAACCACAGACTTGAAACTTGACCAGCCATCCCCAGTCAGAGAGTACGTCTTCACTACCGGCTGTATCAGCGGGTAGCAATCGATTTCTCAGGGATCAATATATTGCGTCTCATCTAGACGCGATATATTGATCCCCGAACGCGCTCCTGTCGACTCCGGAACTCCACCAACGCGAACGGCGGTAGCGGAGTCGACATGGGGAGCCGCGGACGTCGATCCCGTGCCGTGAGGATGGTAAGTAATTCGATCTAAGGTACTTCGACTTCAGCTACGCTATTCACGTAGCTGAAGTTGCGTATCTTAGATCGATCCCCACCCCTAGTGTAAACCAGCCCTCAGACATCAAATCACTGGAAGGTACATGGTTTGTTCCATGCACTTGGCCTTAAATGACAAGTGTTTCTTCAGCAACTTGTATTTACCCCACCTATTCTCTGAGTGTTGCTTCTTCAGAGCTAAAGTTAACAGCACTTAGTTGTCAGTACTCAGGACTAAAAGATTTCGAAAGATCCAGACAAGCATCAAGAGTAGAGGTTGGTGAACAGTGTAGTCACATGACACACATTCCTTAAATCCAGATCTGCCATCTTTAGACTTTTGTCAGTATATCAGAAATAGTGTTGTGTGTGTTGCCTTCCTCTCCCTGTTCCTGTCTGTTTCCTGGTTCCTGCTCCCTGAACTATGTGTTCCAATTTGTGTGTGTGTGTGTACGTGTTCACGCAGGGTTGGGTGTCTGCAATTACTGAGGGCCTGCTGCTACATACCTGCCATTTGGACTGTTATATTTTGTTCAAACTGTTGCTGACTTTAACTGGTTCATGGTTATTACATGTTTTGATTGACACCTACCTACATGTCTTACTTCTATTTCCTTGTCTTTTGGGATTGCTGTTCTGGAGTGCATCAGAGTGTAACAGTTAATTAACTACTCATTATAATACACACTGTGCTTGAAATGATACAATGTGAATCTGCAGAAACATTCCATTGAAGGAGATGAGTTCTCCACCAAGGTGTTTCTTGACCACTTCACTGCATTACTGTGACCTTAGGTACAGAATGTGTGTATCGGGGTGCCACTGTGTTGGCTACCCAAGCACACAGAAAAATGTAGTCCCTATCCCAAAAAACAAAAGGGAAGAGCAAGAGAGATTAATGTGATCTTCCTGGTTCATTTTTATATTGCATCTTGGGAGCATGCTTGAGAGGTCTACCTAGACATCTGCATTTATTTATATATATTTTTTCTTTTTGAAACATGAAATTACATTGATTTTTTTTTAAGTGAAGCATTTTGGTTTGTAAAATTGTCTTACAGTAGCTTTTCTCTCATTTGTTTTCCAAAATATTGTTACAGTTAATTCTTGCATATTTTGATATAGCAGTACAGCTAAAAATATTGTTTTATGGGAATTAAGTTTGATCCAGTTAATGTCCTTTTGTACAATGTATTAATCTGAACTAGGCTGCTAGTCCCATTGAATTACAAAAACACAGAATTCCTCCCCTACCCTCCCTTTTTAGAGAGATGTTTGCTAATGAATCACATTTTATGTTTTGCGTGTCAATTGAAGGAGGAAACCATAATTATCTTATCAATCACTACAATACAAATTAACTCCATTCTAAAATTAGACATGTAGGCTACTAGAATCTCTGTACTTGTAAAGATACTTCAAAATCATATTTTCCTCAAACATCTACTGCAGTTCATAAAATATTTGCCATAGCATCCAACAAGATGTTTCTGAAATGAGACTGGTACAGTATACAAACTGAAAAACTGTCATGTGCATTCGCATCTTCTTGAGAACTTGGGTTTGTTCAGTTTGATTAAACATTTTTGCATATAAATCTTTTCTCTTAAAAAAAACCCTCTGCTTCATTAGCCACTCTTCTTATACACTGAGTGCCAGATTTTCAAGAGGGTAGAAGTCCACAGTCTCATACAAAAATGTGTGTATATTTGTTGTAATTATATGTGCAGGTTGGGTATTGTACACAAGTGCCTATTTAGATATTTAAATGTTCACTTGCATGTACATCTGCAGTAACTGCTTTCACTAATTAAGCACACTTCTGGCATCCTGCAGCTCTCACCCTTCTTGTTCATTGTATCTCTTTAACTTGATACTGGGCTGTGGCACCTTGGTTGGCCCTTGCCAAACCACCCACTCTGCCTGCCTTTGCAAAGTTTTTCTGCAACTTTCAGCAATTCCTGTTGCCCTCCTGAGCTCAGACCTTCCTTATGCATCCTCTGTATGTATCGTAGCCATTATCCTCTACCCTGATCATTGTCTGCAATTCTTCCTATTGCTTATTTTATAACACAGCCCATTATTTCATCTCATCTAATCTTCAGTATTGCAACTTCCTTCTCTACAGCCTCCTACAGTCCCACATAGTCAGAATTTTGCCACCCAGCTTTTCATAGATAAAGAAGCAAAGACCATTCCCCCTTTTCAAACAACTCCACTGGTTCCCCATTTATTTCAAGATCCAATTCAAAACTGCCCTCCTTGTTTGTTAAACCTCTGTCCACCATTCCCATGGACTAACTCCAGCCTCCCTAATGAATATACTCCCCACTATCCTCTCTTCCTCAGCACTAGCCTTCTCTCTGACCCTGTTGCTCCTGCCTTCTGGAGCAGCCTTACTGTGTCTTGCTGCCACACTGACTCACCATCTATTTTTCAAATACCATCTGAAAACCTATATTTTCAACCTTGCCTTACAACAGTCTGGAGCAGCCTAAGGAAAACAAGCTCTGGCTGTTACCCAAAGAGGGTTCAATAATTATTTCTCTAACGCTCCCAAAGTAAAAAGGTTGGCCACTAAAAACAAACAGAAAGAGGACCCCACGCATATAGTCACACATTGGTTATTTTTAATCCAGTTGGTCATAAGAATGAAATCAAACCTTAACAAATTACCACTAACCTTCAGCAAATAGTATGATATAAATGTAAATAAAGAAATAGCCAAACAAAGGCACATCAGTTTATTTTTCTGCTGTCCCCACAAATTCCTGGTTCTCAATAAGCAAGTTAGAAATAATGTCTTGAGATTGTTGTGGATGTCAGGGAAACATTTCCTCACCAGGGTAAATAAAATTAAATACCAGTCAATAATAGGATGGTAGGTAGGATTTACTTAGTGCCAGTTCAAAGCTCTGTAGCGCTGAAATACCATTCAAGCACTGCATTAAATTTATTGCCTCGTTACTGAGCTTTGTGTAGTCGCTAATATTATTACATGCTTTTGTAATGCCCCCATCACCATAGTATCTGGGCACACTTTACATTTTAGTTCCTGTAGAAAACATTTCCCTTAAATTAGGAGCACATGCATCAAGACAACCACCTCCCAGCAACATGAAAGCCGTAGAAGGACCAAAGATGGGGGGAACACAAAGTTCTCACAGGGTGGTTGCAGCCAACAGTATTTTTGCTGCACATATTTTCTACAAAGTCCTGTTTCTTTGTGCACTTTGCCAGTATTGCTCCTTGCTTTGCTCATACCTCATACACTCATACCTGCTGTCCCACAACAGGCTGTTCTGTGCACCTGTGGAGAGCAATTGCCTAGCTTGGTTGGCTGCAAATACCTCTTTCTTACAGGAAACATCTTCTATATCAGTAGTAAAAACAACGAGGAGTCTGGTGGCACCTTAAAGACTAACAGATACATCTTTAAGGTGCCACGGGCCTCCTCGTTGTTTTTATGGATACAGACTAACTCGGCTACCCCTCTGATACTATATTAGTAGTAGTACTTAGCGCCTATCTGTCCCAACCAAGATCAAGGCTTCATTAAGCTAGATCAGGGGTTGGCAACCGGTGGCTCGCGGCTCGCCAGGGTAAGCACCCTGGCGGGCCGGCCCGGTTTGTTTATCTGCCGCATCGGCAAGTTCGGCCGATCGCGGCTCCCACTGGCCGCGGTTCGCGGTCCCAGGCCAATGCGGGAGGCAGGAAGCCGCGGCCAGAACATCCCTCGGCTCGCGCCGCTTCCTGCCTCCCGCATTGGCCTGGGACCGCGAACCGCGGCCAGTGGGAGCCGCGATTGGCCGAACTTGCCGACGCGGCAGATAAACAAACCGGGCCGGCCCGCCAGGGTGCTTACCCTGGCGAGCCGCGAGCCACCGGTTGCCGACCCCTGAGCTAGATGCTAGGCCAACAGGCTGTGTCTTTACTTTATTTTTAGACCCATGTTAAGATAACCTCTATGAACTAGCCCTGTTGCAGTCCTAATGAAGAAAAGGCAATTGTAGTTTTAACCCATGTTAGCTGGTCCAGGTAAAGCCCAGCTTGACCAGCTAATATAAATTAAAATTACAACTGCCTTTGTCTTTGCTAGGATGGTAACATGGATTAAGAATGCACCTTCTTCCTGGTGAAGACAGCTGGCAATCCTTGGCCCCAAAAGGTATGTCCACATTGCATCTGGGACTGAGTATCCCAATTCAAGTAGACTGACTCACACAAGTGGGGCTCAAGCTAGTGTGCTAAAAATAGTAATGTGGACATTCCAGTTTCTCAAGCCCATCTGACCCCCTAAGCTTCAGAGCCCGAGCTCTAGCCCAAGCCAGAACTTCCACATTGCTGAGCTAGCTCGAGCATAGCTAGCAAAATTCTACTGGGGGGGTAGGCTTGCTCCCAACTGCAGTGTAGCCATACCCAAAGAATCGACAGTGTAACGCACACAGATTTAAGTGGTCTCGCCAAGGTCACACAGGAAGTCTGAAGCAAGAACTGAACTTATGTCTCTGCAGACCCAACCTAGTGCCTTAGCCACAAGACTGAATGGATTACCTGCCAGTTTATTTTTATTGGTACTTTTCCTGTTAGTTTGCCTGCTTTCAAAGTGAACTAATAATACAGTTACTTAGGTAGGAATGGGAGGCCTGGAAGGTATATTCTTTAAAATCTTTGCACGGTTTTGGTGCTCAGATCCTTGTTCTCTTCTTCGCTTCCCCTTTCGTTTCCTTTTCTTTTTTGGGGGGGGGCTCCATTATGTTGAAAGAGGCGGCCAAGCCACCAGAAGTGCTACAGCAGCATACCTTCCAACATTTCAAGTGGCTAAATTGGGATACAGTACCACTCAAATCTGGCCCAGCTGCTCCTCTGTAGATAGAGATGGAGGGACAGATGGCGGATGGAGCAGATTTGACTGGCATTGCAACCTAGTGCATAGGGGTCACAATACTACTTGAATATGGCCTATTTACCCCTCCAACTCTGCTTACAGAAGGGCGGCCAGGCCAAACATGAGTGGTGCTGTGATCCCATGCACCTGGTCACAGTGCCACTCTGTTTGGGGTCCCAGGCCCCTCATTTGAAAGGTCAACCAGGATAGGGAGTTTTGGGGGTCAAAGCAGGACAATCCCAGTAAACCTGTGACTTTTGGGAGGCATGCAACAGAAGGTCTTCAGGAGGTATGCAAACTTGGCCATTTAAAGCCCACATGAGTGAGGATTTTTTTAAAAAGTAAGATGTTGTAAGATGATCCTGTGAATGGGAATGAAGTCAGTGAGCTCTGAATGCTCTGTGAGGAAATGGGGGAGGCCTGGAGCTCCCATATTGAAGCAGAAGAATTAGGTGAGCTTTCCCAGAAGGTGATACCTATCATCAGGCTACATTTACACTTGTCGCACTTGCAGAGTGCAGCACTACATCTGTAGCTACATGCCACAGTGAAAGGCACACTGTGACCACATTTGTCACTGATGTGTGCAGCTATACTCTGCAGTGAAAGGCTCCAGCAGCTCCTATCTGCCAGAGCCTTTCCCTGCTACCAGAGCCTTTCCCTGCAGCAGGGAAAGGCTCTGGCAGCCAAGAGGCAGAGGGACACTACACTGCTAAAAACATTAATGTATATGTGGGAAGCACTGCTTGGGCATGTAGAGAGCTATGTAGAGGGTTCAGGTATGTAGGGCACTCTACTCACTTAAGCCTTGTCTCCTTATCTACACTTCTACTTATACCAGTGCTAGCTGGGCATGCAGTATCTGTACTCTATATGCTGCCATAAGTGTAGACGTAGTCACAGTGACACACTGCTTCTTGGAGATGGGGAAACCCATAGTGAGGATTAGTGAACCAGAAGATGGGACACTTACAAAAGCAAACAGTTGAGCTACCATGAGGAAAGAAGTGGTTAGATTGAGTCTTTTAAACATTTTTCCAAAGAGACAGGAATTGTTCAGTGGCTGGGCCAGAAACTCCTAAGTGTTACTTCTAACTCTGACTCTGGGGCCTTGGGCAAGTCACTTAATCTCTCTGCCACCATCTGTAAAGATGAGTAATGGTACGTACTTGTCTTACAGGGCATCATGGAATAATCAACTAATCATTGTAAAGCACCCATATAAACATGGCCTGACCAGCACAGTTTGGCCTACAGTTTGGGGCTTGCTCTTTGCAGTCACAGGACCTGATTCTCTGTGGCCCTGCAATTTGTGTAGTCAATTGCACGTGTGCAAAGTGTCTGTAAAATGCAACCAAATCTAAATGGTAGCATTTTAGACCTGCTCTGCATTTTCTTTGCATAGGTGTAAATGACTACTTGAGGTGCAGGGCCCTTGTGCCATTAATGAAGCATCTAGTCAACAACTCGAAAGCTCTGCCTTTCCTCTATGCAACCCTCACCCATCCGCCTCCTCCTGTCCCACCTGTCAGTATGTGATTCCTCTACTGGTCCTCCCTTGGGCCAACCCAAAGAGCTGATAAAAGCATGCATGCTAACTGGTCTCTCTTCAGAATCCAACTGCTCATCTTGTTCCCCTTGCATCTAGTGTTCCCCTGCACACTTCCTTCTCTGAAAGTTCTACAAGCCCAGACCAGGGTCATATGGACTTAATCTGTAACAAGCTTTTCAACTAAATCCATATGCCTCTAAACACTGAAGAGGGGTAGAAATCTGGACCAGAACTAGGATCCAAATTTTACCGTCCAGGCCTATCTCTTGTTGTTGTTGTTGTTGTGTTTATTATATGATAATGGTGGATATTTTTGTTGTTTTTGTACTAAATTGCTCATATAAGCAGGAATGTCATTTGAGCGCTAAAGGGCAGGAGGAAAACTCTTTTTTAAATTGGAGTTTTAAGTTGGATGCGGAGGTTGTTGAGCTGGACAAGGAGAGTAAGTGATTATCAAGTAAATCTGAGTGTTACACTTGTAATTTAATAAGCTCTATTCTTCCATAATAATCAAGTTCCTTTAAAAAGAACAGGAGTACTTGTGGCACCTTAAAGACTAACAAATTTATTTTGTTAGTCTTTAAGGTGCCACAAGTACTCCTGTTCTTTTTGCGGATACAGACTAACATGGCTGCTACTCTGAAAAAAGTTCCTTTAAGACAACTTAGTTGGCTTTATCCTGATGATTTATTTAATCTAGGATTTAATTATTGTTGTATAAAATCTCTCATGTTATCTTTTAATTATTCCACATATGCAGCCTTTGATGTGAACTGCTGTTATTCCCCTACAGCAGGGGTCGGCAACCGGTGGCTCGCGGCTCGCCAGGGTAAGCACCCTGGCGGGCCGGCCCGGTTTGTTTATCTGCCGCGTCGGCAAGTTCGGCCGATCGCGGCTCCCACTGGCCACGGTTCGCGGTCCCAGGCCAATGCAGGAGGCAGGAAGCCGCGGCCAGAACATCCCTTGGCTCGCGCCACTTCCTGCCTCCCGCATTGGCCTAGGACCGCGAACCGCGGCCAGTGGGAGCCGCGATCGGCCGAACTTGCCGACGCGGCAGATAAATAAACCGGGCCGGCCCGCCAGGGTGCTTACCCTGGCGAGCCGCGAGCCACCGGTTGCCGACCCCTGCCCTACAGTTATATAGGAGATATTATTTATCATAATACAGGCTAATTCTGTCTGCACCTGAGTACCTTAACACAAACACTAGCCCTTACCATATCTTGATTGCTTTCTTCTAATACTTCAGATATTTATTAATTGATTTAGAATTAGGTAACATACAATGGAATTGTATTTAAACACATCAGTTGTGCCTCAATGGTTGAGTGGTGGTTTGGTTACAATTATTATTTTACATGCCCCAGGCTAGAGTGAAGTTATTGTCTAGATAATATATCAAATGAAGGAGAGCATTTGGCTTCTATTGTTAAGAGTTCTGGAGAGATCACTTTTATAGCACCATTGATGTCTTATACAAATGACACCTGTATACATCCAAAAGGGAACTCCATCCCCCCACAGTTGCAGCTGGAAGTCCCAGCATATGAGGGTCATTAGTGAAAGAGAGGAATCATGGAGAAAGGCTTTTTTTCTCCTAACTCTCTTATTGCTAGAGCAGCTAAACACTATCACTCATCGCTGCTTCAGAATCTGAGAGGAAGGAGGGGTTTAAAAGGCTCCTGGAAACTGTTGAGCTAGTTGTTTTCATGCTTTAAAGTTTATATTTAACCTTCATTAAATTTTCAAGTAAGCGAATATTTTAGTTTACTTAGTTGGGTTCAGGTTGCAGTACAGACTGCCGCTGAATTCAGCTTTAATCTTTGCACTTGTGAAAAATGTTTACTGAGGTTAGGCACAATTCAATCAGTTCCTCCTGAGTCTGTGTCTTAAAGCCATCAGGTTAAAAACAACAAAACATGCTACTTAATGATTTTAAATAAAACTAAGTCAATGTGCCTGAATAGTATTTCAAAATATCTGACATCTAATAGACAAAGATCTTGGTTAATAAGAATCTGTGAAAGTGGACTGGGGTAAAAATTGCATCTTTCTGGACCTAGAAAAAAACTATATTACTGGACACCAGAAACAATTGGCAAATAGACTCCTGCTACCTGCAAGATTTCTAAATATTAAATGAGAAAACATACACCACAGTGTGAGGAAAATACCTAAGGTCCCAGTCCTGCAATTAGATCCACAATGATGGAGACCCTCTGTAGTCAATGGAACTCCCAGCACCAGGTCCAGTGCAGAGCTCATTGCACGATAAAGAATTAACCCTGGCCAGCCCAAAAAAGTTTTGGAGAGAGACTTGCTGAGAACATTTATCTTCCATCTTTCATCAAAATGACAGGCAGAGGGTTATGGAAGAGTCACATATTTTATTAACATTACTAACACATTTCAAAAATAGTTTATTTTGTTGAGGTTTTTTTGGTAAACTGTAAGAGACATTTTGCTAGATAGTTTACAAATCTATAGCAAATCTCTGCCCCAAACTTTACAGTCTAGGCTCCAATCCTGCAGCTGATAACAGCCCATTCACAGGCTATACCCATCTGGAGCCCTACTGGGGCTCTGTTAGTGTACAAATGAACTGCTGCATTAACATTTCCAGATCAGGGCCTAAGGATATCAGAAATTTTTTTAAAACCAACCAGATCTCTTAACGTGGAAGCAATCTAATAGTGTATGCAACATTTTTCTTCTCTTCTTATTGGTTTATTACAGCCCAGGTCTGTCCCAGATGTGCACATACTGAAGTCTGATTGGCTTCAGCAGGATCCAGGATGGTCTGGTTATTATGCTATTCTGGAAACAACATTGTAGTCACTCTTTTGAGTAGGGCATAGGTTAGATTGTGTATGCTGATAAATATGCACCTGGTAATTTCTCTATGGCCTGTGTTACACAGGGAGTCAGACTATATGATCATAATTGTCTCTTCTGGCCTTAAAATTTATAATTCCATGAAAATTAAATAATGGGTGAAGGCTGGGCAGGGTTAAAAACTGAATAAGAGAAAAGAAAAATGACTATGAAGTGGGACTATCAAAACATGCATTTAATAAACATGAGTAAATGCATGTCTTCATTGTAGCCATTATCCTCTCCATTGCTTGCTTCTCTCTCCCTTTGTGTTATATCTACAACTAGGCCCATATCCTGCAAACATTCACATATTGAGTTTTGAGAATGTGACGGGTCCCAGACTCCCAGTGACTTCAATAGAACTACTCACAGGTTTAAATGTCAGTTTGTGTAAGTGCTGGCCAAATCAGGGAGCAAATGAGACCCTGGAGATACTAACCTTATTCTCCAATGGTGTTTAGTTCGCATGTTGCATCATTTGGAGCAGTGCTGTGTGTGGAGGTGAGGTGTAATACAAACATGGTAAATTTCTCAAGCGTGGACAAGACCTGAATGAAGAGAAACACATTAAGTCAGTGTAAAGTCTGTACTGCTTTCCTTCGGTGAAATCCTGGCCCTGTTGAAGTCAGTGGGGCCCCTCTTTTCAGGGATTGTGCAGTGCTGCCACTGGTCAACTTGCCACTCAGAGAAACAAAGACTTCATCCAACAGCACCTTTTTAGTCACTCTTCTAATGAAGATTCACTCCCACTTGGATGCTGCCTTATTTCATCTCTGCTCCACTCCCTCACCACTCCACTGCAGTCTGAAGTGTGCCACACAGTTGTGGTTGTGGTTCCTTTCCTGATCAATGAGAAGGCTGTAAACCTTTTCCCCACCACATATTGGCAATAGTCTCTACACCCCCTCATAGCTCCAGAGAGACATGCTTGTGATATGAGAAATTAGGACACATTTTCAATATATTGTATTTCCTGGCGATATGGCAGTACCATCTTTAGATAAAGCTGCTAAGGGTTGTAAGATTGAAGGAAATTCTAATACATACATTTTTAAAAAAAATAGTGACCACTTGATGATCTTTTGAAGCAGCAAGGAGAGTAAGAATGTCCCACTTGGAACTCCTTGAATTACAATTGTATTAGGAGAGAGAAAAATTCAACAACATAAAACATACATTGGGCCAGATCCTTATCTGATGTAAATTGGCATAGCTCCATTGAAACCAGCAAAGGTTTATCAGTTTACACCAGATGACAAAGAAAAGATGAGACACTTCCTAGCTTAAATTCCAGGAAAATATCATAACGACCCAGGGATGGTCTCAGTCTCTGCCCATAATACCTCTTGATATCAATACCATAAAATAGTCTCAGAAAGTCCTATTACCTATTAATTACTATTGTGCATCTCCTCCTTATCCACACATGTATTAATTACAACTTCTAGAGTTCAGAAATCTCCAACGGGAATGTACTATGACTATACACAGTATATGAATTCAAAACTCTTGCTCTATAACCTTTATTTGACTTTGAAGTTTAATGCAATCGGTTTTCACTGAAGTCAAACAATACTGGAAATATGATTACTTTGTAATTGTATTACAAATATGTGAGTGTCATGATCAAGTGAATGGCTCCAAAATGTAACTGATAAAATTGTAATGTTGACCTTTGTTTTAGCTTAAACTAGACACAGTTGAAATATCTCTAAAAATTAGCTTTGATGTTACAGAAATAAGACCCTGCAATCTCTACTTCCATGAGTAATGACTTAGTCAATGGGACTACTCACATGAGTGAGAGTTTTCAGGATGGCACCCATCATTTGATGTTGTTTTGGAATGTAAAAGGCTAAATCTTACGCTATTGTAACTCTGTTGACCTTACTGGACTTTAACGGCAGCAGAGAATTTAGCCCAAAGCACCCAAATAAACATTCTGGGGAAGAGTCCCAGATGGTGTAAATTGTCTCATTTCCATTGACTTTATTTGGTCCGTTGAAGTCAGTGGAGCTATGACAGTGCACTTCAGCTGGGAATCTGCCCCACTGAATACATTGAGGGAATAAATGAAAGATGTGACCATTTGAATTGTTTTATTGTACGATATGCTCTTCCAATTTCACAGAACCTGGATATTGCTCCATTTTATTTATTTAGTTATACGTGGACCTAATGATACTCATAATTTCAGCATCTCAACTAATTATAGATTTATAATTGTATAACCCCTTTCATTTGGTTTCGTTTGCTCTTGGGACATATCATTAATACAAACCCAAGAATTTTTTTGTGTAGAAAAATGTCTATTTAAATTGTGAGATCAATCGTCAAATTAGATGTGTGACTGCACACATCATTCCAGTGTTTATTTTCCTTTCTGGCACACTTGGGTTTGAAGAATGTAACTCAATTGCAATGAGCTTCAGTGATAAGAAGGTCATCTCATAAGATGTCTTTGTATTGTTTTGAAATGTACCATTACAAGGCATTTTAATAAACTTTGTTTTTATTTTCCTTGATTAATAACACATTTGCTTGTGAATTTTCTGGGATGTTTGATTCAGGGTCTTTCCTTTCTTTTCCTTAGAACTCTTTGGTGGCAGCAGCCTCCAGGAGGCCTTATGGGACTATCCCATGGCGATCTGACCTGTTTCTGGCTTTGTCCAAGTAATTTTAGTCGCACTAACACTTTTGACCCCTGGTGTCATTGATAAGCTCCAGAGCACAAAGTGCAGGGTCAAAAAAGTTTTGAAAGATTTACAGAAAAATAAATGCAGAAAGCCATGTGATTAGAATGTATTTATCTTTTCTATAAATATAGAAAACACTGTCATTTCTGTTCTCTCTCCTGTACATTACATGTATACAGATAGAAAATGTACTACATGCATATCTGATTAATACCCCTATTAAAAATTTGCATGAGTTATAAAGGAATAACTACATTTTTGAGATTTTCTGTACAGTGCTGTACATTTTTTGCCATTTCCCAGGTTACATGATTTAGCTAGAAATGGAATTTGAAAGGGAGTTTCAAGGCATTTACTGCTTAAGCATTAGATGGCTAGTCATTATTATTAATATGTTTCCACTATAATCTGTTGTGATTTTTTGATTGGCATTTTCCTTTAATAGAACCATTTGGCAATTGCTACACTTAATAGTTTCATCTTCTCATTTTTTTAAAAGCTGATACTTTCTTTTATCTCCAAACTGTTTTTATACAGCAGAAAACTAAATTACTTTGAACTCATCCTATGATGTCATAATAGCTGGAAGCTGGGAGCTGATATAAATTACATTGTGAAAATACTGACATTTAAAGCTATGTACAAGTATGTTCTAAAATACAGTAATACATGTTTTGTTTAGGAATAGTTTGTAACACACTCTTATTAGTGGCAGACTCCTTGGTTCCAGTGCCTTAGATAAGTGAAATTAGCACACTGTTTTTTACATTCTATGTATTCTTTTCTTTTGGGGGATCAAAAATATAAATATTAAAGGCAGCACCAAATGTTGCCATTTGTAAGGCCATAGTGTTTGTTATTAAATCTGTAGAATATGTTCACTCTTTTCCGACAAGCTAGCATGAGGGATCTGTGAAGTGACAGGAAACTGATATATTTGCTGGCAAAATGCCTATATTAAACATACTGCTCACAGTGCCATCCTGATGGCACTGCGGGGAAGGACAGTTCAACTATGCGGTGTGAAAACATGCCATCATATCTGTATTTCATAACATAACGTGGTTAAGTAAATGGTGAGATTGTTTTAAATAATTAGATGACGGTCCCTTGCAGGAGACCAATTCTGTGGACAGCTAAGAAAAACAGGACATTCAATGGAATTAGGACCCTAATCTTAATCCCCTCCCAGGAGAAGCAGCAGCCTACAGGAAGCACTTTGCACAATGCTTTACTTTGGGTCCCCTGGAGATGTCCTGCTGAGAAGCCTGGTTTTAATGCTGCATTCCTTAGCACAAATAAAGCACAGCTTTATATCATTACTTGTGTGAGGCCTTGAAAAGAAAGTATTATTGTACCACAAAACATAGGCATGATGAGACAGAGCAGGGCCAAGTGTTTCCCTTTACATAGGTTTAAAAATATATTGAACTGGACTTTTGTGTTTAAATAAAATAACAAACATCTCTACTTGCAGATTAATATTACCATAAAAAGACTATTTCCAGACTTATCTCCAGTCTTGCAAACAAGATACCCAATCCTTTAACCCGTACTCATGTGAGTAATCCTGACTCCACCAAGTAATGCCATAGACTAGTCATATGAATCAGGATTATTCTTATGAACAATGGTTATAGTATAAAGCCCATGCTACCTGTGAAACATGTGGAGATACTTTGAAAACAGCTGAATCAACCTCTCTTTTTAAAATCCGGATCAATAGAAGACTGCAGTTGAATTAATGGGATGATCCCAGGCCATTGCTTCTGGAGCTAAGTAAAACAAGTTAGAAAATAACAAAATAAATTCACATATGACTCAAAGAAAAAATGGTGGGTTTGATTTACCCCTGCGTCCTAGGGGGTAGTTGTGCCCAAGCATAAATTAATCTCAGGAGGAGGACAGGTGGTAGCACCACTCACCACAAACCTACACAATGGGAGAGCATTTTTAAACTCTGGCCAAGACTCCATATGAAGTCTGCTGGTAGAAGGTCCCTGGGAGATCAAATAAATCAGTGTATTTCCAGACTCAATCCCTTCCTTGGATGGCCCTGCCACCTTTGTAGGCTGTGCAGGCTGGTTCTGAGCTCTCCAGCAGATCAAAGGGTTTGGGTTGTAGCCATGGGCATAGTTTGGGGGGAGCAGAGGGGGAGTTTCCCCCCCAAACTACGAGCCTTGGGCAGGAATGGAATTGGCTTCCCATGTGCGGCCCCATTGGCCTAACTGGAGCTGCCCCCCTCTCCACATATAGAAGTCAAACTATGCCTATGGAAGGGTTGTCAACCCTTCAGGATTGTCCTGGAGTCTTCGGGAATGAAAGATTAATATTTAATTAAAATTATGCCATATGATGAAACCTCCAGGAATACATCCAACCAAAACGGGCAACCCTAGTGGGTTGTGTGCATTGTTATGCCCCAACTCCAGTTAGAATTTATCACCAGGGTTTCCTGGCCTTCCACTGATGAAACCCAAGCAGTGAATCTGACCCACTGACAGCACTGCATTAGGAAAAGCAAGAGAAAAGTTGATTTTTTTTTTATATGGCAACTCTTTTGAATGACATGGCTTATTCATAAAGATTGGGTTATCACATATGTAATATTTGCAACAATGAATCATCATAGCATAAAATATTCATATAGAAATTGTTCTTGTTTAATCATTTCCTTGATTATCAGCTCAATCCTGCCAGGCACTAATGCCTCTTATTAAGTGCTGGACACTTTCACCAATGGGAGTTCATCACAGTGAATCTTATGAGTCCTAATCCCATCAAATATTCAAGCCATCAGGGTCAACATGGTAAGTTGTCTTCTTCGGCTGTCCCTCAATGTGAGGATGATGTCTGCCAAGGAGGTTCATTGCTGAGTTTTTAAGTGGCTGAGGAGTCCAATTCTTGCCCTGCAGATTTTCCCACAGAAGTGACAGGTGTAATCTTGGAGGAGACATAGTTGTTGGCTGGAGTGTTGTGCCCTTTCTTTCCTCCTTTGTTGCTTCTCTGTCTCATGAGCACATCTGTTCTCCTCAAAGTGAGCTGTGACTTGGTGTATGGTGTGGTGCCACTGTGTTCTGTTCTGTGCCAAGTCCTCCCAGTTTGTTGGGTTGGTGCCTCCCTTTTAAAGATGTACTTACAGTACATCTTTGAAACACTTCCACTGCCCTCCACAAGCCCTTCTTCCCTGACTTAACTAAGAGAAGAATACTTCCTTTGAGAAGCGAGTGTCAGGCATACATACACAGTGGCCAGCCCAGCAGAGTTGGTATTTCATGACCTGCACTTCTGTACTGCTGATGTTGGCTGCAGAGAGAATGCTGATGTTAGTGCATTAGTCTTCCCAGCTGATCCTGAGAATCCTCCTGAGGCAGCACTGCTGGAACCACTCCAGCTGCTTGCGATGTCATCTGTAGGTTACCCAGGTCTTACACCTATAGAGAAGAGTGGGGATGACAACTGCCTTGTAAACCAAGATCTTGGTACCTGTTTGTAGATCCCTATCATTGAAGACTCATTTAAGTAGTCTTCCAAAAGATGTGCTGGCACAGCGGATCCTGTATACAATTTCTGTGTTGATGCTGATTACCATCACATTACACCCAAATACTAAGTGAAAGTGGTACAACATCAAAGCACTTCAAGACCTAGCCAGCTGTGAGATGTTCCAGCAACATCTCAGTGTGGTGAGAGTGGTGGCTGCCAAGGTACAGAAAATGGTCCACATTTTCCAGAGTTTCTCTGCTGATGGTAATTTGTGGAGTACAAAGAGTAGTTTGTGCAGTTGAGGGCTAGTAGAGTACCTTGGTTTTCCCAATGTTGAGAGAAAGACCCAGGCTGTGATAGGCATCTGCAAAAAGATTTAGGTTGCTTTGCAAGTCGGCCTCTGTGTGTGCAAGAATGACACAATCATCTGCATACTGAAGGTAAGTCATGCCAATTCTAGTGATCTTAGATTTTGTTTGGAGACGTCGAAGACTGAGGAGTTGGCCATCCATATGATACTCAATTCCAATTCCATCAGGAAGGTGGTCGCAAATGAGAATCAGACTCATGGCAAGGTAAATGGAGAAGAGTGTTGGAGAAGTGACACAGCCTTGCTTGACACCGGTGTGAATGGTTTGGTCTCTGAGCCGTTGCACAAAATGGTGGCAGTCATCCCATCATGGAGTAGTCTGATGACGGAAATGAATTTCTGTGGACAGCCAGACCTACACAGCACCTTCCATAGGGCATCACAGTTGATAGAGTAAAAGGCCTTGGTTAGGTCGATGAATGCTATGAACAGTTCCTAGTGTTGCTCTCTGCACTTCTCCTGAATCTGTTGTGCCACGAAGATCATGTCGGTTGTGCCTTGGGATTGCCTGAAGCCACACTGTGATTTGAGGAGGAGTTCCTTGGCAAGTGAGAAGAGGCGGTTCAGTAGGATCTGGGCAAGAATCTTTCCTGCAATGGAGAGGAGAGCAATACCTCTGTAGTTCCCGCACAAAGATTTCTCCCCTTTCTTGAATATTGAAACAATGTTGGCGTTCTTAAAGTCAGGTGGAATTTCTTCACGGGTCCAGATTTTGTTGAGGAGTTGGCAAAGTTTGTGCTGGAGCATTGTTCCACCAGCTTTAAAAACCTCAGCTGGGATGCCCTCTGAGCCTGGTGCCTTGTGATGTTTTTGTGTGAGTGATGGCATGCCGGACTTCCTCAGAAAATGGGGGATCAGCAAGGTGTTCCATTCCTGAGAGTTATGGAATAAACTCGATGGTGTCTTCAGAGATCATGGATTCGCGGTTTAGTAGACTCTCAAAGTGCTCCTTCCAGAAGAGACCGTCTCTTGCCACCACTTGTTTTTGATGTCATGTAGCCAACTTTGGACTTTGGCTTTAAGCAGGTGATAGGCCTCATGTTTTCGTTTGTTAGAGGAATCATTTTGCCAATTACAAAATGCATTTATTTTCTGTTGAATTAATGCTAGGATTTCCTCATTGTTTTCATCAAACCAGTCGTGGTGACGATGAGTGGAATATCTATGGTTTCAGCACATGCATTGTGAATGGTGTTATTAATTTGATCCCAGTGCTCTTGAATGTCAATGAATTTGTCAGCAGCCTAGAGATTTTCTCCAACAGATGTTGCTGGAACATCTCACAGCTGGCTTGGTCTTGAAGTGCTTTGATGTTGTACCACTTTCACTTAGTATTTGGGTGTTTGCGGTGTGGTGGAGTGAGCTGCAGGTACATGACTGATCTTACTGTCCAACAGTGATCATGTTATAGCTCATGTTATATGGACGTCAGTATAGTCTCGGGCTCTGACTATAACATAATTAAAGAGGTGCCAGTGTTTGGACTGAGGATGTTTCCAGGTGGTCTTAAATTTGTTACTCTGCCTAAAAATGGTATTTGTGATGAGTGGGTCATGCTTCATGCATTTGCTGTGGAGGAGAATACCATTGGGGTTTACATTTCCCACCCCTTCTTTGCCTATTGTGCCTCTCCAGAGTTGGGAATCCCCTCCGACTCTGGCACTGAAATCTCCCAGGAAGATGAGTTTGTCTACCTTAGGTGTGGTTGTGAGGACTGCATTGAGAGTTCTATAAAACTGCTCCTTATTGTCTTCCTCATCATTGAGTGTTGGGGCATATGCGCTGATGATCGTGGCATATTGGTTGTGTCTAAGCTTGAGGCAAAGAGTCATGAGACACTCGTTGATCCCCACGGGAAGCTCCAAAAGTTGACTGGCAATCTTATTTTTGATGGCAAAGCCAATCCTATGAATGCATCTCTCTTCAGGTGGCTTTCCTTTCCAAAAAAAGATGTAGCTACCTCCATCCTCTTTTAATTGGCCCTCATCAGACCGGCAAGTCTCACTAAGAGTTGCAATGTCAATATTGAGTCTTGCCAGTTCTCTGGTAATTATGGCAGTTCTTTCTAGGCATTCACTGTGCTGACAGTCAATAAGGGTGCAGACATTCCAGGTGGTGAAATTCATTGTCTTATAGCTCTTGTTTTGGCTGCGGAGTTGAGTGATCCCACTGGATACAACCATCCAGTCGGAAGAGTGTGAGATAGCCTATGTTTGGGGCACCTTTTCTAGCCCCCTCCCCATTTGGGGTGAGCAGAGGGGATCCTGAAAAGACCTGCTCAGTCACAGCTGTTGCTGCCAAAATGTACTTCTGTCTCAACCAAGCACAAGACAACCGTCACACAGCTGCTGCCTGTGTGCAGATTTGTGACTAAAGACTCCCAGAGATCACTGCTCCTGTCTTCCCCACCACTTTTCCATTGCCGCAGGACTTTGTTCAGGTGTGAACCCTTTGGCAGAGGCCTGTACGTGAAATCTTTTAATGTGGAGAAACCGGTGTGCAGGAGGTAACCACCATGACAGGAGGAAAACCCTTACCCAGTGGCAAGGAGATCCAAGACAACCAGGACTTTCCCTTCTGCTGCAGCCCTCATCTCCCTTCACAGCCGCAGAGTACTAGAAGGTCCTCTATATTCACCCGATCCACCATTGGGGTCTTTTGAAGTTTGGACCATGGTTAGTCAGGAGCCTCACTTCAGCCCTGCTCGCCACAGGGGCCCCTACCAGGAGTATAAAAGCTCCAGACAATATAGCTCTGAGGGTCTTTAGCCCAGGATGGTAAGTACTTGGGTGGGAGATCTCAAAACAACACCTACAATAGGTGTTGAAGGTTGTTAGTGATTCACAGTGTGGCTCTATTTCCTGAGTCTATGTTGAACCAATGCCTGAGCATTTTGTCCAAACTTTGCCAGACCTGGATGCCTAATTACACATTTTAGGAGTTTAGGCACCCAGGTTTGAAAATTTTGACCATTGTTAGGAGCCATCAGACTGATGGAGTTTGAATTGGATATAATACCCATGCACTGATCACTTGTGGTCCTTAAAGATGTCCCAGCATTTTTCATAAGAACACAAGTGTGAACCCTAATGTCTTAGCCAAATTCTGTTGTTTGTTTGTATTATGGTAGTGTAACACCGACAGATACCAGTGGCTGGCGGGATCGAACCTGGGGCCTCTGGGAAATAATCCCAGTCTCTCTCTTTTAATCACACTTTCTCCCCTCTCCACCCTGTAATAAAAAAGGCGGGAAAGGTCTTTAAAAAACTAGAGCAAACAAAATTACTCACTTTTTAAAACTGTTTTCACACTTTTCCATGGGAAGGGAGGATGATTGAGGGAAGGGAGCAGGGGTGAAAGTGGCTGGTACAGGCTAATACAGCATACTGATAAGAAGTGGCTCCTGGTACCAGCCCATACGCAGCCAACATTAAAGCACTGCCATGGCAGCACTTTAACTTTGCTGCCCCTTTTGCCCACCCACCTATCAGCGGCCCTGCTGGTAGGGACCCTACTGGCAGGGCCACCAATGGTGGGGGTGGGGTTAAAGGGGCAGCTGGCCCAGGGCCCAACAATTTTAAAGGGCCTGGGGCTCCCGGCTTCCCCTACTGCAGCAGCGGCTGGATCCCTGGGCCCTTTAAATTTCCCTGGAGCCTCGGGCAGCGCAGACCAGGCAGCGTGGATGGGCTGGTTGGGGGAGGCTGACCCACAACCCCACCCATTCTGCCCAAGGACACGCCCATTCTTGGTGCCCAGAGATGGGCCCCTGTACCGGTAAGTCCTCTGTGCTACTTTCACCCCTGGAAGAGAGTATAGCAGGATAGAAGGAGGGGAGAAGGAGAGATGTTTGGCAGTTCAGGATGAGGGAGGGAATGTTTGAGTAGAGGGAGGTTAGAGCATGATAGCTGGTGGAAGTGTAGGATAGATGGAGGGAATTTATATTGGCACAGAGGGGGGCTTACTCCACTGAGGGCCTGTGTGTCTGGCTCACTAACGTTGCTTGGAAGAGGAACAGGAGGCCTTTATCTTCTCCAAGGGCAGACAAATGCACAGTGTGTGATTTCAGAAAAAGGAATCGGTTTAAGACAGCAATGAGAGAAGAAGGAGGTAGGACTAAAAGACAGACTCACCAGTGGTGAAGCTCTTAGAGAGGGGGAAAGAGAGGCAAAACCACTCAGAAAGGGAGAGTATTGATTTTCATTGTTAAACACTGTGGTTGAAGGACAGAGACTTACATAGAGGCACCTGGATACTGCGGTGATGGAAGCATTAAAAATACAACAGATGGACTAAGGGAGACAGGCAGACTTGAGCTGATCAAGAACATAGAGACGGTCAGAAGGAGAGAGAGACACTAAAGGAAAGAAGAAGAAAAACAGGAAGCAGAACATTGTACTAAAGCAAATAAATTAGAAAATGAATAAAAAGTTGTGTTCTAGGTAGCAGAAACTGCCCTCTGGTTCCACCAGTCCTCCATTTCTTTGTGGTTATTCTATGTCAAATTGGAAAAGGGCTGAGTTTACATTCAAAACCTTTGACCAGTCATTTTAAAGCTGAGGAAAAGAAAATTGCTTGTAAACTGCCTGTAAAGAAATCAAACCAATGTGGCATGTCTGTGGAGTTGTTGGGACTACATTAGAAGAAAACCAATTTTCTAGTTTCACCAATTAAACTAGAATCTGGTGCTTTCAGTTTCTCTTTTGAATACGTGGTTCACATTCTTCAGACTAGAACAGGGGTAGGCAACCTATGGCACGAGTGCCAAAGGTGGCATGCGAGCTGATTTTCAGTGGCACTCACACTGCCCGGGTCCTGGCCATCAGTCCGGGGAGCTCTGCATTTTAATTTAATTTTAAATGAAGCTTCTTAAACATTTTAAAAGCCTTATTTACTTTACATACAATAATAGTTTAGTTATATATTATAAACTTATAGAAAGAGACCTTCTAAAAATGTTAAAATGTATTACTGGCATGTGAAACCTTAAATTAGAGTGAATAAATTAAGATTTGGCACACCACTTCTGAAAGGTTGCCAACCCCTGGACTAGAATTTGCATTCTATGTACATCAAAAATTCCCAGTGACTTCTTTTCTAATATTGGCTGCATCAGGGATGCAGAGCAGGATATCTGGTAAAAACACAATGCTGTCCATCTGTGAATGCTCCCAGTATTGTGAAATCTTGTAGGTTTGTGAAAATGGTCATTGAAGGGCTAATCAAAAACCTGTTGAAGTCAATGGCTTCATTGGGCTTTGGATCTGCCATTAGGGCCTAGTCACGTGAGGGGACAGGCATTCTCAACTCTTACTGGTGGCAAGATCAGATGCTAGTTTTACATTCATAATTCATCAGTTATTGATAATTACTAATATGTTCAAGTGGATATCAATAAAATTATCGTACCTCTGTTCAGCACTGCTGTTTCTAATGAGGGACTGTTCAAATGGTACAAATCATATTAAGCTAATGAATTATGGAGGCATTTTAGTAGGGGCACTGGAACTGTGAGGGATGCTTTAGAGCTTAAGTGTTAACTCCAAAAGGTGTAAGTAATGAATCCTATCAGTCTGTTATATTGAAGGAGTTATATTGCAATCATACATTATTAATGTGTTGGAGACATTTGTGAAAAAAATCAAGAACATTGTTTTGAAAGAACTAAATAGATTAGAGCAGAGAAAACTGGTGGTAGGGAGTTTGGTTTGGTTTACGAAAAGGAAAGCTGTAGGGACTGAAAACTTTTACTCTGAAGTACTGTTTGTGATTGTGCTTAATTTTTTTTAACTACCTCCATATTGTGTGATTATCATTGAGTTTTAAATACACAGGGACTCAGTGTCAACGTTAATACTAAAATAGCTATACATTTTGTACGTTACACCTACATATATGGAAAAATACCTGTGCTTCGTTATGATTAGGTTCTCTACTAACACAATCTTATTCTTGATTCGAAACCCCAGAATATTTTCAGTGATAAATGGTTTTAATAATTTGACACTGTATTTGGCTTTATAAATTCAAAGCTTTCTGACGTGTGAATCAATACAATAGGTTGTAAATATTGCATTCATATCTTTGACGATCCATACTGAATTTTTCAAAGACTTCTATCTGACAGGAGATCTTTCTCTCCTCCAGCATTAATTAGGTGATGATAATTGGGTCTCTCTAGGAAACACCAGAGCAGGAGAGGGCACCTGGATCCAATGTGCAAGGAAACCCAAAACCAACCACAGGTTTAAAATTTTATAAAGCTACACAAATATTCTTTCTCACTCTAATGAGCATGTCAGAGAAACTCTCCTTTTTTGGTTTATTTTGACAGCCTCCTTTGCAGAGACTTTTTAAATTTAGAGAGATGATAAACTTTTTGTTTTCAACATGGGGAAACAGTTGCTATCTCTCTGCTTCTTGGAATAATTTACACAAATAAGTGGATCCTGGAGACCTTATTCTCTGTTTGCTATTGTCATATTGTGTCATTTTTCAAGAGAAAAAATCTAAGTAAGGGATTTTTATAATTGGAGATATACCAATCTCCTAGAACTGGAAGGGACCTTGAAAAGTTATTGAGTCAAGCCCCCTGCCTTCACTAGCAGGACCAATTTTTGCCCCAGATCCCTAAGTGGCCCCCTCAAGGATTGAACTCACAAGCCTGAGTTTAGCAGGCCAATGCTCAAACCACTGAGCTATCCCTCCCACTAAAACACCTACGTGACTTAGGAGCAAGATTCCCATTGCCTTTCAGTGGAACTTGTGTTTCTAGTGACTTAAGTCTTATTACAACGTCTAAGTGAAATAATTTTTCCTTGGGTTTTTGGAGGCATAATCAGTCCCTTGTGATCATAGTTCCCTGGATGACCTTCTTTAACTGGAAGTGAAATTCTAGTCTTATTTAAGTCAATGGCAAAACTCCCATCGACTTCAGTGGAGCCAGGATTTCACCCCAGGAGTCCACAAGGGATTTGGAATGTGGGACTGTACAAATGTTGCAGACATGTTTTACACATGCAGGTAAATATAGTAAAATAACATCAGGTGAGCTACAGTCCAACTGCAGAGTCTTAATAGTTCTTTGATTTTTAACAGGTTTTTGTTTGAGAATATAAGGAATCAGCTTTAATTCCATGTTTGGTTTATTTTAGTGTGTGTGTTTCCTTTGTCATGCTCAATCTATTCTCTTCATCAGGTATCCCCATGACCTTTTAAACTGATCTGTCAGTTCAGCGTCTCTTTACTGCACACATGAGCTCTGATACTGAAAAGCAGTCCCCAATAGACATGTTATGGATGGAATTTTCAGAAGAACTTGGCACTTGCCCAATTCTACTCCTACAGGAGTCAACAGGAGTTAAGCTAGCACTGAATGCTTTTGAAAATCCCATTTTATAGTACAGATTTTAAATTGGTACAAATTTAGCTTTGTACTTAGATTGTAACTTCTTTAGGGCAGGAACTGTTCTTTGGTTGTGTTTGTAGAGCACCTAGAACAATGGTCCATAACTGGGGCTCGTAGTCACTTCAATACAAATAATAGTTAGCTTGCGACCATTCATACTATTTACCATATGATGAAAACAGCAGGTTTATGATGAAGTGTTTAGTTTTGGTAGAAATCATTGTTCTATTTTCCACATTTTGATTGCCATATAAAATGCTTCCCTGCCATGTGATACACAAGCATAGGAGCAACAATGATACCATTTGTGGGTATGTCTCCATTGCAGTCAAGGTGTGTGATTGCAACATGCATAGACATACCTGAGCTAGCTTTAATCTAGCTAGCTTGCATACCATTAGCCATGAAGTTGCAGCAGTGTGAGCTTCCGTGCAGATTGCACAAACCTGCCAGGGACCCTCGTTTATTACTAGCCCACGCTGAAGTCCCTTGCTGCTGCAGATTCACTGCTATCAATATACAAGCTAGCTAGGTTAAAGCTAGCTTAGGTGTATCTACACATGTTGCAATCACAAGCCCTGATTGCAATGTAGACATATCTTCTGTTATGTTGATTGAATGGCTACTTGATCAAGTTAAAATAATTTAAGCTGACAGAAGTGATATTGCTGCTTTTTACAGAGGATCAGATTTCAGATTGCTCTAGTAGTATTACTTTCTTTAAAATGTCAGTGAGAGCTTTTTGTAAAGTATTAGGAAACCCCTATGTGATATGCCCTATCTGCTGCTTTCTGATTCATATTGAACTGATGAGGGGAATTCTCTTGGGTTTTGAAAATGTCCAGCCTAAAGAAATGGGAAGCTAGAGAGAGCTTTCTCTGAATCTTAGAAAGTCTTCCCTCCACGCACCAAATTGAACTGTGCTGTAATATTATTTCATCTTGTCATACATGTGTTAACTTTAGAACAAAGATTTTTTTTTGTAATCACTTCTTCCAAAAACATATACAGTTTCCAGAGTTATGTTGTACACACATCACACACGCACGGATGCATGCACACACACAGGTTATAGATTTCTTATCAAGTAGGAAACAGGATTGCCAGACATATGAGATCTAAGGGCATGTCTCATAGACTCACAGACTTTAGGGTCAGAAGGGACCATGATCATCTAGTCTGACCTCCTGCACAACGCAAACCACAGAATCTCACCCACCACTCCTGTAACAAACCCCTAACCTATGTCTAAGTTATTAAAGACCTCAAGGTGCAGAGAATCCTCCAGCAAGTAACCTGTGCCCTACGCTGCAGAGGAAAGCAAAAAACCTCCAGGGCCTCTGCCAATCTGCCCTGGAGGAAAATTCCTTCCCGACCCCAAATATGGTGATCAGTTAAACCCTGAGCATGTGGGCAAGACTCACCAGCCAGCACCCAGGAAAGAATATACTTATATCTATACTTCAGGTGCTATGACAGCGCAGCTGCAGTGCTAATGCAATGCCACTGTAGCACCATAGTATAGATGCTTCCTACCAAATAGATCTTTCCACTGATGTAACTAACCCACCTCCCCAAGTGGTGATAGTAGTTAGGTCAATGGAAGAATTCCTCTGTTGACCTTCTACAACAGGATTAGGTTAGCTTAACTAGTGCACTCATGGGTGTGAATTTTTCACATCCCTGAAGAATGTAGCTAGGGTGATTTAAATTTTAAGTATAGACCAAGGCTGTGAGACAGTGTTTGAGCAAAGTGCTGGTGGGTAGTGAATGCCATAATAAAATCAGTAATGTGCAGTGGCAGATTAGCACATAGGATAGTAACTCAGGGCATGTCTATACTTATTGCTAAATTAGCACCGTTGCAATTGAAGCAGCGGTGTCAATTTAGCAGGTCTGGTGAAGACCTGCTAAGTCAGTGGCAGAGCACTCTCCCATTGACTTCGGTACTCCAGCTCCCTGAGAAGCATAAGGTAAGTCAGTGGGAGAGCGTCTCCCATCGACACAGATTGACTTAGAGCGGTGTAGAAACTCTAAGTTATGCTACTTCCGTTATGTACCTCAAGTAGTGTAACTTAGGTCAACTTACAGCTTTAGTGTAGACCAGCCCTTAGTGCTATGTTTCCCACAAGCATTTCAAAATATGTCAAAAAAGTATTTGCTTTTGGATAATTCTCCAACCACAATAAGTCAATAAATACAAATGTTAGAATAGTAAAAAATCAAAAGTTTCTTCTGTATATACATAGGGCTCCCCACTGATGCCACTGAAATACCTAATAATTCATTGGTTGTTAAGCGCTTTTGGAGATCTGTCGCTACATGTTACAATGGGATCTACTGGGTGCTCAGTATTTTTAAAACTGATCCTAATTGTGAATGCTGAACACATGTAAATCTGGCCCTGAGCTCTTGAAAATTTCCCTCAAATATTCTGACATTAGACAGTTGGCTTTAGCACACTCCTCCATATCCTAGAGTATAGCAAACCCTGGGATCTTCAATAACCTCTATGTCCATTAAAGGAATTTTTCATCTTGGCTTCTCTAACTATTTCTTCTAATTGTTCAGTAAAACATGGTCACTGTCGGTCTTTACACCATCCAATTTAGTGGAACTTACAGAACCACTGTGAGCGTTGTGTGGGTTTTTTGGTTGTTTTTTTCAATGTTGATAAATGCAAAGTAATGCACATTGGAAAACATAATCCCAACTATACATGGGGTCTAAATTAGCTGTTACACTCAAGAAAGAGATCTTGGAGTCATTGTGGATAGTTCTCTGAAACCATCCACTCAATGTGGTGCAGCAGTCAAAAAATCTAACAGAATGTTGTGAATCATTAGGAAAGAGATAGATAATAAGACAGAAAATATCATATTGCTGCTATATAAATCCATGATACACTCACATCTTGAATACTGCATGCAGATTTGGTCACCCCATCTCAAAAACACTATACTAGAATTGGAAAAGGTTCAGAAAAGGGCAACAAAAATGATTAGGGGTATGGGACAGCTTCCATATGAGGAGAGATTAATAAGACTGAGGCTTTTCATCTTGGAAAAGAGATGACTACAAGTGGGATATGATAGAGGTCTCTAAAATCATGACTGGAGAAAGTAAATAAGGAAGTGTTATTTACTCTTTCTCATAACACAAGAACTGGGGGTAACCAAATGAAATTAATAGGCAGCTGGTTTAAAATAAACAAAAGGAAATATTATTTCACACAACGCACAGTCAACCTGTGGAACTCTTTGCCAGAGGATGTTGTGAAGACCAAAACTATAACAAAGTTCAAAAAAGAACTAGATAAGTTCATGGAGGATCAGTCCATCAATGGCTATTAGCAAGGATGGACAAGGCTGCTGTCCCTAGCCTCTGTTTGTGAGAATCTGGGAATTGGCAACATGGGATGGATCATTTGCTGATTATCTGTTCTGTTCATTCCCTCTGGAGCACCTGACATTGGCCACTGTCGGAAGACAGGATACTGGACCATTGGTCTGACACAGTATGGCCATTCTTATGTAGGAAACCTTCAAGGGAAAATTCTGCTGGCAAAATGTAACACACACACAGATCATCAATGTTAGATGCCACATTGGTATAATGTGTACTTACCTTGACAATATATAAAATCTGCAGTTTAGCAGCTGTTAACAATTCCTGTAAAATATCAGAATTTCCATATAGCAAGAAGAGCTGTGTGTTATTTTGGAAAAGTGGTGTATTGCATTTTCTTCCAAAATAACTGCTTGGATCATTTGAGATTCTAGTGACTTGTCTTCCACTCTAGAAATTAATAGCATCAATGCTAAATATATATATATAATTTATCCCAAGCATTTAATGGGAAAATTACAATCACTTTTTTGGTTTTTTGGTTTGTTTTATTTTTTCACTTAAGCAATTTGGCAGTGGGAAAGGCCCTACTGGGTTCTTTCTTTGAAGTCTGAAAAATCTGGCCTGGGTTCCTTACTTGGGGAAAAAGAGATTTTCCTTATGCAACAATTATTCCCCTAATGCCATGGGACACTTAAGGTGCATTGTATTTTCCTAATCCAAACATTTAGCTCATGTATTGTTTACACCAAGGAATACTCAAATGAGGCTTGCAACATTTGGAAAGGAAACCAAAGCACCTTCTAATAAGGGATTGTCCTCTCATTAGACCTACTGATTTTCCAAAAGCTGTCTGCTTTATGTAATGCATTATAATTATATGACAGGAGACCAGTGGAGAATATGGCATACAGTTTCCCATAGGTTTCCTTTCTGAGATAAGAAAGATAAACACTCTGCTTTGAGTCTCAAAAAAAAAAAAAACCCTCTGCAGTTTCCTGAGAGGCAGTTGAATGTTGGATGATTTTTGTAGCTATGTCTTTTCATTTCCAGACAATGATCTGTGTCATGTGGGGAAACTGGGTGTACAAAGTAAGGAAGCCCCCTGGACTGAGGTGTATGTCCTGGGCTTCCTGAGAATGTGGCTTATCTCACAAGGGTCCCTGGGCATGCACACTGTTTTATCTGTGCAGATCACTCAGGGATAGAGAGGCTGTTTATTTTTGCAGGGCTCTCTGTTCTGGGGAAAATGGGATGCTTTTAATTGGGTCTCTGTTCTCTCCATGGGCCTGCTCCTGCTCCACTGAAGTCAATGGCAAAACTTCAATGGGAACAGGATCAGGTCCTAGGCAATTTAGGCTATGCATAACTTTACTCTGGAGGACCCAGCTGTGGGAAATATTTTCCTTAGATTGGCTTCCCCAGTGTAAAGAGAGAATCTCTAGTTTCAGAATAAAACAAATAGCAGCACTACACTCTGGTTTATTCCACTCAGTGACAAACTTTTAATTACTGAGTTGTAGCTCTCCCCCCTGCCCCTTCCTTCCGGCTGGTAAGAGTATATTCCAGTGCTTGGGTGAGAGATTTAAATATGTACTGAAGAATGATTCCACAAAGAGAAGTTGTAAAAGCTGTAAAGAAAAATGTAAAATTCCTAATATTAGAAGTTAATAAAAGAAGTCAAACACAGCAGGGCAAGTTTTCAGAGAGTCTCAGAGTATTGCTCTGTTTATGTGCTTTGTTTAGCTCTCTCATTTATAATTATTATTTCTTACCAAAGATTTGTAATGCACTGACATCTGCTGTGTGTTTTACTAGTGCACCAGTTAGACAAAGGTGCCCAAATACGCTTTGCTGGCTATACTTTACAGCAGCTTGGAGGTGACAGAGGGCAGGGAAGGAGGAGAGGAGGAGAGGCTGTATGTTACCAGCACACAGAGGATTATTATTTAGACAAAGCAAGTAAGAAACAGCCACCCTGCCCCAAGGATCTTACAATCTAATTAAGCTTGTTCTACTGGACGAAATGAACATTCTGTCATTAGAAATCCAGTGACCCAGAAGTAGGCTGACCTCATAAATCTGACCAGAGTTTCTGTTGGTTGGGTTTAGATATTACAATGAATCCAAATCTATTTTTGTACAATGTTTTCATTTGTGTTGCCCACTAATCAAGGAAGCAGCCATGTGAGTTTACAATTTGCCTAAAATAACACACATGATCCTGATAAATAGCTTTCTTGCCGATTGGCAGAAACACTGAGATGAAAATTCAGCAGAAATGAAGCAGTGTAATTGAATAACTTGACAACTGTGCAGTAAGCACTGTATCGTTTTCAGTTATTCAAGCTTGAGTAGGCCTGTAATTTAGCAATAATCTAGTACTGCATACTATAGCAGGGGCTGTCACTGAACAAAGCGTATCTTTCTTTTAAAACTATTACAACAGCAGACCAAACTGAACACTTTCATTGTTAGCATGGAACTTTGCTACCAAGCTGTATTTCCCCTGAAATATTATATTGATTGATCCCTGTCCATTGTGTTTCACCAGTTGGAGGTGCCCAGTAGCAGCATGAACCAATGCTATGGCTTTTCTCCCTGCAAAACATTCATCCTGTGCAGAGGACTACATAAGGCCTGTGCACTACTTAAACCCTATAGAGCTTCTGCCAGTGCTCTGCACAGTGCTGAATTTCACCCGAGATGTCAAAAATACTAAACTCAAGAGTGGAGCTGGTGGGGTCTTTTTGTTTGTTTGTTTTTGTTTTTTTAAGTCAAAACATGTTTTGGCTAAAATATGGCTTTTTGACCAAATTTTCCTTTTGGGCCAAAATTTCCCAGGTTCTTACTTAAATGTTTTATTTATTTCTTTATTTGTTTATTTATTTTTATTTGCTACAAATGTTTGTGTTTTGGTTAATGCACACAAACACACACACACCACAAACCCAGAAAAATGTACTAGCTCTACTGAAATCTATTCTATGGCAAAAACGTTCAGAATTTCAAAACTTACCTCTTTCTCTCTGGTAGGGGTATAAACATCTGGTGGAAATGTGTTTTCCTCTGTAGACATAAAGCTAAACAAATATAGTAATGCTGGTAAACAAATTCCAGATCTAGTGAGGAGTGGGTGTCTGCCAATTAGCCCACCAGGCTATATATTTGTCTTTGCAGTGGTTACATCAGGGTAGCACGAAACCTGGCATACAAGTGATCCGATGTATATTTACTTAAGCAGTAAAAATGGCAGCTTCTAATTTCTTCCCTTCAAAACTGAGTGTAAAATCTTGGATTATAAATATACCGTTTACTAAAGAAATTAAACTGTAAACTTTTTATAATGGATTGTTTCTTCATTTGTTTATTCCCAGACAAATGAGTGGTTGTTGGAGGAAAGTGCTTTAGTTGGTTAGATGAATGCCCATGCCCAAGCACTGTCATCCAATCCCCACGCAACCTCTGGCAGATGATGAAAATTCTAGGTCACGTACCTTGGCAAAAGGAAACAGAGCCAAACCGGAAAGCAGTTTTAAATTGTAGAGGGCAGTAACTGTAGAAAAAGTCCTAGTCCTCTTGAAGCCAAAGGGAGTTTTCTCATTGACCTCAGTGGAATCAAACGTTGACCTTACATAATTCTGTAACACTTGGTGAAAGGGACCAATTTCTGCCCTGACATACAAATGCTACAAACCCAGTGGAATTATGGGGACCAGACTGAAGTGCCACACTCACTCACCATTTTACAGATGAATAAAGTGAGCCACAGTGGGTCCAATTCCACGAGGCACTCAGACCAAGATCCTCAAAGTATTTAGGTGCCTAACTCTGGGTCTGGGTGGCTTTGGCTCTGGGAACTCAACACATCACAGGATTGGGCCCCAAGGGTCACATTTTCAAACTTGGATGTCTGAAGTTAGGCAGTGAAGTCCATATTTGGATACCTAAATAAACACATTGGTGTCTTACAAAAAAAACTATGTAGATACCTCACTTTAAGAACCCACATTTTAAAATGTAGCTCTAAGTGTCTTGTGGTGTGTGTGTGTGTGTGTGTGTGTGTGTGTGTGTGTGTGTGTGTGTGTGTGTGTGTGTGTGAATTAACTAATATTTGTAAAATGCTTTGAGCCCCCTGGATTATAGGTGTTATGTAAGTGCAAAATATTGTTATTAATGCATGTAACATTGGCTGGTAGGGACTTAGTAAGAATTAACCAAAGCATTTACAAAAAAGCCATGCCTGACATTGTAAATAGTAAAATAACTCGGCATAGGGTTGATCATGTTTTCATTCAGCTTTTGAGCTTTGCCATTGACTTCAGTGGGGCCATGTTCCTGCCTTTGTATAGCACTCTATATCTTCAGAGCATTCTGCATCTAAGAACTTACTACATTTCATAACACCTCTGAGAGGTAGCTAGGTAACTCCTTTTAACTCACTTGAACAGATTCAGAAACTAGAAGCTAAATCATGCCTCCTACTGGAACACCCATGAGAAGACCAAAGTCTAGGCTGTGTGGCCTCACAGTTACCTTTGAATAATCCTATCCAGGAAGGAAGAAAGTGTTTGCTCCTGCAAAGTGAGTGGAAGGGATGGCCTTCCTCATGGATGTCCTCAAATCTACAAGGAGATATTGCAAATGCCAGGGTATCTGCAGAGGTCCAGTGCATTGGCACTGCGTCGGTCTGGCTCTCTCAGTGAGGTGCTCCCATTGGCTGTCTCCCCTCGTCTGTGCCCTTCACTTCACACACAGTGGCTTTCCCATAAGATAATGGTGACAGTCTGCACTGTCCCTGCAGGGAAATCCATCTCAATTTGGCATCCTTCCCCCCAAATCCAGAATTTAAAATATACGGAGTGATTGCCTAAGGGCTTCTGTGGAGACTGTGTATTTGGGGTGGGTGACAAAGGCCCATCCTCTTGCCCCACAACAGAATTTTGGCCAAAGGAGCAGGCTTTCCACTTCTTTCATCCTCTCTAACAAGAACAGTGGGGTGATTTGGCCCTGATGCACTGAAAAATTTAAGGCCACAATGTTTCAAATGTGGGTGTCAAACTTCAGGCAGCCACGTTTTTAAATGTTGACCTACCTGACTTGCCCAGACTACCCAAGTCAGGAGCAGGACTCCAGATTCTGGGTTACCAGTAGCATTCTCAATCTACTAGATCACGTAGCTTCTCAAAATCCATTTGGTGTTTTTGTGAACATTTGTGTGCATGATATTCCTAGCATTAAAAGTTAACAAATAGCTCAATAAACAAAAAACCCTTTCATTTCCTTAGCTGTTTTTCTGAGTCAGATAACATCAAAGTTTAAATCCCCCAGCCCTTTATCATGCATTAAAATAAGAATGACAAAGCAAGAGACAGTTGTTTTAATTCTTCTGAACTTGAAAAATGTTCCCAAACGTCAGCTGAACGCATTAGCATGGATAATACTGAACAGAACCGGCTATAACATTCAATAGTGCAGCCCATGGCAAAGGCTTGCGTTGTTAAGTATTCTTATGAATAATTCAGTTACTTTATTGCATTTAGGCAGTTATGGGGTTGAGTAGGTGGGGATAGATTGAATTAATATCCCCAGCATATGGGCCTGATCCTGCATCATTCTACACTTAGTCAATTATATATAGTATTGTAAATACTGGTAATGTCTGAATAACTACCAGAAGTGAATAAATTCACACTTAAGGCTGCATCCTTGTTTGTAGCTTGTCTAATACAAATAAAGCTAAATAATGTTATCAGGCACAAAAGGATTCCCATTGATATTAAAGGCTATTCTTCTAGCCACATGTAACTCTCATTGAAATCAATAGGCATTCTGCAAACAGGAGTCCTATACATAGAAGGGAAGCAGGATATGGCCCTACATAAAGGTCATGAAACAGCATGTGATGTTTATATACTGGTCCCTATTATGGGCCAGTTTTACTCTTGTGGTCACTGGAATACAAATTGCGCTCCAAAGGAATTCACCCTCAGTGAAGGGAAGCTGTCAACTCTGGCCACGGCTCCACAGGAACGCAACTGACAGAGGATTCTGGGAGTTGTGTTGAATTTTTACATCTCCTAACTACCTTGGCCTCTCCCCTCCACAGCCAGCATTGCTTACACTGGCTGTGGATCTATGGCCTAGCAGCAGTTGCAGAAAAATGCTTTACTGTGCCCCGACCACCAGATGGATTTGTCACTGCTTGGTGCCCACAGACCAGGTTCTGCTGGCTCGTACCCACAGAGCCCCAGGGTTAAATCCAGCCCTATGTAGGCTGCAGAATGAAGTCACCTGTGCTTATTACTGAATTTATTTGCATTTGGAGTTTAATTCACTCTCATAGTTGTTTTTATAATTTGTATATTTCATGGACTTTTAAGGATCTTTCAGCATAGAGAAAAAGGAAACTATGTTGCAATTAAATTAATTCTAAGCAAAGCAGCTCAGAAAAAATAGGAGTGGGCCTGAATTTTCAGGTGAATTCAAATTGGCCCTGAACCAAACTTTTTCTAAGGGTCCAAAACAGTTTGGTTAATTAATTTTTCATGTATAGTTTGGTTTGCATTTCCTACGTCTGGTTCAGGGCCAGGAATGGAAATGCTAGAGAATTGTGAGTGAGACTGCTATCCTGACATTTCAGGCTTGGTCAAAAGTAGGATAGTCTGGAAATCTCACATGAAATCCTGCTTCTTGTAGCTTTCCAGCTCAGTTTACATACCGAAGAGGCTGAAATAAGTTTCAGATATAGAAACATAGTTGGAGGTACTTATATGCATAGGACTGAACCTCTGGAACTTAGGGGTGGCTGCACTCTAATTGAAACCTACAGATCCTTCTTGTTAGAAGGATAATTGTAATATTTTTGCACTAACTCATAAATCAACTGATTGTTTAGGACATAGCATGAAATTTATGGGTGTCTAAGAGCCTGATCTGGCTCCCACTGAAGTCAGGATCTAAAACTATGTCTACACTTAAACCGCTACAGCGGCACAGCTGCAGTGCTTCAGTGTAGACACTCACTACAGCAACAGGAGGGGTTCTCCTGTCACTGTATTAACCCAGCTCTCTGAGAGGCACTAACTAGGTCTGTGCATTTGAAATTATTGGGAGTTGTGCATAATCTGAGGTTTGGCCATATTTAGCTTGTTGCACAGGAATTACTTAATTCCTCCAGAGAAGTTAAGGTCTTGCTCCTGAGTAGCAGACAGTGCAATACAGAATCACTTCCAATCCCCTTTTGCTTCTCCAGAGACTGATATGTACAGTAAGATGTTTGCTGTTTTTGATCTTGTTTCAGTAAAGAAAAAGGGGCTTTGATCTGCCTCTCTTAGATAGAGATGTAATTTGCTAAACTGGAGTCGAAAGGGGAGGAGACTTAGCTTTTCTCCTTCAGATCAAACTAGTAATATAACTTGAAACCTGATGATCTCTTAGAAAAGCCTAATAGTTAATTAGCAAGGATGTGCCACTAATTGTTTTAAATTGCAACATACTTAATAGAGGTATAAAGTATTTTAGATTGGAGGAGCTCAGATACTCTGAAGATGTTCCAGTACCAGTGCAATGAGCGTGAAATAAAGAAATAGATTTGCTGCCCAAATACTTAGTTTATGCAGCCATGAGTTATAGCCCTGAGACTATAATTAAGCAAGGGCAACAGAAGAATTCTTCTGTCAACCTAGCACTGTCTACACCAGGGATTAGATTGGCTTCACTACATCACTCAGAAGTGTGGATTTTTCACACCCCAAGCAATGTAGCCAGGTCAACCTAACATTTTAGTGTAGTCCAAGACATAGGGTAATGGTTCCCAAACTGTGGGTCATGACCCCATTCAGTGGAAGGGCTTGTGGAGATCCCTACTGTGCATAAGATGTCATTTTGCTCTACAAAATGGTATCCTCTGCACAGCATGACCTTGCACACACCATATGTACACTGTGCAGCGGATGGCATTTGTAGAGAAAAATGGCTTCCTCCATGAAGCCTGTCCTCCCATGTGTGGTGTGTGCGAGGTTATGCTGTGTGGAGGATGCCATTTTGTTCTTCAGAATGGCATCCTCCAGGCTGTTTGGGGTCCCAGCGAGAAGGATTTCATTAAAATGGAGTTGTGCCAGCAAAAAGTTTGGGACTCCCTGCCTTAGGGACAGCTGTGTAGATTAGTGCGGGGGAAGGGGCTCTGAACAACCCTCTGCATCAGAGAAGTTTCCATGTTCTTAGGTGAATCAGAAACCCCATGAAGGTGAATGCAGCCTGACACAAGAGCTCTGAGAGATGAGAAATGACTCATTCATCTCAATGGGTGTTCTCCTCCCTCCACCAAAGTCTACCTTTGCCCCAATTGTGGAATATTAATTTTCAATTAAGTCTCACTCTGCTTGTGGATATTAGAGCAATATTTCTTTTAAAAAATCAGAACGAGTATGGATTTTGGAGCCTATTGAAATATTGGCTCTTAAGAATTTCTGCTCTCAGAGCAAAATTTCTCAAGGAGTCCCCTGCAAAATGCAAGCAGAGAGCAGCTAATCTGCACAATAAACATTCTCAGAAAGGTGCCAGGGGCAGGACACAAGCTCACAGGACATGGGTGGTGCTCATATTGGGTGGCCACAGCATCTCACTTGGAGCCACACACTTATCCTGACAACAGGCAGTCAGCAAACACTCTGGTTTGCAATAGAGTCCCCATCCTGCTCTACATATGTAAATTACTTTCCCTAGCTCATCAGATTAGCTTGAGCCACATTGGAGATCCAAATTTTATCCTGATGAACTTTTTAACTATTGCTTCCCCAAAGGGTCAATGAGTGCTGGACATTAGCTGAAATCAATACAGAGCAGGTGATAGGAGTTTGGGTGGGATCAGAACTATAGCTGAAGAGCTAGGTGTTTGCAAAAAAATAAAAAAAAAAGTAATAAAACCCATATATCTTGGACATCAGTTTTGTTAGAGGGGCTGCATCACAGAAATCCCTTGCTCCAACAATCTTAAATGTGTACCCCTTCTCCAGGGGTCCCATGGGGCACAGAAATTTTCAAGACAATCCACATAAGCATGTGGATTTTAGAGCATTTAGAAATATTGAGTGTTCAACAGTAAACTGGTCTCAGTCATAACAATGGTGGAGCTACCACCCCAGTAGAATCTCATTCTATAGTCAAACATTATTAATTAGCAGGTTTAGGATGATCCCCACACCAGAGAGCTGTTATGATTATTTTATTTGGACTTAGTGCTTGATAAACTTTTTGTAGAAAAATGTCTGAGCATTGATATCCAGGCAGTAGAAAGATCAGCTTGCCTTTCAAGTTGTCACGCTCTGATACATGCAACCTTTACAACTTCCTAAACAGACATAATTTCTACTTTGTCTAAAAGGGGAGGCTAACTTGTTTGTTTTTATTTGCAACATTCCTGTAGGCCAGTGACTGCAGGATGGCAGTAACCTAGGATTATCTTGCAGAGCTGTAACTAGTGAATCCATAACAGCCAACCTGAACTCTGCTGTGGGCTGCCATTTAATACCACAAGAAACTATTTGCATTTCATCATGTAACTGATGGTGTGAGTTCAAGAGCTTTCCTTGGATCAGGCTGTGATTGCAGATGAAAGAAATAAACTACCAAATGGTGAAGTGAAACATGCAGTTTTTTATAGACCAGTGCTCTAAACATGAATATGCTGTGGTGAAGAATTCAGCCCAGACTAAGGGATAAGAAGCAGAAATAAAGAAGAGTGGGAATATATAAAGGAAAAAGGTGTGATCCTGTTCCCATTGACATCAGTGACAAAACACCTATTTTTTCAGTGGGAGTAGGAACAGGCCCGAAATGAAATGGGACCGTGCAAAGCATCTTTATACGGTATGTTGGAGTTTAGACTTTATTCAAGGGGAAATATGGGCTCTTTAGAATCTGCCTGACCCTGCATTCCTTGCACCAAAAACTCCCTTTGGGATCAATACAGAATCAAGCCTGTTTGTGATTTCCCCAGGGGTCCTCTTGAATTACCCTTCATTCTATATGATTTCAGTCCAGTTCATAATAAAATTATTCTATTCCTTGTGAAGCCTGCATTATGGATGCATGGCCATCATGTTCCTGTGGAGTGCTTGTTTTTTTCCTGTAAATGCAGAAATCCTTGTACATTTGGGAGCTTGTGAAAACAAGTTTGAAGCTGCGAGACTTTTCAACTTCACAGTTTAAAGGAAAAACTAAATCCCTGGCTGTGGAATACTCCCACTTTTGCTCAAGTTTTTGACAATGAAACTCATTCACACAGGAGAGGGCACTTTCCATGTGAATGTGTCTCTGTGCTACTGTCACACATCAAGTAAGATAATTCCAGAGAGAAGATTTATTAAATGCTAGAAAATGAGTTTTGGGGAGGTCAGTGGGAATTCTGGGTGTACAAGGAATGCAGGATTGTTGTTTTTGCATGGCCCCAAAGTGTGTGAGGTGACTTACAGAACAAATAAAAAGACACTAAATAAAGCTCTTAGCCACAGAGTTTACAGGTGAAAGGCCCGATCCTAAAAATGCATATGCATGTAACTGTCCTTACATGAGTAGTTCCATTTAAATCTGTGGGACTGTTATTCTTGGTAGCTAGCCTGCACCTGGTAATAAGTATTTCCAGACTCACGCCCTTATTTTAGATGTGGTACAAGGGGGAGAGAATAACAAACAATAGGGGAAAGTGGGTAAGGATGGAAAATGGTTACAGCAATAGAATCACAGTTACTCAGTTTTGTTGCATGCATTTCTTGATGTGCCCATGAAGTTTGTATGTATTATATAAGCTCATGTATGTATATATGTGTGTTTATGCATAAGTGTGTGTGTCTATGTCTATGTGTGTGTGTATATGAGACTGTGTGTGTATGATTACATATATGGGACTAACTTCTTATATGTGACAACAGAAAATAGCTTTTTAGAATGGATTTCAAATGTATTTTAATAGACTAAGCTAAAACTGATGAACCTGTATTCATGCCAGAAAATACTTCCATTTGTTTCCCACACTATATTTATTTGATTCTCATTACTTTTAGGATAGAGAACAGTCCATAAAATGTCATGTTTACATGCAAATATTATTTTTTCTACAATTGTTTTTGGAACAAATAATCCAGGGATTTAAAATAATGCATTACATCTTTATGGAGGAGAAGGACTAGAAATACTTACAATTGTAACAAGATTGTTCATCATTACTAAAGCCTTGGTGCTTTAGTAATGATGCTGAACATAGGAAATACATTTTAAGGCCCTGAAACATAAGGGCAATTCCATTTGGAAGGGATGTGAATCACATTCCCTTTCTTTTCATCTTTCTAGGGGTCGGTGTTTGAAAGCAATCTCATTTTTAGCTGAGTGAGGGCAGGAAGCAGAAAGCTTTGAGGGTCTAATCTTGAAGTCAGTGAGAGTTTTACCACTGTCTTCAGTAAGTACAGGATCAGGCCCTGCTCTGTCAAGGAAAAGGACCTGAACAACAAGGACTACATCCATTTAATATTAAAACAGATGCATGGCTTTTCTGCTGTCTGACTGCTAGACCTTGTATCGTAACCGCCTATTTCTCCTCAGAGTAGAGCTAACTCAAAAGGTGTGTTTACTTAATGCTGTGCCTGGTAAAAGTTAAAGCTCCCCATGCTAACCATGCATATATACCTTTGAGATGGCACACTGAACGACAACATCAACGGATTAGGGTCTAGAAAATAAACAAACAGGCTTTTTAACCTGTCCCTGTTCGGGTAGCAGTAAGAGAGTTTTCCAGCTCTCGCGGAGTCATTCTCTTTGCTTACATACAGCTCATTTCGTTCTGGCTTGATGGGGGCAGAGTAATTATAACGTGGACTATTGAGAGGGATTCCTTAAAAAGAACCAAAAAAAGTGAAATTATAGTTTTTCCCGGGACACTTTAAAAACAATTCCATATAGACATCCATTCTGTCTGTATGCAGTGGTGAATATATAAAGAAGAGCGTAGCTTGGTTTAGCTGATTGGTATTACTATTCAATTTATTCTTCATTGGTTTAATGTTAAACTCTATGCTGGTATCTTGTGTTATATGTTTACCAGTAGTTGTAGGGCGCCAAGAATATGTCAGTCATCATATACGTACATTGTATGTACACATCTGTGTGTGATCATTAGAATACATTCTGTTGGTATTTAAGCTGTGATTCCGTAACATCAGAGGTAATGTAATTCATCAGAACAATAAAGTATCCAGGTTGAAATCTTAGTATTAAAGTGACCTCTTCGCTCTTTGCTTACATTCACCGCTATGTTAATTACAATCAATAGCAATGTTGTGTTGCCTTTTCCCCCTTATGTTTGTGAACTGCAGTAACTGTTCTGCAAGACTTCAGCAAAAACCGCTTTGATATATTCGATTGTCTATTAAAAACAGCGGTACCCGATTTTAATGTAAAAGACGTCCCATCTGCCTTCTTGCAAGCCGCTTTTCAGCACTGGTTTCCAAGTTAAATATAGTGCATTTTATGTAGAGACTAAATCCGTTGCTCTCCATCAAAAGCGGGGTTGGCGTTAATCTCAGCAGTTTGTACCCTCCTGTTCGGCATTCCAAGTGTCTTGTGGTTTGTGTTCCAGATTAGGAGAAAAGAAAATAGATATTTAGAACCAATTCAGGGCACAATTATTAATTGCGCTGCATTTGTCTTTATTTAAGAACTTTCTTGTAATGACAGAGACACAGCCTGTGCAAATTTCCACTATACAATAAAGCGTTTTTATTTCAAATGGACGCATTGTGATTGGCTACATTGCCTGTCGGCGGATTGTAATTTCGCAGACTGAAGGGTTTAAATTCTTGTGTTTAGCATAAACCATCAATTAAATCGATTCCTGCTTGCGACTTCTTAGCAACTCCGAACAGTTAGAATATTTTAAAAACTCTACAGGAAAACCAGAAAGTCTTTTTAAAAACCGATTCTCGCGAATTGCTTTGATTGTCATCGTGTGTCAGATTCTTTTTTAAATTTACACCAGATTTGATCTTAATATCCTGATCCAGGTCAAATATGATATAACACATTTTCTCACCAGAATAAATCAGTCTCTGTCAATCCTTCTGACTGAGACTAAGTAATATTTCCTGAGACAGGGTTATTTAAATAAAAGTGATTTCCTTTTTCACCGTTTCCCTAATTGTGGCTTCATTCTAGGAGGGAATTTCTGATCAATATCGTTCCAATGCTCTGCACCTTACAATGAAGATCTGATAGTCAGTAATATAATTTAAAGATACACGGAACTGAGGCCAGATCCTTCCATTGAAGTCTATGAACGTTTTGCCACTCGCTCTAAGGGAGCGGAACCGGCTCCTTGCAAATATTTCAGTATATAAATTGCCTTCAGTCCGCCCCCGCCCCCGTACATTTACTGTATACCTTGAACTTTGCCCAGGGAAATTGCTCTGTGTATGTCTTCATTTGTTTTGTCTGAGTTTATTACAATTACACAAGGCTTAGAAAGTGACAATGTAAAGAAACTGGCTATCTGTGATCATCGTTAATTCAGTTGACACTGAAACAGACATACGAATATTCAAACTGAAGTTCTGTGCCCTCTGAGCTGCAACATGACATTGATCGCGTAGGCAGAACTCCATACTGAACCTCCCTGTTTAAATGTCAGTGGTGTAGAAAGCCTCTGTGTTACTTACATTTCTCTTGTGTTGTCAGAATGGTCACATTCCTAGCAATCACCGTAAACGCCTCTAATATTTTAGATCTCGGTTAATTATAGCGTTAAAATGTCCAGGAAAAAGCCGAACGACTCACTTATTGCCATGTTTTTGTCTCCGAGTAGGCTCTAATTGACATTGGTGAGATTTGAGTGAACAGCACCAAACAAATAATTTCTGTTCTCTCCTAGTGCCGTGGTTTAATGGCAACATTTAATTAGCGGGGTGCAGGCAAATACTCTGGGCAGACCACAATATACTCACCTACTCTGCTACTGAAACCTGCTCTACATTTCCTACCTCTGTGCTCGGAGTCTACCGATTGGTTTGATCTTAAATCCCACTTGGCGAGGCTGTCAAAAAAGAAATACCTAGGCTAGCAGAGTTTCCTCTTCCACAGAGTGAATCCTTTAAAAGAGCCGTGCACCCAGTTTAAGAGCAGAGAGGGGAGGAATCTGCAGTTTGGAGGAGGTGATGACACACAGAACAATGCTGTTACACCTGCACCAGCTCTGGCTGCGGAAATGCCTGCGAGGAAGAGCAAGCCGGCCTGCATGGGTGGTCAGAAGAAATAGATAGCCCAAACACCACAGAAACTAAGAGACCTCTACGAGTGAACACAGAATCCTCATGCAGCAAACCTAAGTGCTCCGAACGAACAGCTGTCTCCCAGCTTTGTTTTCCCTTGGATACAAAGAATGTTCGTGTTTTAACCTAATGGAAAATCTTGGCTTGTTTACTTGGGAAGATGCACGTGGGCGATTAATTAGGAAATGAATCGCTAATGTTATTTCTCTATACTAACTACACATCGGCGTTCAAGAAAAGCTGAGTGTGTATAATGTAGATATAAAATATACACACATAAGATATACATTCCCCGTATATTTATATATATTTATATTTATGTAAATATATTGTGTCATTATTTTTCGTAACCACATTTGTACCCAGCAGGATTACAGTTATTAAAGATCATATATTTTCCTGAAAATGTGTAATATAATTTGTGTCTATATACTGAATGTTTTATACTTGTATTGAAATGTTGTTCTGAGGTTTTTAAATTTATCTGTACATAGACTGGCATTCGTGTGTCTATATTATCAATGGCAGCATACACAAGGATGTGTATACATGTACGACGGTCTATAGGTGAATATAGAGAAATCTAAAGATGCAGATAAACATATCTATCGATGTAATTATAAAATATATCAGGAGCTACACATTAGACGCGTGCAGGAATACATGCTCTTGAAGAATTGCAATCCTCCTGGGTACAAATGTGGTTACGAAAAATGATGTGGCAAGCCCGCGGCGGCTGGAGGGAAACGGAGCTTTGCAGTGATTCCCGTTCGTATCTGCAGTTCAAGAAAGTTAACGCTGCGCTTATAAAGAAAGATGCTCCGTAGCATCCTGAGCCTGTGGAATCGGAGAGAGCTGCGAGATAGTTCAGTATAAGGCTCACTAATCCTGCACTCCGGGAAAACCCACTAGAGAATTAAATATGTGCATAAAAATGCCAGGAGACTTATTTTTAACCAGATCTTCGCATTTTGATGCGCACACTCTTTGGACAACCTAGTTTTCAAGGATTGGTTCAGGAGAGCCGAAGTTTGTAAACACAGGTAGCTGTAATTATAAATGACGGCTCAATATTTAAAATGGCAGCGAAGGAGCAACAAGGAGCCTCGAATTTAGAAAATAAGCAGGCGAGTCCTCGTGCGTTGTTCCTTAGAACCAAACCGAATAATTGTTTGCAAGTCATCGCAAAATAACGTTTTAAGGAATCCACCTCCATTTGTGCGACTGCAAATGGAGCAGCCTTCGTGCCTGACTATTTTTTGTTCAATACCTTTGAGACGCTTCTGCAGGGCGTCCAGTACATGCTTCCTTCTTGCTGCTCAGAGTCGCTTTACCTGAAGATAAAAAGGGAGATAAAAATGTCACAGTCACATAGAAAATTCCGGTTAACCGGGGGAAAACAGTTCAGCTGTGTAGTCTGGATCTCTCCCAGAAAAGATTCCACCCTATAATCTCCCCCCAGTCCCTTCCTAGCCTTCTTTTGTTCGCTCATCTGCGGGGCCCTTTAAGGTTTGTAGGTAAACAAGCGCTGTCTGTTTTCGATCACATTTTTATGCGCTGGGTGAAGAAAGCCCTGCTCCGTCCTGGACCCGATCCTTCAGCCTTTACTCTTTTAATTCCGTGTTTTTTACTCGTGTGTGGAAGGGCTGCGAGAATCGAGCCCCGTTTTATTGTGCAACAGATTTAACAGGTGTGGGTTGGGATTTTGTTTGTTTTTACTTCTTTCGACTGTAATCAGTTATCTGGGCACTGTGCCAAGACTCTAGTGAGTATAAATGCAAATGTATATATAGACATAGACATCTGAGAATGGGGAAAGAGTACCCTGTATCACAATCAGGTCCCATTTACAGCTATTGATTTCAGTGTAGGGCTGTGGATTTGGTTTCTAGGCTGGGAGTGGAGGTTTGCAGTTTACTGCACAGTAGGCATGTTTGAGCTCACTTCCCTGGTGCTAAAATGAATGCCTGTGCCAGCCAAACCCAAATAACATGGTAGGTTTGCAATGAAACGTGTTAGCTTCCTTTTACTGCTGATAATATGGTAGCCTTCAGAACCTCATGTTACTATAGCACTTAGCATTTCCCCCTCATTAACTGGAAATCTGGGTAATAATTTATCCACCTTTCACTGAGAGATCATCTCTGTCTATCAGGACTTCCTCAAAATCTCCATCTGAGACAATTATTCAAAACTGTAGCAGAGAAAGTTGCGAGAAGACTTCTTAAAAACCAAATGTGAAATATGTTAATAGATCGAGAACGTTTAATTTAAATATACGTGGCCATTTGATTTTTTCAGTTTAATACCTACTCTTTCTCTCCTTTTGCTAATAGGCTAGTCACTGGGGCTTAATTACGAATTAGAGATGAACTCGACCGTGCCTCTCTGGCTGCCCCGCTATAGGGGAAAGGGTTCCTGACGAAAGCGGAACTTACAAATCAGAAAAGAGCAAGTCCTTGAGTGCATTGGAAATCTGAGCCTCCGGAGCCAGAGACGCGTTGCTGTCTCTTGAAAAACAGGCAGGGCTAAGAGAGAAACTTTACCAGCTCCTAAGGGAAAGGGGCTCTGAGTATCAGCTGGCTCTGGGCGCAAATTTGCTCCAAATCCATACCAAGAAGGGACTGACTCTGAGCCTCTGCGGGATCCCTCTGTGGGATTGGGCTTCGAGCAGCCCGGCAAGCAGGAACGCTGGTTCTTTTCCCCCGGGGAAGAAGAGTGGACTTGGGTGCCATGATGGCCAGTTACCCGGACCCCGAGGAGGACCCCGTAGCCCTGATGGCTCATGACACCAACGCCAGCAAGGAGGCCGAGCGAGCCAAGGACGAGCTGAGCCCGGAGAAGGGGGCCGAGAAGCCGGACCCCTCTCAGAAGCCCCCCTACTCCTACGTAGCTCTGATCGCCATGGCCATCCGGGAGAGCGCCGAGAAGCGGCTCACGCTGTCCGGCATCTACCAGTACATCATCAGCAAGTTCCCCTTCTACGAGAAGAACAAGAAGGGCTGGCAGAACAGCATCCGCCACAACCTGAGCCTCAACGAGTGCTTCATCAAGGTGCCCCGCGAGGGGGGCGGCGAGCGCAAGGGCAACTACTGGACGCTGGACCCGGCCTGCGAGGACATGTTCGAGAAGGGCAACTACCGGCGGCGGCGGAGGATGAAGAGGCCCTTCAGGCCGCCCCCGACCCACTTCCAGCCGGGCAAGACCCTCTTCAGCAGCGACAGCTACGGCTACCTCTCCCCGCCCAAGTACCTGCAGTCCGGCTTCATGAACAACTCGTGGCCGCTGGCCCAGCCGCCCGCGCCGATGTCCTACGCCTCCTGCCAGCTGGCCGGCGGCAACGTGAGCCCGGTCAGCGTGAAAGGACTGTCGGCGCCGGCCTCCTACGGCCCCTACTCCCGGGTGCAGGGCATGGCCCTGCCCGGCATGGTGAACTCCTACAACGGCATGAGCCACCATCACCACCACCCGCAGCAGCTCAGCCCCGCCAGCCCCGCGCCGCCCGCCGCCCCGGCCCCCAACGGAGCCGGCCTCCAGTTCGCCTGCGCCCGCCAGCCCGCCGAGCTCTCCATGATGCACTGTTCCTACTGGGACCACGACAGCAAACACAGCGCCTTGCACTCCCGGATAGACATCTAGAGACCCCCGCCCTCCTGTCTGTCTGTCTCTTGTTTCTCCTCTGTAGTGGCGGATTTGTCTAAAGTGCTCTCTGTGCCAAAAATGGGCACCGCGGAAAAATGTAAGCCCTGCTCCGCGTTTGGTTGAAGGCAGTGTAAGTGTTGAACTTTAAAACCCTCTAGCTGCAGCGAGAGACCTGGGTGATCCTGTTGGAGTGTAAGGTTATCAAGCGATGGCCGGTTTGTCTGATTTATAACGGGGGGGGGCTGACTTTTCTTTTTAAAGCATGCCATTCAAAATATGTCCTCAAACGTATACTCCATTTTGTAATTTGGCACTCTTATTTTTGGGCATTGAGGAAAGTAAACTGAGAGGGGGAAATAGAAAAACTACCAATTCGATCTCCGCTAATTGTAGATTTGTTGCCGGGACAGGCCTATCCGCTGTGTGTCACAGGACTTTTATAGTCTGGAACGAATTGCACTTCTTCAAAGTTCTGTCCTTCTGTCAAAATAGTACTTACCTGGGGACTGTTTTAAAAGCAGAACGCATGCCTACATTTCCTAGCAATGCTGTTGATATTTGAAACAAACAAAAAATAACAAGAGTAACTTGTGAAATATGTCGGCAGTGATATAGATATATGTATATTAAAGTAGAAAATGTCCTGTGAGGTCTTAAGAGTAATTTTATACTGGTCTAAAATAATATTTTGAAGTTATAAGAAAAAGACGGTTTCCTATAATAATTGGGATTTTTTCCATGCGCATTATTATTATTATTATTATTAAATAAAAGTTAAACTTTATCTTCATATTTTTGACCAAAAACCTCCTGGCCCCAAATGGAATCCTTGGTAGGTTCTGCGTTTAAGTGCTCAGCATCTTTCTTACAAAGTTTTGGTCCTCCGACTTTAAATAGATTAATGTGAAAAACATAGATGTTTATAAATATTGGGGCCAGTTCATAGCGATTTTATAAATGTTTATGTAAGCTGATAGATACTAAGGCATAGTACCATTTTTGGGACCAACTTTTCTAGAGTAAAACTAGCACTTTTATTGTATTTTCTAGCATTGTAAAGTCTCCAATAAAATGTTTTTTTCTTTCTTTTAATATTGTTTTATTTTCCTTCAGTCCTGCGTGCTCCACTGCTGATATGCAAATCCATTGAGAGATTCAATGCAAAACATTTTAATTGTCTTGAGTAGTTGCAGAGATTCCTAACATTCTAATATAAAATGCAAAAACAATGATGTAATCAGGGATAGCATTGTGTATAACACCCATCTAGAGAGACGTGTGTAGAGTATATACAGTTTATATGCGGATTACCCACGCTTGATATTTTTATTCCAAGTCTAAATAATTGAAATGGTCTAAGCAGCCAAAACGTAATCATTCTGTTTTTAAAATATACTGAAGACAGTCTTTCTTTTCTTTGTTGTCATGCAGAAATATTAAACTTTAGTCTCTTTCCTATATCCAGAGTCCGATCCTGCACTCCTAACGCAGACAAAACTCCACCTGAAGTTCTTTAGCTTCAGTGGGAGTTTTGTTTGAGTAATAATTCCCAAATCCGGCCTTAAAGGGTATTATGCTTTCACAAAGCCAGTCATTTTGAGCCGCTCCAAATTATCTAGCAGAACAGAGTAACAACTGCTTTGATTTCACTGCTCTTCTGCGATCAAACTTGCAGAGGTAGATAATACGGATTTCGTGTCCTCTTTTACAGCTGTGGTAATGTAGGATTAAACAGCTGTACTATTTGGATTAAGCCAATAACAGATTCGAACCCCAGTTTGACTCTGTCTTCTTCTGCTAAGCGTACCAATTCCATAAAGGAAAACTACACTGCTTGCATAACTGATAAACGTAACAATTCAAAAAGCTATTAAATTATGCCGGAGACATGTCAGAATTGTTTTGTTATTGGAAGGTACTTGGAAAGCATATCCTCTTTAACATACTGTGCATTCTTGACATGCCCGCTGTTTGTTGTGACTTAGAAAGCATCTAAACAGCAATTCAGCAATGCAAATAATATCTGCTTTGGCAGCTGCATTACTCAAAATGTTATAAGGTGGCAGTGCATCCTTTTTTGTAACCCCAGGCATCCGAATTTTATTTGTCCTCGAACCTGACTTTATAGTATTTACTCTACGATGTTGGTGGTTATGTTAGCAGTTGTTTCTGGGCCTTGACTTTGCTTTAAAGGCTGTCTATACTTGCTGGCGACAGACACCTTCCTTGGTTATGCAATATATTCTTGTGAGTTAAATGGAGACTGAGCAAAGAAATTCTTGGTCAGGATAAAGTAACTTCCCATCGATTTCTAATTAACGAAGGACCATGAATGCATAGTGCAGTGAAGATACAGGAGGTTAGTTTAGTCATTGTTTTATTAGATATGTTATTCCTACCGATAGCAATGGAGTCCCTCCCTGCCTCCCACCTTCTAATTTAGTGGGATCTCTTTAGCACGAAAGTAATAATGTAGATAGGTAAATCAGGGTGACTGAAAAGTGTCAATAACCTGGTGTGTTTGTGTTAGTGACTGTCCTCATTTAAAAACCTACAGGTGTTTTCAAAATCCTCTCCTTTCTTGAACGAAAAAAAATAATAACCCCGACTGAAAGTCTGACTGCATGCAGAAATGCTGTAATAATCCTTTATACTAAACAGGTCAGGGTTAAATGATAGATGAATATAATTAGATACCATTTCACAACACAACATACGTAGAAATTGTTATTATTTTATTATATTTGTGCAATTTTAAACTAGTGAGGGTCTGAGTGTGACAAATTATGCAGCTATGTCCCATAACTACATTATTGGGGACCAGGGTGGAAGAAAGCTTAACACAGACTGAAATTTCAGCAACAAAATAAGAGGCTGAGGTATGCCGAAGTTCCCAACTCCTGAGTTCCTCCTCACAGCTTGCTAACATGTAGCGCTGGTTTGAATGGCATTTCTGACTCCTGCAACAGTGTCCAAAAGAGACATTCTGATTACAAGGACTTCCTAATCTTTCTTAAAATCAGTTCAGTGATGCAGTTTCCTCTCTGTGAAAAACCTTTCCATTTTGTCCGTGGGCCTTTGCAGACTCTGCGGGGGATAAAGATGCAGCTCTTAATACAGAAAGAGAGCTTTCCCTTTATTTTCGGGAAACTTTGCTTCCACCTAAAATAAGCCCCTAGATAACATTCCACTGTCAGGCGTTCAGAGGGTAGTTCCCCCTGTCAACAAAGGCTGGCAGTCTAGCATTATTAACAATGTCTCTTGCAAAATAACGTTCGCCCCTGCATCCGAGATCTGTTATCAGATGCACAGGAAGAGGCCAGCCCTGCATTCTTGACGCATCCAAACCTCAATGCCCAAAGAAGCCTCGATATAGACGGCACACGCACAGCGTATGTGCAACTGTAAATTCCTGTGGTTTTGGGTCTCCTTGTGTGTGTGGAGAAAATCAAGATGAATGCAATCAGCACAGGCCTGAGTATCTGAATAGTGTCTCGCTGAATGCTTCATTTGATAGATTACTGCTTATATCCAAGCCTACCTGCCCTTTTCTTGTTTGTGGCAGAGTAATGGCTGCGAAGCCTTGCCAATGAAATGTTTTTTAGGATTAAGCAACCACCTGCACGTTTTTAGTCCCAAAGTAGGCCAAAGGATGCCTCAGGCTAGGAAAGCCCTTGCAGTCATATTGAGTAAAGCATATTCTGTGGTGGGATAAAACAGATCCACACACACACACACGAAGTAAAAAGGGATGTGTGGGGGGGATATCCTTTGGTGTAACTTCACTGATGTCAGTTTGCCCAGGAACAATGAGGGGGGTATTAGGGAATACTTGTAAGGGTTGGAACAAATATTCTGTGCTTCTGATCTCTTTAAAATGACACTGACCTTGATCTCAGAAAGAGATTTACATCCTTCAGTCATCAGCTTTTTCTCTTTCAAAGTGGCCTTCACCAAAATGCCTCTTCATCTTGTAAAATGCACACAAGTCACCTTCGTTAGGGAACTACAAATTCCGCCATGACCAAATCTTATTTGGCAGTAAATTCCTGACACACTCTTATTAGGGTGAACTTTCTAACGCAGATGTTCTGCCTATCGCTGATGAGGCTGGGGTTGGAAATAAAATAGTAGATTTGGTGCTTGATCCTGTGCTTCTCAATCAAACAAAAACTCCCTTTGCCGTCAATGGGAGCTCAGTCTGGCAAGCGACTGCAGGATCAGGCCCCCGTTTCATAATACATTGTGAGACCATCTGCGTTCATCCCATTTATTTTTGTTCGAGGCTTTTCACTTTCGACAGAGGGGAGAAAGGGACCATTAAAACTAATCGCTGTAGAGGAAATATTATTTAGTGCATACGCACCTCTGAATGTTTTCATTGCACTCTGTGCAGCCTTTACCATAGGGTCTTCATTTGCCATAGTGTGTTCAATTTACCTTTAGTGGGCCCGATCCAACGCCTGTTGAAGTCAGTGGGAGTCTTTCCTTTTGAGCTCCATGGGCTTTAGATCGATTTTTAAGTCGCAGAGTCTATTTTTGTTGGTTTTAGTTTTGACCTAATGTAAGTTTTCACTCCAGTGGTTGCAGATAGCAGCCCCCAGTACTTTATCATAGCTGGAGACAAAATCTTATAACAAATACGGATGAGAGGAGAGTCTGAAAAAACTCAATTTCTATACTGGCAGGAGCACAGATGTATTGAGTCGGCAGTGAAATATTGTTAGCGGCCTAGGTACTCAGGAAACCACTGTAAGTACATAGATGGGTTAAGTCTTATGGGCTTTTCCTAGGACTGGACTGTAGGAAAATCAGGATGCATATCTGGAGGGGAAAAAAGGAAACGAAGCAGTATTGTCTGTGCCTCTTACAGGTCCCTGGGGGTTAACGTGGACAATATAGATCCGGACAGTTGCGCTGGCTGTCACAGTGTTTGTGTCTCTCTCTGTCACCCACACACAAATATATGCATTTGCAACATAGCTAAGCTGTATTAACTGTCCCTTTCCTTCTCGAGGCTGCATTTGTTTAGAGCTTAGTCTGAAGGTGAAGTGAGTGTTTACCAGAGTTTCCTCTGTGGATTTAAAGGACCTGATCCAAAGCCCATTGTAGCCAATGGAAAGTCTCGCCTTTGACTTGGATGGGTTTTGGATCTGTCTCCTAACGCGGAGGAGTTTATTACTCTCAGCAAAACACGTGATATATCTGATTTCCACATGTATTGTTTGTCTGAGCTCTACGTTTTGTAAGCAGATTTATACAAGTTGATCAGAATAACGATGGCACATTTTGAAATTATAAATGATTAAAACTGTAGTAGGGTGATGAGTAGAAGACCTAGACATAGCATTTTAATATCTCGTTCTTCTTTTTTAATGCCTTAGGTTTCCCCCATGCAATTTGAAGTATGTTTGTGGGGACGGATCTAGATCTTATAGACAAAATGAGGTAGTAAACCGTTACAAAAATATCGAAATAAAGGGGAATATCATAATGCGATTATTTCTTCTAGAAGAAGAAAAACTGGCTAGGAATAGATGAAGCTGCAGCTGAACGGCATTGTCATGCCAGATTCGGATAAAATCTGGGTCAGATTATTTCATTATGATTAATGTTGTTTTTCATGTATCGTTATTATAGAATATTAATGTGTCAGTATCTTCTTTTTGCCCCCACGCTAGTGGTCAGATCCTGGCTCCCATTTGGACACAGATCCTCAGCATCTCTTTTGAAGAATTCTGCTTTCAAAGCTGCTGATAGGACATGGCTAGGTATTATTGTGGTGCGATCGTCTTAACTAACCAGTACAGTGGCTTTGCATAGATTTCATTTACTGTTGTGAGCGAGAGACGCTAGATGGATAAAGTATCAGGGGGTAGCCGTATTAGTCTGCATCCACAGAAACAACAAGGAGTCCGGTGTTTCTTTAAAGACTAACAGATTTATTTGGGCATAAGATTTCCTGGATAAAAAACCCACTTCTTCAGATGCCCAAATAAATCTGTTAGTATTTAAGGTGCCACCGGGCTCCTTGTTGTTTAGATGGATAAAGACCTGTTAGTGGAACATCTATAATTAGTCTTTAGTAAGCCAAATAACGGATAGCCAGGAGTTTTTCCACCAAAATACCCTAATGATAATCTGTTGGATTATCACACGAGGTTTTTTTGTTTTACTTACTCACACTAGTCCTAACCTAACGTGTTAATACTGTGGGCAGGTTAGGATCGGATAGCTGCAAAACTAGCTTCAGGAATCACAAAACAAAACAGTCCAGGGCATAGTTTAGTACAGGACATTAATGTTGTGCGCGTTGTTTTAAAATATCCAGCTTCTGCTGAGCCCTGAAATCAAGCCCGGGAGTAAAAATCAGAAAATCCATTAATCCTGTTTGTTTGCTTGCTTGTTCATTAAACTCTGAGAGATGCAATAACATGCTTGGTATTACACCAACTGCTCTTTGGCCCATTCAGCTGGTCCTAGTCAGTCCATGATCGATATTTTAAATATTGAATGATTGTTTCCTTTGAAACGTCGATGCGATTTTCAATTTTAAAGTAAACCCGAAATGTATATTCTAATAAGAACAGGTCTGAGTTTTTATATTAACACCTGAAAATATTAGAAACTAGAGTTTTACACTAGGGAATCTTTTCCTTCCAAGATTACCTATCTAAAATTACCACAGACGATTAAAAATATCACTCTACAAGATATAGCATATGCTTGAGTTTTTCTCATTAAATAAAGAACGGTGAATACTAAAGCTGTGATCTAGCACAGCAGCCCATAGCAGAGAGGTGTCGCGTCTGCTTCTGTAAAGGTGGTTTCTGCCCTTCTTTAAAAACAGTGTATTCAAAGTCTGGCTTTAAATGTGACTGCATTAAATCCCTCCTCTCTGTAGCTGGTCAAAGGCTCAGCGTCAGAATTCTTATTATTTTAAGATTTCCGAGAATTTTTTTTTCAGTTCAGAAGTGAGCAAAGGGTTCGATTCTGCAGTCCTTACTCGGGCAGGTTTCCCATTAACACGGAGATTTTGCCTTGGTCAAAGCCTGCAGAGTCGGTTCCCAGAAAAGGGAATATTACATGATAGGAAGGGGAGGCGTTTTGTGACTCTCAAAACAAGGGGGCTTTCCTTTTGTGTGCTTGTTTTTGTTTCCCTGAAATCTGAAGCACAGTATGCAGCCTAGGTGCTTCTGGTATTTATAAAGAAATACCTGAAGCTGCCCAGAAGTTGAAAATTTATCTCGCATGGCCTTTGTCATAGTCAGATAGTGTTAAGCACGTGTGCATTCCCACATAAAGCTCTTAATGAAGAATACAAGCCTTGCTGTGTGTTTCGGAGTTAGTGCCACACAGGACTAAAAGGGAATACAGTACATATCTGGTCCCCAAATATGGACCAGTAAAGCAGCTATTTTGCTCTGTAGTTTGTTTATTCAATTGACATAGCATGGTTCTGATCGACTGGGTGCATGTTATAAATGAGACACCTTTCCAAAATATATCCTCTAGTTCAGCCAGAATTCGCGCTCATGATGCAGGAATCACTGTGTGCATTTCTTTGGCCTGTGTTCTGCAGTAGGTCAGGCTAGATGATCATACTGGTTCCTTCAGGCCTTAAAATCTATTAACGTTTCCCCCAAATGTGTAATTACCTGAGAGAGATGGAGCTATCCTGGCTTCGGGGAAGTCTGTTTTTGTTTGTTGTTTCTCTTTTTAAACTACTGTAAAAAGGGGAATTAAATACAAAAACACCTACATGTAATGGCTGAGACATGAAGAAAAACAAAAAGCCAGGAAATTCTAAGTTAAGCCTGGCACGGTGTCCTTTTGCTCCCCGCACCGCAAGGGGGTTAGATAAGGATGGAGTGTCAGCCTTAACTGTGAATTTCCTGGTTTGTGTGTGGTTTGTAAGTACATCATCATCCTCCTCCTCCTCCTCACTCCAGCGTCTTTGTGTTTAATGTATATGCAGTTCTGGCCAAGAATCCTTCAGATGCCAGTGAATGTCCCATCTGTAATGTATTTAGATACTTGATAGCTGATACAGTATCTGGAGGAGATGTTACACGTTAGACTTAAAACAATCTTTCCTGCTATTTTTAAATTACTGAGCTAATTATTCCCACCTTTGGAAGCTATTTAAGCAGAAGTTTGTTTTTACACTTAATTATATCTCTCTCCGTCGCCCCCAGTAGAATCTGATCAGTTGCAGCTTCTCAGTCCCCAAACTCGATTCTAACAGAAATCTGTTCCGATCGGCGTATGGCTAAAGGATGGAGTCTGTCTCTTAATACCCCTTTGTCGCTCTGAGTCACTTTGCATTTACAGTAAATCCATTTCCACTCCCAGTGCTAAGATTCTTGCTGGAATTTGCATGCTGCCATTCCTGGTACAGTAGGTTGTTTTCATTATCATTTTCTATGTTTTATAAACAGAGGTCGCAACTGAAAGTAAACGGTTCAGTTTATTAACACATTCACCGTGTTAGCGTTTACTGCGGCAATGCCCCCTTTCCCTTTTGCTTATCACAGCCCTTCATTTAAATACCAGCAGTTGCTCTCATAACAAATTTAAATCTTCGCGGGAGAAATTAAACCGAGGGGACATGTTTAAGGTGAGCCCCACGTTTGCAAATGTTCGGAAACGTGAATTATTATTGTAACGCCTTTTTCAAAACAAGGTAGGAGAAAATGCGCTATTAATAGGGCTGTAAACAATGCACACACATACCGCTGGGGCATCAGGGCTTTGTGCACTGTGAAAACGGGAGTGCTGGCGTGGGGGTTAGTCACTCAAGGAAATAACACCCCAGCTTTCCTGTGAAAGGCAGAGTGCGAGAAAGGAAAAGCTGGAATTCCCGCTTGAACCTTTTTCTTGACGGCTGTTAATAAAACAAAACGAGCTACCAGGCAAAACTGAGTAAACAACGGGAAAAAATAAAATCCGCTTTGGGGAAGGCGGCGAGGTCTTTCTGGGGTGTTCACCTATGTGGCTAACAGCAGGGCGTTAGACCTAATTAGTATTGTAGATCTGATCCTCTTTACTTGAACTCTTCAGTGAAGAGCAGATAGATCCTTGCAGGCTTTACTCAGGCAAAACGCCCACTGACGACCAGTACTAATGTCCAGCTTCGTCTGTGATTTCTAACAGACTTAACAACCTATGATCCATTTCCAGTAAGGGAAATTTTCAGAGGTAAAATATCATTAAAACATACCAAGTTCCCCAGTTTTAAAGCTCTGAATGACCAGAAAGTTATTTTCAAATAAATCCTGTTCTCGTTAGTCACTAGTAAAAACGCCCACTGAGTTCAATGGGAACAGGATTCTTTATTAGCAGCAAACCCCTATCTAAATATAATTTGGTGCAAGGACTGTGTTGAGGTTTCTGGCTAGGAAGCTAGAAGCTTTAGGAGCTCTAAAAAGGATAATTGGATTTTGCTCTCAATCTGTTTAACTCTGAACCTGAAGCTTCTTTCTACTAAGTAAAGAGCAACTGAGTTCCCTTACAGACTAGAAAGCCCACCCTGCTGTCCTTGCTCAGCCATGGCTCCCAATGCAGTCTCTGGCTGTCATTTCAGGGAATGACATTTCACCCTGGGTACCTTTAGCTTCCAAGATCCGTTGTTGTTTGACCAAATATGTTTGTAACGACCAGATACTTTTTTTGTAGCAAGCAATTAACTATGATGTTAGACACGTGTGCAATGGTGCTTTGTAAACAGCCGGGCTCCTTGAGTGGTGCCTTTGATTTTAACATTCGTTTGTCAGGCTGCAATCCCTGCCAAATCCAAACTAGACAGGACTTCAGTCGCGACTGCGTTCATATTTTAAAAAGTCTCATTTTTGCACCAATCATCAGTGGAAATCCAAATGGACTGCACTTCAGGGAGTCAGCGGGAGCTGTGTCTGCCTGGGGACTGCAGAATCGGATCCTTGCTTCTCTGGAAAACGACTTGTTAGAAGACTGAGTAATCATTTAAAATATTGAACCAGATGCCACCAGTCTCTCTCTCTCTCTCTCTCTCTCTCTCTCTCTCTCTCTCTCACACACACACACACACACACACACACACACAGAGAGAGAGAGACTCCTGTCTACATTCTGATCACAAGCTCTGGACCGCTTAAAGCAATTGATATGGGTTTGTAGCATTAAAACGTGAACGTTTTCAAAGGCTCAGCAAGGGAGACTGTGACAGCAAGGGAGACCCAGATGTGGTTCCTAAGGAATCTCAGCCTTTGCTGATCCCTGTAGCATTCAAACGATATAAAATAATTTATTTTCTCCACTCCACCTTGGCCCAAATCATATAAATATTCGCTTCTTAACAAAGGGTCTAAAACTCTCATAGGACACACGAATCCCAAACTCGCCCTAAATCAAAGGGGAGTTTGTCCTATGGGAAGATTGGGTCCTAACGACTCGATCGTGGGAGGTGCTGAGCACCCCTCTGTTCAGGTCAGTACATCCAAGGATCGTGCCTCAAATGCCCGAGCCAGCAACTTTGTATTCAGTTGAGTAATCCTAATTCAGGTGAGTAGCCCCATGGAAGTCAATAGGAGACGGAGGGAATTACTCGCTCGAGTGAGGATTAAGATGTTGTAGGATCAGCACCTCCGTGTGGAAAAAAATCAAGAAGAGGGACTGGGAGAGACCTTAGCTTATTATTACCTGCTGACACATTGGCGTTATGTATTTGCTATCAGTGTGCTCTGGGGATGGGTGCATCCGAAATTCGAACGTACTAATAACAGGCTGTAGTAGTTATCTCGGATTCTGAGGGAGGAGAGAATGACAGCAAGTCCTACTTTATTGATAGTGTAGGCAGACGCAGGTGTGTTTTGGAGAAGCCGGGCTCGGGACCTGATCCTGCTATCGGCACATTATTCCTGCCTAGATCTAGCACCCCTGATTCTTGAAGGTCAGGGCTGGCTGCAGCAGCTGCATAGAAATCCCTCTTGCTTTGTCTCTCTGGCCTCCCTACCTGACCTGAAAACAGTCGAGGGATATGATCCTTTAGTTCACCCCCACGGAGATCCATCCTCTGTTTAAATCTGAGTTAATGTTCTAAGTAGCCTTTGCAAATATAATTAATTGAGGAAACCTCTCTCATCAACAACCAGTGGAGTTTTTTTTTAAACTGTTGTGTAAGGACTTTTAATACACTGTTACATAAACGTAGGCGATTGAGGAGACGTTTGGCAGTTTCTGAAGAACTTCCTTTTGGTAACAATACACGAAGGCTTTGAACCGCCAGTTCTTCCTCAGGCAAACCAGTGGGAACGGAAGCAGGCCCATTGACTTCCATAGGATTTTTGTTTGAGCAGGATCGGGAGCAAACCGCATAGTTTAGGTTATTCGAGCTCTTGTAGCGTTTCTTCACCCTCCTAGATGTGGAAGCTTTGGATCCATCTTGCAAGCCTTACTTATGTGAGTAAATCTTATAGTGAAGTCATACCTGATTAAAGGTGGTTTCGGTATGCAAAAGTTGTAGGATCGGGGCCTTTAGGGCTACATCATAGACCTTGAAACTTTTCCCTCATATTAATCTGACAGTAACTCCCGATTGGTTCATTTGGATTTGATGTCACAACTAAATTAAGGGAATGGCTGACAAATCACTTGCATAGTATGTCAATCCGATATAGTGTTGATTGCATGTAGCAACCTTCCCCCCGCCCCTTACTGCAAGGGACTGATATTTAATAAATGAAGTGAGCTTCTGTATCTGTGCAAACATGCAAGCAACTCAACTAGTATTTGACAAATATAAATAAGGCTGGTGACTTACAGTCGTGTAGCCAGAAAGAGGAGGATTTATTCTCTCAGCTATTCAGCGCACCGTGCGGGATCTGACCTTCTCTTACACAGATAATTTGTCTCAATTTAAATACACCCCAGAGTGCAATCTCGCTGTCCCCGCCAAGGTAAACTGCCACTGAAACCAGGAGAAGTTTTGCCTAGATGAAGCTGCAGGATTTTACCCTTGCTATCATTTGCTCTAAATCGTCTCTGAAAATCCGGCAGCCTTTCACTCCGCTCTTCCGTTAGCTGCTGATCTCTGTGTGTGTGAGAACATCAGAGCGTTTCTATTTTGGTCGCTTTCTGGGCTTTTACTCTGTGTAATGTCAATACTGCCCTCTACCCGCAACAAGCAGCATTTGCAGGCAGAATATAACGGCGTGTGTGTGTGTGTTCCCGCGTGGGTGGGGACGTGAACCAACATCGTGAGTATGCGGTATAGTGCATTGGCTAACACAGCGTCAGAACTGGAGCAGATGCCACAATGATGACTAACGTGTGGACTGGGGAATTAATTGCTTACATGACAACCCCCCCCCCGCCACTATTCTGTTCCTCCATTGCTGTCACAACATTGTTGTGTACCTGTGTGGAGTTGTGCAGTTCGGGGCTCAGCAGGAATATGCTCATAGCTGCAGTCACGTCCTCTCCTAGGGCAGGATGAACAAAGGAGGCACAAAGTGCGAATCAAGGTGCTTCATATTTATTGTACCTTGCTCTTCCCCGCCCCCTTCCTTGGCTCACGTTGCTGTGTTATCCAGCCTGATTCCTGGCATTCTTGTCCATGTTTTAAGCGGTGAAGAAGTCATTTCCAGTCCCATGGTCCGAGTTTCACCCTGAACTTATTGAAAAGAGAGTGTGGGGTCAGTTCTGTTTATTATACAACCAATTAAAACAGGAAAATATGCAAAGCCCTTCATTCAGAGAGATCCGGCCATTGTTATGTCGAAAACGAGAGATTTTTTTTTCTGAAACAAAAAAATACATGTTACTTTTGAAAAGTGTGTGTGTGTGTGTGTTTTCTCTCTCTCTTAATTAATGCCCCAGCTGACCTAAAAGCCGGGGCACGATAGTAGAGAAATATTTCACACCTCTCCAGCTTTCAGTTGCTTTATTTTTTCTCTTTTTGTGCCAAATCGGAGAATTAGATCCCCACTCCCCACCCGTTTGTTACTTTCCCATAACTCCCTGTCCACGTGCAGAGAGAACAAGCCGTGTCTTCGCTCTTCACATTCACGTGTGTCTGACGCGCCGAGCGAGCCCCGTGAAGGTGTAACACGCTGGGGCTCTCCGTGGCCTGTGGGCGCGGGAGAGGAGCGCTCCAGTCCCAGCTTGCAGTGGGCAATGTTTCCCCTTTCCCTTAGCGCACCGTGATCCCTCATTTTCACCCCTCGGGTTCGGTGCTGTTTCCTGGGGAGTTTTTCTTTGTGGGGGTTCCCCTGGCCCGGTGGCCTTTCTCCTGCGTTAAGTACTAACGTGCTTTACAGGGCAGTTTTCAATTAGAGCTAGTGACATCACTTCAGCCTTCCCTTATTTAAATCCCTTTGCCTTGTCAGACTGGTGACTCAGCTGTCTTTATAGGGAGTTGTTTTGGAAACCTGAAAACAGAACCACCCCCCCCCAGCCCCCTCCAACTCCGCTCTTTCTCCTTCCCCATCTGTTTTTAGGCAGAGGAGTGGGAAATAAATAACATTTTCTTTATTACCTTTAAAGAACAAACAGACAAAACAACAAAAACCAGGGGAGGGAGAGAAGCCTGATTGTTCAAAGGCTAAGGTAATAATTGGAGATATACCAATCTCTTAGAACTAGAAGGGACCTTGAAAAGTCATCAAGTCCAGCCCCCTGCCTTTGCTAGCAGGACCAATTTTTGGCCCAGATTCCTAAGTGGCCCCCTCAAGGATTGAACTCACAATCCTAGGTTTAGCAGGCCAATACTCAAACCACTGAGCTATCCCACCTCCCTAGCAACAGTCCCAGGAACAGTCCCATTGATTGCAGTTGGGTTACTACAGTAATGTGAATTTAAGATTTTGGACTAGGATTTAGGCTCTCTAGGCAAGTCACTTAGGCCAAATTTTCAAAAGAGGCCTGGGCCTCAAGTGCACTGAACCTGGAACTAGAGCCAGATTTTTCAGAAAAGCTCAGTAGCCAACTTGTACCCACTGTGCTGAGTTCTCCTGAAAGCTGGGCCAGTAGTTTCTGCTCCCAGATCTGTAAAATGGGGGTAATGTAATGTAATGCTCCCATCCTCCTCCTGCCTTCCCTTTGTCTTGCCCTTTTAGATGGCAAGCTCTTCAGGACAGAGTTTGTCCCTTGCATGTGTTTGCACAGCATCAAGCACAATGGGATTCTAGTCATGGTTTCAGCCTCTAGGTGCTACTGCACTATGGATATAAAAAGAATAATGATGGCATACGGAAAGGGTTTGATGCTAGAAATATCAGTGAATGCTAATAAAAGGTGCCAATATGCAACGTTTAAAATGTGGACACATTCCTTTAATCTCCTCCTGTGCTAACCATTCACTGGCTAGTGGAACACACAAAAGCAGGGCAGTCAGAGAGAAGATGTCTTTAAGTAACAATCACCAAAACAATTGCTCAGACTGACCTAATCAAATGCATTAATTTTGATCTTTGAGCTGTACTGAAAACATTAGACCTGGCCTCTTGTGATTGCTTACAATGTATTATATAACAGCCACCCTTCTGGAAAAGTGAAAAGAATTTCATAGGACTAAACCAATAGGATTCCACAAAGATGACTCTGAGGGCTTATCTCCACTGAGCAACAATGCACACTACAGGGGTGTAATTTCTAAAATGGACTAACTTGTTGCAAATTAAATCCTGTAAATCGTGCTGGTGTGCACTAAAGGTTTCCTAGCATGCTTTAATGTAGTACTGTTTGAAACAGCACTATGTTAGAGCGTACTAGGGAACCTTTAGGGCACACCAGCAGTGTGTATATGGACCAATTAATTCGTAACATGCTACTGTGCTTTAGAAATCACACCCCAGCAGGGTATGTTGCTGCACTGCATAGATAAGCCTTGAATGTCATGATGGAAGATCAAATCAGAGACAGGAAAGCTGAGGCAATCAGTGAGTTCTTACCATTTATTTGGATGGATGTTTTATTTATTTATTTATTAAAGTTTAGAAACCCGATGTGTGTTTATTAGTCAATCAAGATTCTGCAGGATTTGGGAGGCTGGAAAGGAATTCATTCAAAATAAACTGCATACTGTCTCTAGTAGAATTTGGTTTTCAATAAACATTAGTACTTAGGTGACCATGGTTGAGAGACTTAAAAATCCCTTGATAAACAGCATCATTTAGATGCCAAATGTCATTACGCTACAAGAAAGTTTTACCATGTAAGTATTTTTCTGATGTGTGTATCTTTCAGAACGGACATTCTCTGGTGAGAAAGAGTTAAGACAAAAATAACATGAATGCACAATGAAATGTAACCACTGCCACATTTTCCTTTAGGCTGTCCAGCTCCAGGTGTACAAAAGATCCCTTTCAGGAAATCTTATTATTGGGATTTCACACGTAAGTTAATTTTACTTCTGCCTACAGACAGCTCTGAGCCTCTAAAATGGGCCATCGTCCTTGTGCTCTTAAATGTCATGAAAAGTGCAAAGACGTGAGCCACAATTTGTTACATTAAATCAACACATACCCGGTTATAAAACCTGCAGTCGGACACACTTTTTAACCCTTGACACACAGGGCTGGATCCAAAGCCCACTGAAGTCAATGGAAAGACTCCTATTGACTCCTGTGGGCTTTGGATCAGGGCAATGAGAAAGTTAAGTTTTTCCTCTTATGCATATGTTACCTAGCTTCCCCTGATTTAGTGTGGCGTACATAGCTTCTTTTAGTGAACAGAGGAATATTTCAGATCCAGAAAACAAAATACTAATTGAGGGCAATTATAAAATAGTGAATAGAAATGGGATACTTTATTTCTCTCTTAAACAAAATATTCTTGTAAAGTAATGTAAGCTTAATTAAATTAAGGCAGTAAAGTGTTAATGGTGTAATGCAAGTTAAGTAGCGCATGCTATACAAATGTCCATTTTGGCCTTGGGGAGCACTGTAATGACAATAGATGTTAACTCTTTATCAGCTGGCCAAGGGCAGGAAAAAACAAGTAAAATGGTCTTACAGTTGAATCGTCTTTCAGGAGGGGCATTCACCATGGAGGAAGTCTTTCATAGGTATTAAGCTTAAAGATACGCAGTCAATTGCAAAAGTTAGTTTGAAGTATTTTCAGGAATTACACATGCCCCAGAGTCCCCCTGCCAATATTTATTATGTCAGTCACATTCCTATTTTTGCCACGCTTTCTTGTCACCTGTTGTTCTGAAAGCAAACAACAGAGGACACTGGTAAGTCAGTCACAAAGTGCAGTCAAATGCCCTAAATCAACAAGTTGAAAAACAAGAGACCAATAATTTGTCACTAACAAAAGTGTGATTTTAAAAAAAGTTAATCATCTCTCTTATCACGCAAATTAATTCACCTTAGATATGGTCAAAGAATACAAAAGGTGACATATACACATTTTGGGGAATAAATCTGGCAAGTTTCCTCTGCTGCCCTTCATGGTGTGTTGTTGGCTGTTGTTTGTGAGTATGTGGCTGACTACGGGTTCATTCATGAAAATGTTAATAAGTTTAAAAAGTGTCATGAACTGTAGCAGAAATGATTATTCATCTGAAAATTCCTCCTACAAGTGCACTATTCATTATTTCCAGTTTAACATTCTCCTCTTTCAGAATAAGACCTTGCAGCAAAGAGTTGACTAGTTGTATTCACCTTTAACTTGATTTTTAATAACCATTCTTGCTGTGCTTGCTAAAGAATACATGTGTTCAAAAAACAGTTTGCTGTTAGTCCTTCTTTTCTTCTCAAGCCATACCACAGTGAAGCAGGAGGGCCATATACTGATTGGGATCAGCAGCTGTACTTCCCATTAATATCAGTGTGAAATGCATGCCATTGGCACTTTAATTTGTGTCATCATCATCGCCACATATTTCCATGGCAACAATCTAAAGTCACCAATGTGAGATTAGAAGATCATAGCTGGATCCAGCAGAAGCAGAGCTTTGAGGGCAAAAGCTCTTGCTATAAATCCAAAGGGTATACAGAAATTAACTAGCAAAGTAAATTACTCTAATGTTCCCTCCCCTGCCATCAGATGTTCTTTCTCCATTTCCTAGTGTGCCCTTAAGATCTCCACAAATTTTTAAAAGAAACAGAGGAAATATTGAAAGTATCAGATTAATTTATTGTTAATACAGTACCATCGAACATTTGTTTTCTTGCTGGAATAACCTTTTTCCTTGTGCTCTAAATCTGATGTCCCATACAACACCGTCTTTTCTTTTGTTTAATCTTGTTTGGGAAGCCTCCAATTTTGTGTTTTTTGATAAACTACTGTTCACTTCAGCCCAGATGAGTAAAGTGCTGGCTGGGACAGTCACAAGTTACCCTGAAATAGAAATGGGAACCACTTGTTTAAACATCCTAGAGTCCCAAGACTCTATAAGCAATCACAGAAAGAGATTTTTTTTTTGAGTGAGAGGAGAGTAAGGGGATTATAGGGAAGAATGTCTGTTTTGGCTGCTACAAACACCATAAGATTTCATTTTATTTTTTTCCCCATTAGCTTTTCCATTCCTTGAGGAACAATTTCCAGTATCTGAATCAAAGAGCATTATTTCAATTTTGTTGTGTTTTATCTTAGCCTTTTTTCATGTTTTCATTTTAAAAGTGACAGATTTGGTAAAACCCTCAACTGTTTCCCATTAGGGGGGGAGAGTTCATCAGTGTGTCTTTCTGATGTTCCACATTACACATTGTAGAGTTTAAAGCCGGAAAACACACTAAGTAGTTACAGTTGGCTTGATGTATAAAGTCCTTATTTCTTTATTATTCTGAGTTCTGGGGGAGGTAGCAGAGAGAATATTCTGGAAAAGGATGAGCAGGTTTTGGTTGCACATACTTACCTCTTTAAATCAATGAACCAAATTTTGCTCTCATTTATCTGAAGTAATTTCACTACATTTGATCCAACTGGTCCATTTTCTGAAAGCAAATGAAAGGAAGATTTTCAAACTGCCTAATTGTCAGTGTAACACTTGTAAAGTGTATACAGGCCCATACATTTTTGCCTCACATGGAGCCTTATTATAGTGATGTCCTCTTCTTTGTGAAATAACATCCCTGTAGTCAGATTTGCAGTTTGCACACTGTAATGCACTGAGGGTGAAATCCACTGCTCTAGCATGTGTACTCCTGTATACACTTTAGGGCAGTGGTTCTCGGCCAAGGGATTCACAGAGGTCTTCTAAGGGGTACATCAAATCATCTAGATATTCGCCTGGTTTTACAACAGGCTACATAAAAAGCACTAGAAAAGTCAGTACAAACTACAATTTCATACACATAATGACTTGTTTATACTGCTCTATATTCTATACACTGAAATGTAAGTACAATATTTATATTCCAGTTGATTTATGTAATAATTATATGATAAAATGAGAAAGTAGGCAATTTTTCAGTAATAGTGTGCTGTGATACTTTTGGGGCCATCTTTGGTTAGCCTCCGGTGTTCAGACTTGCTTTGATTTTGATTTTTTGTTAAGATTTTTTATTTAAGATGAATTAAGAACAAGTCTTAAATGTGTTGCTTTCAGAATTTTGGATTCAGAGAAAATATACATGATAAGTTATAGCCTATCTACAGCCATATATAGGATATGCAGCAGGTTTAATACAAACAAGAGGAAGTTATTTTTCACACAATGCACAATTAACCTGTGGAACTCATTGTCATTGGATGTCGTGATGGCCGAAAGTTCAAAAAAGAACTAGATACGTTCATGGAGGATAGGTCCATCAGTTGTTATTAGTCAAGATGGTCAAGGATGCAGCCCCACACTCCAGGCAACCCAAAACATCTGACTGTCAGAAGCCAGGAGAGGGAGACAGGGATGGATCAGTCCAGGAGCACTGTTCTGTACTCTCCTCCTTAAGCTCTGCTATGGGCCACTGTTGGAGACAGGATACTGGGCTAGCTGGACCATTGGTCTGCACCACTATGGCATTTCTTATTCTCTTTTAGCCTATTGGTTCATCTTTTTATGTGTGAAGTCATGTCAAAGTTATCCTAGGTTTTTCTTATATGGGCTGAAGTGGATTAATATATGTCTGCTTGTATAAATATTTTAGAGATTGGAGAGATCATTTTCCAATAGCAAAGGAATGAATTGTTGCCCATTATTGGACATGGATACAGCTGCTTACAAGATGTTTTGATTATAAGAAAATATTGAGGAATATCATGATGGATGGAAATTTCTTCTAGACTATATGAGGTCTTTAATACATCTTGAAACTTCTGGATCACTTGGGATTTTGAACTGTACACTGTTGTGCTAGTCCTCTCTTGTTCTTAATCTCACCTTCACTTCTTTCACACATCCTTCTTTTCTCTTTGATAATACTTCTAGCCTTTGATATTTTATAGTGTTAAGTGGCAATAATACACCATGCTTCATTATAACCTTTATGACACTGTTGTCTCACCCTTTTTCTTTTATAAGTCAAATCACTGTTAAAAAAATCTCATATGTCTTTATCCTAAACCCTTGTCTTTATACCAAGTGCTGCATCTATGTCTGCATTTAGCAGTGTGAACAGTTTTAAAATGTGATTTTCAAAAGTGGTCAGTTGGCCTAACTCTGTTCGCATTGATTGTTTTTGAGGTAAAGTTAATCAATTAAACACCAACAAATCAATGTGCAAAGTGAACACTTACAAAAGATTTAAATAAGTTGTCTTCAATGGAAAATTCTTCCAGTAAAGACATGCATGTGATAGAGAAGTTTTAAAATAATCTTTCTTTTATGACTGAGTTCTCTTAAGTGTAATGGGACCTTTTACATTTTAGAAAAAGCTCTTAAGTACCTATAAGCCAATGCATGGAGTTTTCCATTTAGTGGTAAATCTTCATTTTGTGTTTCTTAGACCCAAAGCAAGTCAGTTTGCAATCTACAGATTTTGATCAAATCAGAGTTTAGGATGGCTTGAGATGCAAATGAGGAAAAGAAGATATGGGCAATGGAAAATATCCCCTTTACTACTTGCATTCATGAATCTGCAAACAGAGAATAGCTGCCAATTTATAGCCACAATTCGTACAACAAAATACAAAATAAGCCAAGCAAAGGACTTACACTGTGACAGAATATTCTGGAACCACTCTTTTAAATGATTTTATGTGAATTCTGATGTTCCCATAACATAATCAACTGTCTCCACTTATTTAAAAAAGGAATTGCATATTTGTAAAATAAATGAATGATTAAAATTCATTAAAAAACCCAAGTACAGTAGATTCCTGTGAAACTCGAGAGATGGTGAAATTTCATTTATTATGAAGTAAGATGAAAATCCTTTATTCTTTTGGTCTTACATTAATCCATGATGATGCCAAAGTCAAATAAAGGACCTTTGTGCAACTTAATTTTGCACTGGGATTTTGAATGCTTGCCTGTGCACCTGCTTGTGATGGAGAAGGAGTCTCTGGGTCAGTTTCACGTGGGCTGGCTCACAGAGTTATAATGGGTTGGGCATGGGACAAGCCTGGGGAAGAGCCACAGGATTCATTTCTATGTGGCTCTCATGGTTCCAATATCCCATTCAAGGGGCACAGAAAGGTTGCAACCACTAGTCAGTCCATAGGCTGCAGTGCTGCATCCTGGCTCTCAGGTGAATGACATCAACTTCATCTTTGTGATGATAGGTGTCATAGAGGAAGATATATAACTATATTGCTAGATTATCTAGAGCCCAGCCACTTCTCCTGAATAGAGCCCAATTGCTCAGGTTTTACACTGGAGTAGTGGATTTCACCCTCAGTGCATTACAGTGTGCAAACTGTAAATCTGACTATAGAGACATGCTGTTATGAAGAAGAGAATTTTGCTAAAAGATTTCCACGTTAGTCAAAAATTTGGGGGCCTATGTTTTCAATTGTCTACTAACAGTGAGGCCTTCAAATCTGAGCTGCTCAGGGCCTGATTTTCAAAAGTGCTCAGCACCCTCAACTCGAACTAATGTAAATGGGAAACTTGGGAGCTGAAAGTCTCTGAAAGTTAGGTCCAAGGTACTTCAGTTTGGGAATCCGGAATCAGAGGGTTCTTTTGAAAATTTGGCTTATGGGAAATGTTCTTGTTTTTCTTTTAGACATTATTTATTTGTATTACAGTAAATACCTTGAGGCCCTAAGCCAGATTGGGACCCCAGTTTGCAAACACATAGTAAGAGCCACTCCTTGCCCTAAAGAGCTGACAGTTAAAATAGTTCTGTGATATTTTTTCAGAATATTACTTGTTCTTAGAGTTAAAGAAAAGTTTTTGCTTATGTGAAACACAAGGGGCCTGATTCTTAGCAGGTGTCAGTTGCTGCATTGAAGTTAATGGATTTATGCTATATTGGTTGAGGATCTGGACTTATACTAGTGCATGCATTTAGCAATGTCTCTTTTGTTTATGCTATCCTCTGTGTCACTATATTAACTAATAGAATAACTGTGATGATATGTTTATATTTTCCATACCGTACTTGCTTTCTCCCAGACAGTTGAAGATCCATGTATTGGAAATCCAGTTGGGGGAAAGTGCCTTAAGAGCGATTACATTCTATGATTAATGGGAGGAGCACGTGTGTGCATTCTGCCCCAGTGGCTCTGATACAATATGAGAATTATTTTTCTATATCACTTACATTATAGTCGAAATGTGAAATGAGCTCCATGTGGCAGTGGCCAAAAGGTTGGGGGGGGGCGGGTGAGGAGAGGGGGGGAAGAAGCACTCTCAGAAAGTTTCAGTTATCCCTTGAAGCTATATTACGACATATACTAGTCCTAATTGAATCAGTGTGAGAACCTTTCTCCCTCCATTTAAATCAGTGCAAGTCTCTGTCCACTTGCCTCTTGAGACACATACATCTGATAAGAAGAAAAGTGCAGGGAACACCAACACCTTTGGTATGACTTTAACATTTTGTTCAATACTTTAACTGCTAACAAAGGAAACACCTCCCCCATGACAGCTTTATCACCAGGGACTGATCCTACAGTCCCTGTTCATCTGAGACTGCAATAGGTGAGTCAATGGGAGTTTTGCCTGAGTAAGAACTGCTACATCTGAGCCTAAATCACAATAAGGTAGGTACTGTTTTCTAGTAAACTTGCTGTGAGTAGTCTAAGAGCCTGAAAAGTACTAAATAGTCATTAGGAGTGTTGATGATGATGATCACTCTGGGGGTTGTGGCTGTTAAATCAATGAAATGAGTCACATCAAACTAGCTGTCTCTTTAGGAAAGACAATGTACTACTCTTTCAAAGAACAGCAAGCATCAAGGATAGCAAATGAGAATGATTAAGAACTGACTAGGAATGGTTAACTTAAGACCAAAACAATATAGTAATACAAGGAATACTGATGTCCAGCTGGGAGAAAGTGCTGTTTGGTGCTATACAGGTATCAGTTTTTGGACCTCTGCTAGATGTGACTTTCATGGAAACATCAACTTTTTAATTCGAGAGAGCATGGTCTAGTTTGGGAGAGCAAGGGGATGGGAGTTATGGCTCTTGGGTTCTGTTCTAGGCTTTCCCACCAACTCCCCGCTTAACCTTGGCAAACACTTAACCTCTATGTGCTGCATTTTTACCTTATGTAAAATGGAGCCAACAAATAATCACTATCTCACTAGGGTGTTGAGGCTTAATTAACATTCATAAGGCATTTTGAGAGCCTCAGATGACAATTGTTTGATGTATTTTAAAAGTATAATTATTATTAAGTAACACACATTTAAATGACCTCTCAGAAAGCAAATGACAACTGATATCCAAACACACGTCTGTTATGTAATGACTGGGGAAATATCCGCATATGCAAAGTAATATATTAGTCACAAAAACATATGGCTCTTGTATTAAATACATGGGATGAAGATGGATTATGAAGACTTTGAAAAGGCCCTTGGTTTAAATGTATACTGCTCTCTGAAATGTCTCGATAAATTTACTGGAACAATTAAAAACAGTTAGATTGTCAGGATGCATTAGACTTAATACACTGTGAAAGAAGGGTTCCAGCAGAACACAACATAGCTAGAGAAAGTGCTAAATAAAAGGGTGGGGAGAACCAGAAGTAGAGAGGAGAGGGACTGAAAGAGAGAAGCAGAAGAGAGGAAAAAGGAAAGAGAAAAGGAAAAAGAGGAGAAAAGGAGAGTGAAACTAACAATAATAGTAATATTTTGCACCTACTGTATCTAGCAGCTTTCACCAGAGTCTCTCAAAGGCCCAATCTTATCCCCTTGATCCATACATGGAAAGATTTTGTTTTCATGGATCTCACCACTCTGGTCTGGAAAAGGGAATCCAGCTACATCTACAGCACTGTTCCCTCTTTGTCAAGCAGCAGTGCAGGGCATGAATTGGGCAGGCTGTGGGAGAGTGGGCCAGGGACAAAAATCCTCATCTCATTTGCTCCACTGAAGGATAACACACCCAGTGCAGTATATGACCTTTTGACAGCCCCGTACCCTAGGGCCATCCATGCTGCTTGAGGACCTCACCTTTTGACCCCCATGAAAAGGAACAATGCCAGTCCCCCAGTAGAAGAGTACATAGCACACTCTTCAAGGGGACCCCCAGAGTTTCCTGCCCCCTGTCACTGAGCAGGGGTATAAACCAGAGAACAGACCTGGTGAAGGCCAGAAAAGATGAAAGTGTAACACAATCAAAGTGATTTACAGAGGAAAGTTACTTAGGAGGATGCATGGGAGGGCAGTAGCTGCTCCACGTGAGCTGTAAAATCACTAAAATTTTAAGTGTGCTAATATTCTCCCTCTGCTGAGCTAGGGGCTTCCTACTGCAAACACTCATGCAGAAATGGTTGCTCTTTGGTATGCCATTCAAGAGCACCAAAATACACACACAAAGGAGTAAATGTTTGCAGAACCAGGCCCCAACATACTCCCAAGTCCTGCATGCGCTCAGTGTGTAAAACTCTCCCTAAAGTCAGTCACTGGCAGAGGTACACACAGAGCCTCTCCAGGAACAGGCCCACCGCAGATAAGAAGAAGACATAGCACACTTGAAAAGGCTGTACCTGCTCCCAGAGCTGTTCACACTTATGTGTAATGTGCTGTTTTATTTTTAAGAGCTGAACTTCGCTTCAAGAAATCATAGGAAATACCCACAGCATTGTGTTGTCCAGGACACTGGTTAGATCTTTGACAACTGCTGTCAGTGATGTGATTCCTAGTCATAAACTTAACCCTCTTTGTGAATTATTCTCTGGAGAAGCTTATGGTGACGTTCTGAGTCATGGTGACTAGCACCTGACTCCCTTCTTCCCCCAAGTAGCCCCATTAATTTCAGTGGGTCTTCCCCGGTGTTAGATCCTGCTCAATGTGAGTATGTGTATCAGAATCTGGCCTTTATTAAGGGACAACCAAATAAACTTTAAATATTCCTGCATTTTTACATTTTGTTTGCTTATATTTCCAAATCCCTTCAGTATTTTAACCAGGATAATTTCTGTTTAATTTGTATTTTTCTAACATGCAAACATTTCTAGCCTGGTTTACCCAATCTCTGTTACTTCTCTGAGAAATTTAATCAAAATCTTGCCATTTCCCCTCAACCATCCCTGCAGTTCTCACAATTTTTGAGTGGTTCCATTATGCTGCAAGACAAGAAACAGAAACCTGGAAGTTTAAAATTCAACAATGTCTCACAGTCTCCTTGCTCCTGGAAAAGGGAATGGCAGAGGAAAAAACCTCCCATACATCTGTAAACAAAGTAAAAGGAAGTGAGTTCACAGTCCACTGAGAAGTACAGGACTCCCATGAAGTAAGCCTTAGTTCATTTAAGGAGAAATACTCCCCTGCCATAGTAGAGAATTATACTTTTCAGGAGGCATCATTACAGGAGCCTTTATCAATGCAACCCTATTCTGCCTTCAGACAAGAGATTGATCAATAGATAAAGACAAGCCCCTCCTTTACTGGTGATGTCATTTCTAGTGACAGCCTTCCATAAGCCTTACAAGCCCTTGGTTCCTCTCTGCCTCTTCCTTTCAAACTTTTGGCCACACCACTGTCCCTCCCTTTCCAGACTGTGGTTACATCTTAACCATCTCCCCTTCCATGTCTTGATATAAGCCTTCTACGTCCTGCCCCCAGCCACTATAAAAGTCCCTTTGCCTAAGAGGAAAGCCAATAGTATTAGATCTACAGCCCAGAACCTATACATCAATTTGTCTGATAAATAGCATTTATTCCTAAAAACAATAAAAAGTTCTAGATAAAAAATCATGAGAAAGCTAAAAAGGAAGATAGAAAGAAGTGCTGAAAAATGTTTTCTAATGGCCTTAAGTTAAAAAAACATTAATGCTTGTTTTCTTTTTTACAAAATTCTCCTAGAATCCAAATTTCAACCAAAAATAACACCACATGGAGAACTGGAGACTAAATTGTAAAAATAAAAAAGATCTACGTTGTTAATGATCTGTGGTGTAGAATAAAAATAGCAAAATAAAATACAGAATTCTGATTCTGATTTTCAGTCCCTCATCCAGAAAGAGGCTAGAGCTTGTTGGACTGGGGAAAAACAGATAAATTGGCTATGGCTAGTCTTAAAATGAAAGTGTGTAATGTGATGAATATAGTCACTTTATGTAGATTGTTTATAATAGTCCCATTATTATAATGAATTATTATAACTGCTGCAATAAATTATATTTATAAAATATAGTTTTTTTGGCTAAAGTGCAGATATAATTCAGAATCATACTTTTATTTTCTTCCACCAGAAGGTTGGTAAAGTTAGCTGAGCCTAACTTTGTTGGGTGGAGAAGCTTGCTGTTAAACTGTTTTGTGTTGTACTCCATTTTTAGATCACAATATGTCTAGCAGCACAGATTTACGGACTCATCCCAAACCTTCTGAACTCAAAGGAAGTTTGGATCAGGCCCTTAAAGCACATTCTGTTCTTCAGCCTGTAGACAGGCTTTGCTTTACTAGTGGCAAGGTGAAATGCAGCATTCTGGAGAGCATATGTGGTTGCTTTCTTGCAGGGTGAATTGTGTCCTGTACAGAAAATAAATGGCAGCTCAGGTTAAAAACTTGTGCGTGTGGGGGGGATTGTTAATGGCATCTCTGAGGAGATCAGCAATGCAGATGTGTGAAGTTAGTAATTTTTACTTGTTACAATGTGAGAGGCAAAACTTCAAATATATGTGAGTGTTCATAATATCTGGGTATTACAATATGTTGCATGAAGGAAAACTCCATGAGCCTCACTCCTCAGACACCAGCTCAGAGAGTTTAGTTCCCAATTAGTATATGGTGTATCTTGGATAGGGAAGGATGAAGAAGAATTGGCAGTCACATATAAGGGTCTTGACTGCCAAAGAAGGAATACAAAAATAACATGGATTGAAAATCATACAAGATGCAGATTTGGCACCAAGAAAACTTTTTCCAACTCAGCACAGAACACTGGAAAAAAGGAAACAAATCATATTAAATGAAGTCACAAGAGAGACAAAATAATTTTTCTTTCACCTACGTTTAATTTATTTTTTTCTTATTTCTGTCAGCTGTGGCAATTTATAATTTCAATATTAGTAAGATTTGGGAGCATTTGAGTAAAGTGATATGCTGAGGTCCATAGGCTGTCTGCCAGTTGAAGTGTAGAGCTCAGGACTGTTCGTTTAAAGGGATACAATAAGGCAGTTCAGCTTCAAGTTGTCCCAAAATGAAGTTCTAAACTTAATGATTCCAAACATGCCTCTTTCCAAACTGATTGCTGATGCATATTAATTATATAGTTGTTTATTTACCCTTGAGTTTTATATCCAGCCTTGTTTATAGGGTGCATGAGCAGATGAGATTTGTACTATTGCCCTCATGAAAGCAGAATAGGATAGTGTTGAGGGCATCATAGACATCTTTCGATGGTCTTGAAAAGGCCAACAAATATGGCAGCCATTTCTCCCCTCCCCTCTGCAAGTCTCCTCTAAAAAGAGTCAGCCAGCTCCCGCAGTGTCCCTCAGCAGGGAAAGGCTCCAACTATCTCCTTAAATGCCTTCCATTAACAAAGAGCATCTACGAGCTAGAGGAGCAGTCAGGCCCACCAACAGTTCCTTTTATTTTGCATATTAGCTTTGGACAAGATACCACAGTGTCAAGATACTGTTGCCTTGGGCAGTTTTTTATAGCTGTTTCCCTTGGCACCAGTCAATGTTTGTATAATACATACCCAACAGTGTAATGTAAGACCCCCAGTAAATTAGTGCATGTCTTATGGCTTGAGAAAAAGTACTCTTGTACAAACTCAGTAAAACATGATTGTGGGGGCAGAATTGGCACTATGTGAGTCAGCGTGACAGGTATGGAAGGGGGTCAGGTATATTTGAAATGCAGAAGTGATGTGAGTGTTTGGAAACTTAAAGGTGAGAACTTTAATTTAAAGTAACTTTCAGTGCCAGGTCTATCAAACTTTATGGTGTCTGTTTAATAGATTATCCCCATTTTATAGGTTGTCATGCTTTGAATACCAAGCTACCATGACTAACTATTGGTTTACAGACTGTTTTTTAGTTGTAACAAAAATTAAAAGCAATAGCTATGGGTGGCTAGCTCCCCAGAAGTATTGGTGTGCTACACTTTTGCATTTAAAGACCTTAACTCTAGCCAGATGGTTACCTTAGGAATCATAGCTTCAGCCACAAGTGACTTTCCACATCTCAACAGTGCTAATGCAATTATTGTAGTCAGAGAACAAGAAAGTTGGGGAGCAGCACTGGATTTCTCTTTTGGCTACACTGCTCTGTGACACTCTGTATCTTGGGGGAACACTGCACCCCCATGTTCATCCTTATAATATGATTGTGTGGTATCCAATGCAAAGTTTGTCATGTTGGGTGTCTTCAGAAGGCTCATGATGCACTGAGCATTGTTGTTATAGTAATGTTATAGGTCAGGGGTCAGCAACCTATGGCACGCGTGCCAAAGGTGGCACGCTAGCCGATTTTTGATGGCACACGGCAGCGGGCTGAGCCGCTCAGCCCACCGCTGCTCTGAGCGGCGCCGCCCGCCACCGCTCTGGGGTTTCCGCTGCCAGCTCCTGCCAGCCGGGGTCCCACCTCCGGTCCCACTCAGCACCCGCTGCCGGCCTGGGGGAAGGAACCCCAGGCTGGCAGCGGGCTGAGACCCCAGCTGGCAGGAGCCAGTGGCCGAAACCCCAGAGCGGGGCTGGGCTGAGCCGCTCATTCGTTGCTCTGGGGTTCCGGCTGCTGGCCCCTTGCATCCCCACTCACCTTGCTTCCCGTTGGAGTTCCAGCGCAGGCCCCCTGCCAGACAGGGTCCAGGCCTCCGGCCCTGCTCAGCCCTACCAGCTGCCAGTTCCTCTCACCTCAGCTGCTGATCTGGGGTTCCAGCTGCTGACCTCCTGCCAGCTGGTTAACAACTGATCACTCAGAAGCCTGTGTGCAGCTTAAAGTATCCAAATATGTGCCAGACATTGGAAAACTCAGCAAGGAAAAGCAAGGGCAAGGATCACACTAAACTGATAAGATCTGCATTTTAATTTAATTTTAAATAAAGCTTCTGAAACATTTTGAAAACCTTGTTTACTTTACATATAACAGTAGTTTGGTTATATAATATATAGACTTATCGAGAGACCTTCTTAAAAACGTTAAAATGTATTACTGGCACGTGAAGCTTAAATTAGAGTGTATAAATGAAGACTCGGCACACCACTTCTGAAAGGTTGCCGACCCCTGTTATAGGTTGTAATTTCATGTATATAGTTATGAGGCTGAAAATGTGTCCTCATGGCTTAAAACAAGCCCGGGCAAAACTCTCCAGGAACAGAGGGGCAGTTCACACCTCATCAGGGTGTGTATGGGACAAACCCAGCCCAGCCTCACAGGAACAAAGGACATTGGCTTAGGCAGCAACAAAGGATCTGTTAGACTCTCGAATGAGTCACCCCTCTTCCCTTGGTCAGTCAGGGACTACGATGAGGTAATGATCACCTGACCCTGAAGGGCGGGGCACAAAGCCAAGAGGGAATAAAGAACATGATAAAAGAGAGACATTTGCCATGCTCTTCCTCTCTCTTCCACCTACATCTACAGACACCACCACCAAGGGACTGAATCGCTGATCAAAGGGGAGAGCCTGGCTTGCCTGAAAGGTGTCTTTGCTGGCTAAGTACACTTCCAGTGCAGCAACCAAGGCAGATGGATACAAAGGGACAAGAAATGAATAATCATCATTAGGGCTGGTTGGAAATTTTTCAACAAAATGTTTTTTTGGTGGAAAATGCTGATTCATCAAAACTGAACTGTTTGTAGGAAAGGATTGGTTTAATCGAATTTCCCATTTTTAAACAATTTGGAAAAAACGTTTTTTGCAATGTCCCATTTTGACATCTCAAAAAGAAAATATTTTTTGATTGATATGGCTTTTCATTTAGAAGGGGAAAAAAAGTAGGAAAAAATAAAAAGGTTGAAATCAAAACAAAATGCTTTGAAACTAGTGACTAGTGATGAGAATTTTTTTTTTAGACTTTCGGTTTAGGAACATTTTAGGCATCAACTTTTTGTCCTGATTCAAGATGGGAAATTTTTTGAAATCTCAAAAATTCTTGTAGGACAGGAAAACAGTTTCCCACCCAGCTCTAATGATCCACTTGTGATTGATGCTCAGTCCCCTGTTTAGAAAAGCTATAACCAAGAAGGCCCTTTTAACAATATGGGAAATAAGATAGACCCCAGAGGGACCCCACCTTTCATATCTTTGTTTTAATGACACATGAATGCCCATCACCAAGAACTGACTCTGATCTTCTTGATAGGGTCTTGTATCTGTTGCAGAGTCATTCTAGTCACCCCAGCAATGTTACCAATGCTTTCCCTAGTTATAATAAAAGGGCTAGGAAGCAGCAAAATAAAGGAACCTTTCCAACCACCTCCCCCACTGCCTCTGGGATGGGAGGGGCATTTATGTGCTCATCCCCTCTTTTCCAGTTAATACCAACATTAGGGGAACCTTCCTCTAGTTCTGGTTTCAGTATCATCTCTGGAGTGAAGTCCACAGAGAGAGAGAGAGAGAGTTGAATTTGCAAACCTCAAGAACTGAGCTCATTTGCAACATATGCTTCTGCTAGTGCACAAAGCACAAGTCCTGCAAATGCTGAAGTGGCATTAAAAGCGAAGCTGCTGCCAAATTAGTGAGTGTAAGTAAAATAAAATTAAGCTATGGAAGTTGAAGAAAATAAATCTGTGCCTCCTTTCATGGGAGAGCACCTCAGTGGAAATTCTACACAGAGTTCTTTTGTATCATTTAGCATCTGGAGGTTCAGCAGTGTGGATCAGTATCACCACTTCTACTAAACTGTCCATTCGGATAGAGAAAAGTTGCTAAATTCAGAATTAGAATAAAAACTGAAGCAATGCAGTGTGCATTTCCAGAGAGGCTGGAGCTGAGGAAATTCAATATGACTACGCTGAGGCTATCTTGAAACCTGAGGCTGCTCAAGTATAGACACAAGACATGTATTATTTTTCAAATCCTAATTTAAAGCCATAAAAATGCATAATTGCTTCTCCAAACCCCTATCTGAATTGTGGTGTCTCAAAGAAACACTGAAATTGTATTTTAGGTTTTCACAGTTACTCTCCAAATGTGTCATTCCTGATTTCTCTCTCATAATGTCAGTGACAGGTACTATCTAAACCTGTCTATCTAAACACTTCAGAGAGGATTTGTTATTATCATGAACATCATTTTGATGAGGGCTTGATCCAGCTCCTGCTAAAGTCAATGAAAATTCTCCAATTAGCTTCAGTGAGCGTTGGATTGGGTCATTAACAGAACACTGTCATTTTACTGCTCACTTTGCCCATCGACAACAACCCGAGCTTTGTGCTTCATGCTTCCCCCACAACCATTTTCTATTAAATCCCCTTTCGTACTGGGGGTTAATGGGACTCATGTCAGCCACTGCTTAACAAAATCAGCCTTTCTGGCCCAGGAAGTAGAATCTCTTTTTTTAAAATGTAAATTTCTGGCCCTCCTCCTTGAGAAGACCTCAGCAAATCATGACAAAATACCTACCTCTTCTGTAGTGCTTTTCAGCTGTGCTTCTCAAACCGTACACAGATTGCAAGTGGGGGAGGAACAAGAAGCTGGGCTACCCTTTGGCATCAGAAGGCTGGCTGAAGGTCCTGAAGTTCCACCGAATGCACATCTTTATGGACAGTGAGTGAGTTACACTGGTGGTGCATCAAAAAGAATCACCTGGCTGACCCTTCCCCAAGCCCCCAGCCCAGCGCTGTGCAGCCTTGTGTGGTAATGGCAGTCAAGAGTCTGTCGTGTTTGGGGCAGGGGGCAATATAATACTGTTTTTGCAGATCCACCCAAAAATGCTGAGACTGGTTTTGCTCGTTAACATTTTCAGCCCTCTGACTGCTCTTCACTCAGGTAACTGCTGGGCCATGGGTATTGCCAGGACCATGGTAGCTGTTGCAAGGAGAACTCCTCTCCTGCACTCTCCACCAACCCTGCAGGGACCATGTGGAGATGCCCCATGTAGCCTTCACCCCTGCTGTCCTCTCTAGAGGCATATTAAGGCAAACCCTTTATTGGTGTAAGCAGAGTCAGGATGAGCTCTACCCTGACATCTGGTGGTGAATTGTGGCGAGTTGTGGAAAAGAACTTCAGGGGCTGATTTTGTTTGCATAGGCACACCCACCCCGCCTAGCATGAGCCCACAGCAGCCCAAATGGTCACTTTGGCTGCTGTGGGATCCCCAGTTTCTCTGTTATTGGGGCAGGAAGAATAAAGTGGTGTTACCCTGATTATGTGAATCAAGGACAATGAAACTGTTTTATGACAGAGGGACTCACCATCAACTAAGTAGCACTCGCTAGACAAGGGACATGGGTTCCAAATTGAAAGTGAATTGAGAGAGGCTTGGGACAGATACTTGTGCTTGATAGTATGTGCCCCCCGTTTGAGGGCCTGAAATACTAATTGCACCTTCTCCTCTCTCTACTGTGGAGTATCAGAGCTAATTTTAATTCCATTAGGAATCTAGTTTCAGGATGCTGAGCTGAATTTACTTTGGGCCAATGGTGCACCAGCACCAAGGCTCCCCTACTACAAGCTGAAATCACTAAGAGCTGAAATCACTGAGTGCTGTGCTGTGCTGGGGCGGGGGCTGAAGCTATGTTGCTGAATGGCTAGCAGAGCAGAGCAGTTTGCAGGATGACTGGACTGGCTGGTGGAGCGGAGTGGCTGGCGGAGCAGAGCAATTCGCAGAATGGCTGGAGTGGCTCACGGGACGGGTGGTGGAGCAGAGCAGTTGCAGTAGAACCCCATGGAGAGGTGGGGCAGTCGGCCTCAGACCACGTAAGGTGCCCCTTAATACCGCTGGACACCCCCCATGCGTGCTGGGAGGTAGAACTCTGCAGATAAACGTTTGGACTCTGGGGCTGCACTGACCAGGGACAGAGACTTTTGGGTTGCTGGATTCAAGAGACTTTTGGGGTGTTGGACTTTTGGGTGATTTTTTGCGTTGCTGGATTTAAGATTGAATCCTGTTTGTGGTGTTTCCCCAACATAATGCCGCATTGTTTCCCTCCTTTATTAAAAGGATTTTGCTACACTCAGATTCCGTGCTTGCGCGAGAGGAAGTATTGCCTCTTAGAGGCGCCCAGAGGGTGGCATGTAATTGTCCCAGGTCATTGGGTGGGGGCTCGAGCCGGTTTTGCATTGTGTTATTGAAACAGAATCCCTAGATACTGAACCTGGCCCTTGTTGTTGCCAACTCAGATGGGCAGAAGGGTTACAATGGTATAGTTGCTACATTTTATTTCTTAAGTCTTTAACCCACTCAGGGGGTGGATTTATGCACCAGATCATTATCCTGCCTTCGTGAAAAGTATCTCATAGTAGGATGAAATGAATAGAGAAAAGGTTAATACTTTTTTCACTACTATTTCAAATATTTGTTATAAAATTAAATTTCTTCAAATGTTTTTCTTTTTTCCTCCAGGTTCCCTGGTTCAGCAGGACTTTCTTTCTTCTTTCCTGCCTTGGGTGCCTGGCTGCCTTTTCTGCAAAGCTTGTCTAGTTCTAGAGACATTTTCATTCCACTTTCTATTGTCTAAACAGTACTGGAAGCATTTCTGACCCTGCAGGTAGACGGCCAAGCCCATGAAGAACCCCAATTATTTAAGTTAATACAGCTCCAAGTGGGTGCAAGGACTCACCTGCACACAGTGGCTTACAGGTTCAGGACCTTTGTTTAACCAGTTGTGTCCAGCAAGAGCATCTAGAGGAAGGGTAGAGAGAGTTTATTCTCCCCCTTCCCAAAACACCTGCAGCCTTTTTCTACCTTTCTCCCCTTTCAGACTCCTTTAAAACTGTCTCTAACTGGAGTTGAGCTGTGCAGTGTAAGGCTAGTCTGCATTCCATTGAAACTCAGCCTGTCTGCTTCACTAGCGCTTCAAAGCACCATGGCCAGGCTGCAGGGGTATGTGGTACTTTCCCTTTGAAATCCCACTGTCAGTCCCCCTCCAGGCAAAGCTTCAAAGGAAAACTTGCTGCGATGCTCAGCAGAACTGGAGAAGGAGCCAGGCTGAGTCTAAGCAAAATGTTACTGTAGGCAGTTGAGCTGGGAGCTAACTCCCATCTCCCAATTCAGTTTGTTACATTAAAAAACTAATTGAAAGGAGAGGGGGCAAAGAAGATGGAAGTGCCTGGAATCATGGGTAAACAAGCGGGAGAGGAATACAGGCCTTGAATGCTATTGCAGCTAAAGTCTATAATAGTTTAAGAGTGACATTTCTATCTCCATTCTAGAAAAATGTTTTAAAGGAGAGGGGGGAGAGAAGTTAATATTAAGATTTTTTTTTTGCCTTAACCTATTTTCTACAGTGGACATAGGGATTTTCCTTCTTTTTCGCCATCAAGACATAGCAGCAGGAGTTGGGGCACAGTTGAGGTCACCCAGCCCATTGGAACATAGCTTTGGACAATCAGTGTCCCTCCTCCATATTGTAACTGTATAGAGCAGGGGTCTCAAACTCAAATGACCCCGAGGGCCGCATGAGGACTAGTGCATTGGCCCGAGGGCCGCATCACTGACACGCCCCCTTGCTGCCCCTGGCCCCACCCCCAATCCACCCCTTCCATGAGGCCCCGCCCCTGCCCTGTCTCTTCTCCACCTCCTCCCCTAAGCGCGCGCAGTTTTAATAAATATATACACTCAGTAATGCACCTCACTCAAAGGACAAAACACGCACTTAGATTTACTGCCTAAGGCTCTGGGAGGGAGTTTGGGTGGGGGAGGGGGTCTGGATGCAGGCTCTGTGCTCGATGCAGGCTCCAGGCTGCGGCAGGGGGTGGGGGTGCAGGCTTTGGGACGGAGTTTGGGGATAGGAGGGAGTGCAGGGGTGAGGGCTGTGGGGCTGAGGGCGAGGGGTACATGATGCAGGAGGGGGCTCAGGGCTAGGGAAGAGGGTTAGGCTGTGGGGTGAGGGCTGTGGATGAGGGGTTCATGATGCGAGGGGGCTCAGGGCTAGGGAAGAGGTTTGGAGTGTGGGGTGAGGGCTGTGGATGAGGGGTTCATGATGTGGGGGCGCTCAGGGCTGGGGCAGAGGATTAGGGTGCGGGGGGATGAGGGGTTCATGATGTGGGGGCGCTCAGGGCTGGGGCAGAGGATTAGGGTGTGGGGGGATGAGGGCTCTGGCTGGGGCTGAGGATTAGGGTGCAGGGGGATGAGGGGTTCATGATGTGGGGGTGCTCAGGGCTGGGGCTGAGGATTAGGGTGCGGGGGGAATGAGGGCTCTGGCTGGGGCTGAGGGTTTGGGGTTGGAGAGGCTCAGGGTAAGGGAAGCCTGCCTTGCCAGTACTGGCGGAGGGCAGGCACTAGGACCCTGCACCCTAATCCTCAGCCCCAGCCAGAGCCCTCATCCCCCCACACCCTAATCCTCTGCCCCAGCCCTGAGCGCCCCCACCTCATGAACCCCTCATCCCCCCGCACCCTAATCCTCTGCCCCAGCCCTGAGCGCTTCCCTTCCCCCCCCCCGGCCCGGCCCCGGCGGGTCCCGCTTCCCTCCCCCACCCCCCGGCCCCGGCCCCGGCCCCGGCGGGTCCCGCTTTCCCCCACCCCCTTACCCGAGCGCGTCTCCGGCAGTCCCGCTCAGAGCCGCGTGGTGAGGGGGCGGGGCTGGGAGCTCCACGCCGAGCGCAGCGCTCAGCCCAGAGCTCCCAGCCCCGCCCCCTCCCCACGCGGCTCGGATCGGGGCGGGGCTCAGGCGCTCGGACGGAGACTCGGCGCTCTATGCGCCGAGGCTCCAGGAGAGGGGCGGAGGCGGGAGCCTCCGCTTTTCTCTTGGGGGCCCCTGCGGAGCTCCCCTGGGGAGCTCCGCGGGCCGCATGTTTGAGACCCCTGGTATACAGGCTATCAGAAAGTAGCAGCTTTTGAATATTACCAACTTGTGATGCATGAGAATGAGTAATTTACGGCCCTGATCCTGCAAACAGTTATGCACAAATTTACACTCATTCCAGATGTGCATGTACATAAAGCTCTGTATTTGTACAAGTTTTTGCAGAATCAGTGCCTAAAAGTGGAATCCGAAGAAGAGGGTAATCACCCACGAAAGCTCATGCTGCAAAATGTCTGTTAGTCTATAAGGTGCCACAGGATTCTTTGCTGCTTTTAAAAGTGGAAAGACTCTGGATCCCATTACCAGTCCCCTAGCCACCCACCCATGAGAGAATCTCTCTCTCGGAAGTGCTAAGATGTCAGACTCCTTGGACGCTGTGTAAACCCTTGACCCTCTAGAACTGGTACTGGACTGTCACTGTTCCAATCTGACCTAGCATGTCCCCTTGTGGGCGGCTGTAATGTGGCAGATGAAGCCTTACTTGATCTTCGCCCAGGTATCAACAATGCTAAGCAGCTCAGAGCACCTCCTTGTGGAGGGTCTCATTTATTAACAGCAAGAGTCAATGCAGAACATAAACAAAACGTTCATCCCAACATCCCAGCAGAGTGACTAGCTCATTCCTAGTTCCTGTCCCACATCTGAGTCCAGTGTTCACCTCGACCCAGGCTCTCGCTCCAGGGGTCTCGTGGTTCCAGTCTCCACACCAGGTTTTAGGCCTCTTGCCCCTACCAGAGTAACATCCTTCTCTGGAGTTTGGGGAGATCTGTTCACTGCAACTCTTCTCCAGGAATAGCAGCTGATCCTTGCCAGGCCAGGCTGCTGGCTCGTGTCTGGGGGATGAGTGGTAAAGCCCACTGACTAGGAAGCTCCCCTCTCAAGAAGCTCCTCTTATAGGCTCCCCATCCTGGTAGAGCTCACCTTCTAGGCTCCCTGTTCAGCCCTCTGGCTCAGGCTTCCCTTAGGAGCCTCCTGCCTCCCTTTGGAGTTTCTCTAACTAAACTTGGGTAACCTTTTATTTGGTCCAAGTACTTGTTTACTAATCAGCCACCTGTGACAGTCAGTCACCCCCAGAAGGGGACTTCCTAAGGCAGTCACAGGCACAGACTGGTCACAGACTGGTCTCTAGCCCCCCCATAAAGAGCAGCTGACCTGTGAGTGACAGGGCTTTATACATTACTATATGCATTTTTCAGTTAATAAAATATAATCTATCATCTGTTGTAATGAGTATACATCTAGGCTGCTTTTCAACGTTGTTCCATTTCCAAATTAAGAAACTGTCCTGTGCTGAGAATGCTTTTAACATTGTTTGTTGGGTTTTCTGGAATGTTTTTATCTCTTTATCTAAGTGGTACCATATTAAGATCTCAGTGTTTTGATGAGGAGAAAAAAAAATAAAATCTTCTACGCGAGGCTGTCCACACAGCTTGGAGCAGTGACTTTCTACTTCTGAAATAGAGACTACAGTTCTGTCAAAGGGCCTATGTGAAAATCGCTGCTGAAACTAACAGACAGTAGTCTACATAATTCAAGGCGATGTGATGGTGGTGGCGGCAGCAGTTTCTACATGTGACAGAGTTATTGTGAAACCTGTTTCCTTTCATACCCAGAAGGCTGTGAAAAAACAAACCAACAGGCAACATAAGCTGAGTATAACCTCCTTTCAGTGTGCACTCCTCACTTCCATTGCTGCTAACAGGAGCTGTGCATACAAGCAAAATTAGAGGTGTGTGCATCCTATTATGTTTACAGATACTGGTACTTATCTAGAAAGGACAGACAGAGCCTATTCTTGAAACTCATGACTCTTAAAAATTCAAAAACTCTTAATGGGCCTGATCCAAACTCCATTGAATCCAGTCAAAAGATTTCCATTGACTTCAATGGACTTAGGATCAGGCTGGATTTATCAAAGCTTTACAAACAGAACTTTGAAGTTGACCTTGACGAAACATCCCTAGTTGCAGGGCCAGTCACCAGGCTGTCTTCAGTGGCCTCACTTATTGTGACTGGGATGTGACTTTTCTATTTGAATAAGAAAGTTATGGGACAGGTGCTACGGAATCTCAGAAGAATTTCCTGTTTAGGCCTTATTCTTAGGGAGCCAATAGATAGTGTGGCTGCTGTCTGGGCTAGTGGATCATAACCCACCAAAGCAAACAGGTTTCCTTGGCTGACCTGGCTTCTAAAGAAATGTTCTGTACTGGCACTATAAAATTGTGGTGCCTGTGCATCTCCTGCATTTTCCCTGCATCAGGGGAGCCTCAAATTCATGCCTCACAACACATTTTGGCTTTTTCTCTATCCAAATGTTGGGAAAGAGTCACAGTCTTTAAAGTATCATGCCATTTCTAAAGCTTTTTTGACAACCCCATGCAAGGCCTCAGGATCATAGTTTGGGAAACAAAAGAGGGGAATCTGGAGAATCCTCAGCCCCTCCAAAACAGCATAAATAAAATAGCCATACTCAGGCTGGCCTGGACAAGAAGGGCTTTCAATGATTTCTCTAAAAACTCACCAAAGGACTTGGACAGATAGTCTTAAGGACAAGAGGCAGTGGTGGAACTGATGGGGGGGAGGTGGGTCAACCATCCCCCCAGGTGGCCCTTAGGTGTATGTGTGGTGCCTTTACATCCATATTATGGAACTGACAAAAGGAGGTCTATGTCACGGGTTTCCATCCAGGGCTGGAACATGAAGTGCCCTGCACTTACCCTGAAGCAGTGGCTCCTATCCTGTGGGTCTGAGCCTGTCTCTCCAATCTGGGTGTTGCAGCCTGGCACACAGGGTCATGTGGCCCTGTGATCTCATGTGCCATGTTGCAACGCCACTCACTTATGACAGAAGGGTGGCTGGGCCAAACCTGAAAAGTACTACAACTCTGTGCTCCAGATCGCAACACCTGGAGTGAGTGTAGGGGCTCGCTCTCCAGCCCACAACCAATGACCCATTCACCTTCCTGTCTGTTGTAAAACCTGGCTCCGCCGCTGATGAGAGATATGGACAGTATGAAGAAAACACACACTTGACACTGGAGTACTGGATTTTAGCACACCAGAAATTTAGCTTTTGGCCACTAGGTGGAGATAATTACTCTTGTTAAGAAACAGTTCAGTCCCTCAGACAGGTCATTTCCTTAGACTTGCAAGAACTTATCTGGGCAAAGAAAAGCTACTTTTATTTTCTGACAGATTGGAAAAGGTTTATGCTTGTAATGCCAAGAGATGAAGTCAACTCTGTTGCAGTAACAGATACATTTTGAGTAATGTGACTTTTGTTTCAGAGTCCTTCCTGTCTACGCTACATTGTACAGCAGTAGGCAAAGGCGTTAGTAATAATGTACTCCGAAGCAATCCTCCCTCAGCCTACAAACATGGGACATAGGATGGATAATAATCCTATAGTCTGTGGAAATTTATACCCACCTGGCTTCAAAGATTACTGGCAGATTGAAACAAAATTAATTGAATAAACCTGTGCACTTGTACAGCCTGGCTAAATTTGCTATGGTCAACATGGCAGTATCATTCTAATTGATTTACAAAAGAATCTTTTGTTTTGGTAGAAACTGCATTTTCATTTGAATTTTTTGATTATATTTATTATTGATTGAGCCTTCACATGTGTTTATAGCTGGGGAGCTTCATTTTAGGGATGTGAAAACTTCAACTGGACAAGTATTGATGCTTATAAAAAAACAATTTTTGACATTTCCCCGTATAAGCATTTTTTTGACATTTCCCCCTATCTCCAGAGCCCATTGTCCACCAACCAGACTCTTCTCTCTTCAGTGGCATCCATGCTCTCTTCCCTCAGTTTGATTCTTTTTTGTCTTCCAGTCTGACCTTCCAAACTGATCTTCTGTCCACCCCCATTATAATCTGTTCTCTGGCTGATAGCCACACCTAGAAACCAGTGACTCCCCGTCTTTATCCCTACATTTCTTTTTTTTTCTTTCACAAGCAGACCACTCTCCATTGGGATCCTGGAGGGAGAACTGTGCTCTGCTAGCACCAATGTCTTCAAATCTCAGAGTTGGCCAAGGCTTCTAGCATGAAGTGCCTCCAGAATGCACTGTGTACCAATACCATCAGATCTAAAATGGACAGCCAGCTCAGCAGGCAACCCTAGGCCTATGAAGATGTCACTGTGGGTCTGTATGAGGTGAAGGGAAAAGTATATGATGGGAGGAAAAGGATAGGGGATACTTACAGGAACTGATATGACCTTGGAAATATTTGGGTTTCATCTGAAATCTGGGCAGTGGTACACACTGCTTTTTGTATTTTTCTGAACTAATTTTTTTAAAAACAAAAACAGTGTCTCTTGGTGGTTTTCCTGTCAGTTGTTGCCTCTAAAACAGATTTTTTAACTCAACATTCACCAAGGAGGAAAGATTCTTCTGCTCCACTGACCACATCAAAGGACCAAGTAAACATATACAGCTATCAGACATTTTAATTGTAAAAACAGCAGCAAAACTTGCTCTCTCTTATTAGTGGCATGTGCACTCGTTCCAGAGCTCATAGTTCTCTACAGAATGAGTTCATTGTGGTAAGTACCCAGCAGCGACGTGTGGGTGTTTAGGCCCACAACTGCACTGAGAATGACATTGTGTATACTGGAAGAATCCGGGAACACATGCCAACAGTAAAAAGCTGTCACAGAAAGAGCTTTTCCCCTGAGTGTTTATTGACTATAACATTCAGTTTTGATTTGAAAAATAACTTCAGTGGTTTGGCTCTTCATTTTTTAGGGATACCCATCTTCTTTGGAAATATTTGACAACACTTTTCAATGAAAGAACATTATACACCCACCTGGATATGTATACTTGGAATAAATTGTCATCGCCCCCCACCACCTGAATTTAGAACTCACTTTCTCTAGTTTGATTTATAGCTAGCCTGAAATGCCGTTCATTATAATAGGAAATGTAATTTTACTGTACCACCTCTGAGATGTGTCATTGATAATAGATATATCATTCATCTGTTTACACAGAAATATAGCAATGTATTAGATCAGATCAGATCTATCTGCACCAGTGTCCTACTTCTGATAGTAGCCATGACGGGACGCTTCTGAAGAAGGTGCAAGAAACCTAGCAATGGGAAAATACAGACTAATCTGCCACAGGAGAGGCTTTTCCTAACCCCTGCTAACAGGCAGTGGACTTCTCTTCAGGGCAGAGTCCATGGCTGAGACATTGCCTCCACTGAAGTCAGTGGTAAAACTCCCAGACTGGGCCATGACTTCATCCCATATCTTAATACAATATGTGTTTGTAAGCAGGGCTGCACAGAGGTTTTTGGGGGCCCAGGGCAAAATTGGACACTGAGGCTCCTCCACCCTTCCAAAAAATTACCAATGCAGGGGGATGGGAGAGGGAGTGGAGAACAAGTCCACACCACACTCACTCTATGGCTGTGGCTCCTATCCTGTGGGGCTGGCCCCAGCTACCTGCTCCAGGTGTTGTGACCTGGCACACAAGGTCACAGAACCACTCAGGTTTAGCCTGGCTGCCCCTCTGAGACGCTGCACACCAGTTTGCAGCACCACTTGGTTTGGGGACCCTCTCAACTGGGAGGCTGCAGTGGGAATTGCCCCTTTTGCACCTCAACCCTCCTAGTGGTCCTGTTTGTAAGAATATAGCATAATGGGCCCTGATCCTGTTTGGAGCCACTGGGTGCTATTGCAGTATAAATATTATATTAAATCATTATAAAAAATATTCAATTTAATATAACTGGATGTGATCATTATCCATATAAATGCCTAGTTCTTGTTTGCATCTGACAAGTTCTCAGCTTCAGTGATATCATGTGGCAATGAGTTCCACGGATTAATTATTTGTGAAAAAGTATTTTATCAGTTTAAAATATTTTTTTTCAGTTTCATTGAATGTCTCCTCGATCTTGTATTCTGAAAGAGGGTAAATGGGAGCACCTGACCTATCTTCTCTATACTATGTATTACTCCCTAGGCCTGTTTCATGTTTCCTCTTACTCATCTTCTTGCTAAACAGTCTCAATCTTTTTAGTCTTTCTTCATAGCAAAGTCTTTCCATTCATATAGGGCTAGCTCCTGTCCCACTGAATCCAAAGACAGAACTCCATTGATTTAAGTGGGAACTTGATCAGGCCTCTAAATAATTTTTGGAATCAGTCTCTGAAAACTTTCTATTTTTGCTTAGCTTTAGCATTGATTCGGACATGATTCCAGTGAAAGAATTAAATGATGATTTACTACTTTACCACAAATCGTGCCTTGGGCTTTAAAGACAACAATCTTTTGAAGTTTCAATTTATTTGCAAATACTTTAGTGGAAGAATTAAATTCATGTTAAAATGGTCAATTGAAATCATTAGTAGTTTTGTTGGGTAAGAATAACAGGATTGGCCCCTACATTAGGAACATAGGAATTGCCATATTGCATCTGACCCTAGCTCCACCTAGTTCCATATCCTGCCTCTGACGGTGGATATTATTAGCTGCTCCAGAGAAAAGTGAAAGAACTCTGCAGAAGGCAGATGTGGGATAATTTGCCCCCCTCCAGTAGGTTTCATCCTGATCTCCAGTACTTAGAAATTGGCTTAAACCTTGAAACATGAAGTATCCTTTCCAAAATTTGTTATTCATTATAGCTTTGGATATTCTTGATATCGATATAAAAGTCCAATTCCTTTTAAGTATTGTGTTAAGTTCTTAGCCTCAACAACTTCCTGTGGCAGAGAGTTCCACAGTTTAATCACACATTGTGTGAAAACATATTTTCTTTCATCAGGTTTTGGATTTCTTACCTTTTAATTTAATTGAATGCTTTCTTGTTCTTATTATGAGAGAGGAAGAACACAAGTTCCCAGTCTGCCTTCTCTATACCATTAATTATTTGACATACTTTTATCAGGTCCCCTTTTACTTGTCTCTTTTCTAAGGTAAACAATCAGTCTTTTCAATCTCTCTTTTTATGACAGTTTTTCCAAGCCCTTGATCACTCTCATCAATCATCTCTGAACCCCTGTTAATTCTGCAGTGTCTTTGCTGAGATGGGGTGATCAGTATAGCACATATATCCAGATGAGGGGGCACCATTGATTATTCAAAGGCATTGGGACAGGGTGTACCAGGCATTTGATGCCCCTTAATAGGGGTCTTGCCATCTTGGCATGCTTTGCCTGAGGAAGGTATCTTTTCATGGGAAAAACCCCAGCAAGTTTAGACCTCCAAGAAATGTTTAGAGAGGCCACACAAGATCAGCTACTGGCAAAACTAATGAGAAATGGTCTTTGTGGGGCTAGTAGGTCAAGGAACAGGCTGACTTGGCTGAAGGCAATCAGGGTCCAGCAGGCAAAATAAAAAGCTCTGGCTGCTGCTTCTAGCTGCTAGTTCTGTGTGAAGCTGGGACAGGATCTCCCCAGCCTTATTCCAAGGGTCCCTGCCTGGTTAGGAGCATAATTCTGACTGCACCTTTTGGTTGAGCCAATAAAAGATTGTTGTTTTATGCTATGTAATTTTAAGGCCAGATGGCCAACCGGAGTTGAATATCAATTTACAACTGTAAAATTAAGGCAGATTCACATTGTGAGATGCTCAATGGGTTCAGGTGACCCTGTGATGGTGTTACAATACTCTTTGTATTTATTAACCATCCCATTCCTTATACATCCTAAAATCTTCTTAGCTTTTTGACCACATTGACCTGAAGTCTTCACTGAGCTGTCCAGTGACACTCAGGTCCCATTCTTGAGTTGATGCAATTAATTAGGAAAAGTACAATCTCAAAGCAGCCGCATCTTATTTGTTGGACAAAATGTAATTGTCTATAAAAACAAAAAGTGTGCTAAGCTCTTTGTCATTAAAAGTAAGTATGTGCTGGGCTGAACATGTTTACATAGCTAGAGCTGGTTAACTAATGAAAAAAAATCCCAAATGATTTAGTTGGTGGATATTACATTATCATCTAGAGAGGTGGTTGAATGGTGGATCTAATCGTTGTGAATAATTTATCTGATTATTGATGACAAAAGTCAAACCAGTTGCTAATATTACTTGACCAGCTTTATTTTCATCTTGCAGAATGTGCACAAGACAGCTCTGGCAAGAAGACTGAATAATATGAACCTTTAATCTTCAATAGTGTAAGTCAAAGAATGTCTGTCCTCAAACTGGGTAACTGTTCTGTCCCCCTTAATCAGAGTGATTTCAATGGGATAACTCTCAGAATACAGTACAATTCAATGTGAGCAGAAGTGGTAAAATCTGGCCCTTCGGTATCAATTTATAATATTAATATCTGGTTACAAATATTTTGTCTGCTCATACATATATGAGCTCTTACAGCTTGATATCTGTTGAATGTGTACCAGCAGAAAAAGGGGCTAACTTAAAAATAAAAAAATATTATGAAAGCAAACACCCAGAAATCTAGCAACAAATGTTTTATTTTACCTTTTCCTCTTTTGCTGTAATATATGCTAAAATATGTAAATATGCTTTTCAAGAAGCATGTCATTAGCATTTTGTAATTGTATAGATGGCTGTGTTAACATTTTCCACACTCTGTTATTTAACAGAGATGTTTAATATTGTATGTTTACAAGAAACTTTAACACTGAAACAACAAGGAGTCCAGCGGCACCTTAAAGACTAACAGATTTATTTGGGCATAAGCTTTTGTGGGTAAAAAACCCACTTCTTCAGATGCATGGAGTGAAAGTTACAGATGCAGGCATTATATAATGACACATGAAGAGAAGGGAGTACCTCGAAAGTGGAGAACCAGTGTTGACAGGGCCAATTCGATCAGGGTGGATGTAGTCCCCTCCCAATAATAGATGAGGAGGTGTCAATTCCAGGAGAGGCAAAGCTGCTTTTGTAATGAGCCAGCCACTCGGGCTTGAAGAGACTTCAAAGAGAAACAGCAGAACGAAAATTCATTTGCAAATTTAACACCATTAATTTGGGCTTGAATAGGGACTGGGAGTGGCTGTTTTTTTACCCACGAAAGTTTATGCCCAAATAAATCTGTTAGTCTTTAAGGTGCCACTGGACTCCTTGTTGTTTTTGTGGCTACAGACTAGCATGGCTACCCCCTGATACTTGAACACTGAAAGCAGTTCATAATGCAATAATTTTGATAAACTCATGAAAAAGTCTGTGTCATAGGGTTAAAATGAAGGCACTATTAACAGCTTTGATCATTCAAAGTTACAGCGCTGTGGTATTTTATTTATGATGTTGTTCTCATTGCACTAAGGCATCAGACAGCCACTAAGGGGGTAATGTAGCTAGGTATTGTCTTGTAGGATTAAGTAAGAATTTATGGCACAGCAGTTTCTAGAGACAATGTTGTGGCAGCAGTCACAAACCACACGATTGTTTTTCCAGATATAATGGCAGTGTAGTTATGGATTCTGAAGCTTTCTACTCAGTGACAGAAATAAAGCGTTTCTCATACAGAAGAAATGTCTCTGCGTGAACTAGACATTGAATGGGAATGCTCAAGACTGAAGAGGCAACAACAAAATCAGAACCATTCTGTGAGACAACAGAGGTATTTGCTGTGTAACATAGTGAGTATTTAAGTGTGATAGATGGCAATGGATTTCAATTACAGAACACTGGCACCAACAACCAGATGGAGCACTCAGTGAAAAGAGGATTTTAGTGCTATGGTACTTGGCAAGGAAATCAAAAGTAGTGATTGTTTTACAGAAATGCAACTTACAAGTCACAAAACAATGCAGATATACTGATCCCAATGCTATAGTCCTTCAACAGTCTGATCAGGCCTTTGTATTTAGTTAGGGCTAGAGCACTGTTTCTTAAATGTTGGGTCCCGGGAAGGTTCTAGATAGATAGCAGGGCCCGAGGACAGCAGTTCTCAAAGCTGGTCCACCGCTTGTTCAGGGAAAGCCCCTGGCAGTCCGGGCCCATTTGTTTACTTGCCACATCTGCAGGTTCAGCCGATTGCGGCTCCCACTGGCCACGGTTCGCTGTCCCAGGCCAATGGGGGCTGCGGGAAGGGCGGCCAGCACATCCCTCAGTCCACGCCACTTCCCACAGCCCCCATTGGCCTGGAGCGGTGAACTGTGGCCAGTGGGAGCCACAATCAGCCAAACCTGCAGATGTGACAGGTAAAAAAAACCAGCCTGGACCACCAGGGGCTTTCCCTACACAAGCAGCAGACCGGCTTTGAGAAGCACTGCCCTAGGCAAACATAGTGAACCTGCCCTGCACTCACCCTGTTGTAGTAGTACCTGTCCCACAAGGCTGGGCCCAGTTTCCTGTTCCAGATGTTGCAGCCTGGTGCATGGGGCCTCAGTGCCACTGAGGTTTGGCCTGTGCAGGGATGTGATGTTCCTACAGTGTCAGAAAACCCTCCTTTTGTCAGTATAGGGTTCATCTACACTATGGGAGTCATGGCTGGGCCATGGGCAGCCTGCCTGCATTGGTCAGCTACTTAGTTACAGTCAGGAGATAAGTAGTGGGGTCAAGGTCAAGCCAACTCAGGATACCAGGAAATGGGGGGGGGGGTCAAGCACCAAGTTATAGATAGCAAGCAAATAGAGTTGGGGACAAACTAAGGTCAGAAGCCACAGTCTAGGGTCTACAACAAAGCAGGCAGGTAACCTGCACTGTCACTCAGACAGCTCCCTACATTGGCTTCCTGGTTTAGATTCCAGCATAAGCCAATCAGTTAAGGAGTCATGTCACAGGACATCTCTCTCGCTACCCAGTGACCCTCACTGCCTGGCCAGTTCAGGTTTCACAGTCACAAACACACACTAGGCTGTGTAGCTTTCACCAAGGTGTGCATTTATTCCCCTCTTACATAGCAATGTCATGTACTGCAGTTTTCCCTACAGCCCTCACTTCCTGACCCAGGCTCACCCTCTGAGCTTCCTCCTCAACTGCCCTTTGCTTCCTGTTTCCTCCCCTTATATTCTCCCCAATTACCTTGTTACCCAATGATTGTTACCTGGGTGCTCACAATCCCCCACCAGGAAGTGTGTAATTGCCCTCAGCTGGGACTGCAGCCTTCTCCATGCTGTCAGTGATCAAGGGGCTGCTGATAGCACCCTGTCACAGGCTGCCACTCAGGCCGTGCTGGGCAGTACATCCTGCAGAGCCTAGCTGGGTCCCCCAGCAGAAACCCAACCTAAGCATCCAATGGTGATACAGAAGCATCAGCAAACCAGAATCTTCCAGGGTCTAGTCCCACAGGTTCTTACATCAGGGCTATGCTGGCATAATCAGTCTGATTTATCTATGCTGATATAACCTCTGTAGTCTAGACAAGCTCTGACTAAGAACTTACTCTGCAAGGAGCCCCACTGATTACCTGTTGCATAATTAAGAGTGGCAGAATCTGGTGCTTTATAACTTGAGCAAGCCATTTAACCTTTCTATAACTCGGTTTACCTGTATGTATAATAATAATTGTTACTATCCATCTCTTAGGTGCTTGGAGTCTTAACTAGCTAATGTCTGTAAAGCAATCTCAGACACCTGAAGAAAAGGTTTTGGGCTTAGAGCCTGACTCCTCTACTGATTTGTTGTCACCTTCTTTCAAAAGTAGCCTCTGATTTAGATACCCTCGTTTTTGGGGTACCCAAATTGAGCTCCCATGGTCTTGATTTTCAGAGGTGCTGAGCACTTGTCACACCAATTGTCCTCAATTCGTTTTCTCGTATTATAAAACTTTTTGTGCCAGGAATCAAGTCTTCAATATATTTTTTTTAAATAGCATCTAGGACAGTGGGGCCCTGTCCTGACTGGGGCCTTTAGGAGCTACCAGGATTTAAAAATGATTTTTTCCATGTAAAACAAGCCCTAATTTGATCACTAAGTCTAACCAAATGATCAGTATATCGTAAGAAGCAACCCAGTTCTTTGGGGTGTAGATTTATGAAGCTAAGAAAAAAAAAAACAAACTACATTTGAGGTTGAAAGAGCTGTATGCCACTCTCCTAGATGTTTAACATAACAAATAAAGACACCATTAATGTGATTTGCTCTACCATAGGCTGTTTTTACACCCCACAATATTTTATAGTAATAAATAACCCACACCACTAACTCTATAGGACAGTATTGCACATGCCCATTACTGTGAATACTGCACTGACTATGCAAATACAATGACTGTCTTGCTGTAAATCCTACATGTGTTTTCACTGATTTTCTGGGAAAAGGCGTTTTGTCAGCATCATTCAGCATTTATGCCATTTTGTATCAAGGAAGCACTGATCATGCAACTCCAGCAAGTGCACAGGGTAGTAAGTTAGCTGGGATTTCTTTCCTCTGGGTAATTACTGTATGTGATGTAAAATTCATAACATTTCTTGACTGAATCTCAGGGCCATGGAAAGGTCAGCAGGGGCTCTAGACAGCTCAGAGTAAGAGGCATTTCCAGATTTAATGCACTAGGTTGATTTGCACATCAGCAGTAGGGAATGTGTGCGTTGGATGTGCTGGAAAGGTGTCTCTTTGCTTGAATATGACCAGCTGCAAATGTTCCAGTGTGCTTTATTCTTTCTGAGGTCCTTCCCTTTAGTATAAGGGCAATTTCAAGGGTCAACTTCTGGTCCCACTTCTGCAAGCAATTACTACTAAGCACAGTGCTTACAATCAGTTGAAATGTCTTTGGTGCAGGGACTGTCATTTGCTATGTTTGTACAGAACCCAGTGGAACAAGGCCCCAGCCTCATTGACCCTTGGCAGCCGTGTGTAGAGACCAGGCATTTCATGTGATAGTCATGTGTCTGGCAGCCTTGTCACACATTCCCACGTCTCACCTGGATTCTCACACACCTAGTTGAGCTTCAGGGAGGCAGTAGGCATTTGTCTGCAGTTCAGCCCATTGACCACCATGGTGCCCACTCAACAGGCAGCCAGGTGCCCTTGTTCTTCTCCTACTCTGGATCCCAGAGTAGTTGGGAAGAGAAACTGATAGCAGTAGCAACTGCAAAGCACAAGGCGAGGCCTTGACTCCCTCATCCTCAAGAATCAGCTGTAGCAGGCTTCCTCCAGCAGCCACATATATCCCAATACCCACCTGTTCCACTATACACCCCGGTAATGCCAGGAAACAAGCAAACACGCACCGTCCAGCCACCCCAGCACCAACTCATCCAGCACCTCTTCAGATTCTTCCAACCCCCCTCCCCCACTACGACTCCCTAGGCAGCCAAATAGTGCCCAGATCAGTCAGCCATCACCCAGCTATCCCCTGGCAACTTTTAGTGTTCACCCATCCCTAGCACCCTCAGTGACAGCTGCCATGTTTTGTGCATCTCCATGTTCTACCCCAGCCACTGCTTAAGACAGGATGTGTCAAAGTTTATGTTTTATATACAAATATTTGCAAATATGCAAATTATTTCATTTGATAATTTAATAAAATGTCATGCATGGCGCTGCAACTTAGACTATGCCTGTCACCCAGGTATCTGAGCACCTGATTTTAATGGGATTCAAGTGAATGAAATTACTCAAAAGCACTGGATTAAAACAGGAGATGATTTTATCTGATGTAACTATGGAGTTATACTTCTTAAACTAGATCTGTATTTGGCCCATGCTCTGTATTGCTTATGGTACTAATTTAGAGTATGTTGCTGTGAGCCAAGATGGTGGAAGTTGCTTAGGTTAGATGGGAAACTGTTGCCACCTGATCTGCTCAGTGTGGTGGATATTTTTCATGTGGACAGTATCTAATGCTTTAAAGGGACACTGCAGTGTCAAATTAGGCCCCAAATTTCAGTTTTGTAAAACTAAGCTTTTATAGCACTTAGGATCAATAGAAATGTGTTCACTCCAGTTTTTAATTCTAGTAATTTTTTAAAATCAAATAAACATTCCTCTAAACTGTTTTTAGTGGAGGAAGCCCTCAGTGTGAGCAGCACTGATGGAGCGTGACTAGGACTTCCTGTGAATAAGTAGCTTCTCTTCATCGGGGGTTTTAATATTAGGATTTAAGTCATAATCTTTAAAACAAATATTTTGAAAGGTGGATACTAAGGGTTGGGTCTGTATAAATGCAATTAATAAGACTCTGAATTAGTCTCTTTAAAAGTAACAAAAAAGTTAGCTTTGAATTTAAAAAAGGGAAGTGAATGGCACCTACCCAGCCCCAGAGTAAAGACTCCTGTGTAATTGTGGAAATGGAAGACTAGAAGCAGGTTAGTCAGGGTGGAGGCTACCCAGTTTCCTACAGAGAGTGCCAAATATACAGCTAACTAGCTTTGTGGCTGGGCAGTATGAGTCAGTGCCTGGTACAGCAGACCTCAGAGCCCAACATCTTCAGACCAGAGTTAAACCGGTGGAGCAGAGTTATTTACAGTCAGCGTACAGGAACATGGAAGAGCAGGTCCACCTTAGAACTGGCTGCCCTGAACCTCCGTTTGAGAAAACTGGTCTCATGATGGGAGAGGACCAATGTGAAATAGAGAGGAAACTCCCACCGATGCAATAACCAGTTTACTGAAAACAGTGGGCGCCTTAATGGAACACAAGACTCAAGCAGCTTCAGCATTGTCTTCATGCCCCTTGCATGCTCACCCAATACTCTGCATCTATGTAAAGGGATATCAGAATCTTGCCCTCAGTTGTTATCAGAGGGAGTTTGCTTGAATATGACCTGGTAAAAATTGAGTCAGGATCTTGGGATTTGGCCTACAGGCAGCTTCAGTTAACACCGTGACAGAAGTAGCAACTAATGAGATTGTCATGAACTTTCCTGAGAGTGAATAATTTCTCTGCTTTCCTGACAGTCATGTCATAATGTAGTCTTGTGATCTTCATACTTCCCAGCTGTAGATCAAAAAACCTCACAGCTCCTGGGTACACATAAATACCAGATCAGTTCACAAGAGAGTCAAAGGTTTGGGAATAATGTAGCATGCCTGCCTCAGTCAGCACTCATGCATGTTTTATAGATGGAAGTAGTTGCCCATCAGTAGGGATTGTGACCTTAGAAAGCAGACATAGGCCCAGACTCTCTGCTGCTGTGGGAGCAGCAGTGGGGGCCATCAGGGAGCAAGTTACATGTCTCATTCTCTTCTTGTCCCACTCCTCCCTGCTGCTCAGCTTAGAGCAGCCTAGGCTTTGCTTTAACCTACACCAGCTGGCTATGGTCCCCAATGGACCATTCCTCAGTTCAGGATTGTCTGAGTGCTGCTCATCCCTGACATACTCCTGTGCCATTGACTGTGCAGTGGGTGGCATAGGAGATCTTATGCAAACGCTTGTCTCTTACCACTAAATTATTTGCTTTGAGCTACATGAAGACAATGATTACTTCTTGGTGCAACTTGGTCTGTTCCGTCATTAATGTGGAACTTGATATTATCTGATAACTGGCCTGATATTTTATAGAACAGCGTGTTCTGGCTGCCATCTCAACCTCAAACAGTGGCCAAAGCTCTGGTTAGGACACAATGCAAATGCAAACATCTACCTCAGATCCAGAGAAGTATGAACTCTCCGCAGTGTTACCAACCCTTGCAATTTTATCCGGAGTCATGTGATAGTTGTTTGTCCTAAAGCCCCAGCTCCTGAAATCATGTGACTCTGTGAGAGTCTATGCTTTCATTTAAAAAACATAGTTTCTAGCCCTCGCAGTTGCAGACAAGATATTGAAAATACATCTCAAGTGTGACCTGAAGGCTCAGAAACCAGGAAGAAAAATGTTATATACAAAAACGTTATGATTTTTAAGCCAGTTTTATGATTTTTGAAAGCTTGGGTTGGCAACATCATCGCTGTAATTGTTATGTTCTATGTATGGTCTAACTTTTTTTTTTAATTAGCATTGTAACAACCTATTTAATATTGTTACATGATAACAGCCAGGCAAGTGTAGACAGGCACATGTATGGAATTACAACATGAACACAAACAAGTATGGAATTCACATATGACCCTGAGAAATCTGCTTTCCCCTTTCTTCCAGAAAATATGCATATAGTTTCTTCACTCTTTCAGGTAATGAGGCAAGATCCACCTCTTCACTAAGCCTCCCTCCAATAAAACCACCAGGGTCAGCCTTCAGAGGGGCTGGTGAGAGATAAGAGAGGAAGAAGAAAAAAAGAGAAGAATTAAAAAAGGCAGTGTTAGATAGAAAGAAGGATACAAAAGAAACTGAAATGGTAAGAGACCAGAGATAAGATTATCAGGATTTTCTGAATTCTAAGTAAATTGATATGAATGATGCCAAAGTACAATGATAATAAGGTCTTAAAAGTATGAAAAATATGACAGACAGCAGACAGGCTGTCTGTTGTCTGAAAAACAACATTGCCATTGGGTCACATTCAGAAAGTTTTCTTCACAAGCATAAAGACAAGAAGCTTAATGGGTCTGATTCTCCTTTCCTTTACACCACTTTATTAATAGTAATTATTAGTAGTATTATAACAATGGCATCTCTACTGGCCCCACAATGGGGCCCCATTGTGCGAGGTGCTGTACATGAAGATAAATTATACATTTGGTGTTCCTATTACTTGCTTTCTGGTTTTTGTGTCTTTAGGAATCACATTATTAGGCATTTCTCCACAACCACAAGGAGCAGAAACTTACTTTTTAAAAAAGAAAAAGAAAGGTGAGAGTGTCGCGTGATCACATGATTCCAGAAACTGGAGATTTACTGAAAACACTAAATATCACAAACTCACAAAAAAAATTGTGAGTTGACAATACTGGTTGCAGTTCATCAAGCAGGCCTGATAATGACAATATAAGGACAGTGGCATAGGTTGGTTTTCAAATCACTGGAGATACTTTTGCAAATGCTCTTCCAATAACTTCTTCATTCCTGGCAGGAAAACAAAATGTGTCATATCATGGTGTAGTACTATGGAGCCTTGTAGAACTCTTTGGGAATAATACAATGTAACCCCCTGCACTAGAGGGTGTCCATATAGTGCTGTGGTATTCTAGTCCCTTTTGGATATTTGGTAGTGTGCTCTGTGTATCATAAACTCTGCTGCAAGAGCTGGAGTGACTCTTGTGTATATTTCATGGGAGAAAAAGGACTTCTGCTAAATACGCATGTGAGCACTGGCAGAAAAGATGAGTAACCTACCTTGACCACCCCACCCCACAGTAGCTGAGGAGAGGAGACGAGAAAGAGACACATTGCCCTGTGGGGCTTCCCAAGCTTGCAACTGGGGGTTCCTTTAGTCCAGACCTCTTAGGAGGCAATTCAGCATTTGCCTATAGATCCCACTGACAGAGGACATTCTCTTCATTGGTCGCACTGAGGGGCAGCTCTCTGTTGTCCTCCTATCATCCAGCTTTAGTGGTTGGCTCATGTCTCCTGCTTGCAGGTTCACCCTCCTGGCCTTCCCTCTGCAGACAGCCCCCCAGCCCATAGGTGCCAAGATTTGTGCGGCTCCCTGAGATATTTTAGGCAAATTTAATTAACTGATTTGCATATTTGCAAATAACTTGTCTATGACCATAGACTCTGATTTGTGTTCAATATGTCCTTTCTGAGCAGTGGCACAAAACTTGGTATCTTTTAGGCTGAGGCAGGTAGGAGAACAAGATACAGGATGATCAGCAGTCTCAGCCCAGTCTGCTGTTTGCCTGATTCTCTTACCCTCATGACAACACTTCCTCTTCCTGGTAACATAGTGCCCTCTATTGACTTGAAGCTGAGCTGGGTCTGTGGCCCTCCCAGAATTTCATGTGACCCAGTCCTTTCCACCCAGCAGCTCATTTGAGGAAAGAGGACGTATCCATCCAATGATGAACCAACAGCTTCATTGCAATATTTAAGATTTGAATTTGAAAGAAACTGAGGGAGAGGGAACTAGAACTTGGGTAGTGTTTAATATAATTTGATGTTAAAAGCGTTGATAATGGCACATTACGATTGAAAATGTAATAAAAATAAACTCAGGAAAGGTTATGATTTCCAATGGCAACTGTAACTCCCTCCTGGCATGCATGCAGCAATTTGTACTATGGTACATGCTATTAAACTTCCTAGAGAGTTTACCTTTGGACTGAGAATAACTGCACGCACACAGCTAAAGACACACAATCAGACTGAGGGTAAAGTTCTGAAAAGCTGTAAGAGCCTGAAAATTAAAAGTTGAAATGAAAGGGCCTCCCCTCCTCAACCATAACTTTAGCATCACTACCCGACTGCTTTGTCCGCAGAAGCTCCAGAGTGAAGGAGAATCTTGTAATCACTGAAACTGCAACTGCTATCCTATCTGTTTTAATCAGATTTTGATTTGAAGCCCATGGTAGTTACTTAATTGATTTAAAGAAAGTTTTGGTTCAAAATATCACTGCATTTTGGCTCTTGTGTACTAGGAGCAGCCTTTGTTTTAAGAGTCTGTGTACATGCATGGGTGTTTGTGTACAACACTGCTGAAAATACTAATTCAGCACAGCAGTTCTACCTTCGTATTCATCCAAGCAGGAAGTCAGTCTGTTCACAGTCACTCTATCTTTCCAACACCCTCCCCCTGCCAGCCAAGAGGAGGAGTTTACTCATTACATACCAGTCACTGGCAGATCCCATCTTTTATTTAGGCTTTCTGAAGGCTGACACGCATTCTGTTTCAACAGGAGCTCAGATCTTTATCAGCTTTTATTTGTTCACTTGGTAGAAATCTGAGAGGGAAAAGGTTCAGCCTGTACCTTGGATTGATACACGGTGGGAGACTGAAGGACTAAAACTTCAAAAGGAATTGGGTGTGCTGCAGGAACATGACGGAGGAATGAAACGCCAGCTATGCTGATAAGTGGAGCCTCTGTGTAATTTACGTGTGTGTTTGTGGAAACCTGGCTAGAGAACACACACAAACTAGGACAGCTACGTCCTACCTTCCTAGAGGATCTGATCCAGAGACCTGAACAAGGGTAGGAAAGGAGGTTCTTTTCCCCCTCCCCTCTTTACAAGAAAAACAGGCTTTCAGAGTGATTGTTCATCTATTTATAAAGTGTTACATCAGCTAGCCAGGAAATTCTGTCTCCTCACCTCTTGTAGACTTGTTTTCAAAAGTTACAGCCTGACCTGATTTTCACCATGGTTTATGTGCTTAAATTTACAGAGAGACAAGATACTCTGCTATGAGTTAAGTAGGTGGTGAGAAGCTGGGACAATAATAAAGTGGGAATGAATTGATTTTTGCCAGCTGAGTTTGTGTCTACACTACAGAAGCAAAATGTTTTAGGTGAGGGGAGAGGAGATGAATGTTGTTAACACTTCTAGAAAGAAAATCACTGATAATGCACTATTTTGCTGAATATTGATTGAAAAATACTTAAATTATTTGTTAAAGCCAGAAAGAGTAAAGAGATTTAATTCAATCTGGATGGGGTATTAAATACTTAATAGCTGAGAGATTTGAGATTCTTTTATTTAAAAGACTTCCTGAGCTTTTTCATTTTTTAAGGTCTGTTAATAACACATTCTGGGAACCAGCTTCTGGCCAACAGTATGATTATTCTGACTAGTGTAGAAATGAAGGAGATGGCACTGACTTTCCATAGTTGTTTTAATTCCTATGAAAGCCCTGGGATTTTCCCCACATTACAGGCACCACCCAAGGCAGAGTGCAGAAGCAGAACTGCAATATGGCCTGATCCTGTTCCCCATATCATCAACAAAATTACCATTGGTTTCAATTGGAGGATAATTGGGCCCCCTTTTGTAGCCTGCCTTTCCTCCCACCCCCCATGTGAGGTCCCCTTACTTGATAGCCCTGCATCCATGGATGGCTTTTCTCATCTTGTTAGCAATCTGCTCACTCAGTTTCCATTCAGTGGATGTCAATTGTATGAGTTCCTGATTCACACCCTCAGGGATGTAAATCCACTGCAGGTGCCTCTATGGTTCTTGGGCAGGCGGGGGGGCACAAGTCTAAGGGACCCCACCAGAGCTGTTGCCCTCACAAGGGAAGAGTCAACAGCTTCAAGAGATGTCCTGTAAGGCGGTGGTGGAGGAGAAGCAAGATAAGAGGAGGGCACCCTTGGGGAAAGCTGCCAAATTGCCACCTTCACTGCAGGAAGCCCCCTCCACCCTGTCTGGGCATGTGGAACAGTGACTGGCAGCATCTTCAAAGTTCCACCCATCTGTCAGCTTGCTGCTCCTCCTGTTCTCCTCCAATGTGGGTTAGGGGCCTTTGGGGCAGGTATGGGGAGGGGAAGAATGTTCTGCTCACTCCCTTCATCAGTTAAACTGTGTCCTAATTTTCTCTAGTGTTATCTGTTTCCTTAAACATTTTCCATATTTACTGTCCAAAGCTATAATCTGTAGTTCTTTAGTAACAGAAAGCATTTCATGTTGCTTGCTTGTCTTTAGCATACCAAGGTTTTCTCGGGATACCATCACTATCCATGTTTCCTTTCCAGCTAAACTTCTCACTGGGCCTACCCCAACTCTCACATTGTCTCAGGATGTGACTCCTCATGAAAGCATCCAATCAATAACCTGTGACTCAGTTTACCCAGCAGGCCAGACTCCCTCCCAAATAGGCCTCTGACTCCTAACTGGCCAGAAGAGATTCTTGCTGTAATGTGTCCCTTTCAGACACTACATTGTGTTGAGCGGTGTAGCATGCTGCAGGTTATTTTAGTTGAAGATCTGTTAAAGCATGAAGCAGATTGCTGAGAATCTGCTTATATATATGTGTATATATGTATATATAAGTGTATATACTTTACTACTTGTAACCATTACATCCTGCAAGAGAGCTCATAAAACTTCAGTGGCACTACATTTTGGGTATGCATTTCCATGTGATTGGGGCCTGTATTAAAATGATGCTTTGTAGGTGATGTATCAGTAGCTGGTTTTATACCTAAACCTAAAAAACAATATGCCAGTGCTTGGTGATGTCAGGACAATTTGTCATGTTCCCTGTTAACTTTGTGGAGAATAAGAGTAGGCAAGCTCTGAAACTGAGCTGGCAGCCAGCAAGGGTCAGGTCCATGGGCTGAAGAAATGCCCCGGGAAAAGGAAGTTGAAGTGCAGCAACTGAGCTCCTTGCAATCCTTCATCTTATCTTTGCACAAGCACCAGTTTTTTGGTAGGAGCTCACACTTAATATCCCCATTGCTGGGTCCCCTATCTCTTTCTAATGCGGTTGGCTCCACAGTTGGCAGCAGAAGTCTCCGGGACTCCTTCAGAGGGCAAGAGTGGTCAGGCATAGAGGTTGGGTTGTTTTGTTTTTTAATTTAGAAATTAAAATAAACAAAAATTTGTCTTAATTTTTTTTATGAAAATTAAAAAATAACAAAACATTTGATTCAGAATGCTTCCGCAGTGCCTCCTGGGAATTGAGTTTGGGTGCATTATTGCCCCCATTCTCCTCTATGGGACAGGTGGCCTAACGAGACTACATCTCCCAGGCTGCACTGTGGTCTCCCATCTTGACCACAGTCCCTGACCCTGGTGCATCATAGGAAGTGTAGTGCAAGTGGGGATCTGACTCAGAAGAGCATGAAGACTTCCATGAGGAACCACAGCAGCATTTCCCAGAGTGAAGTGTGTTGGTTTTCAGCATGATGTTTTGGTTGAAAACAGAAAATGTCTCAGTTTTTGAGTGTTTGGTTTTTCAACATAAAGTCAAAATTTTCTGCCATAAGTAGAAACTTTTAATGAAAAACATTGTTTTGTCATGCTCAATTTCCCATTCAAAAAACCATTTCAATTGAAGTATTTTGGGTTTTTTTGGACAAGCCCTAGTAAAGAACCATAGAGAAGCCAGTGCTGTAGGGGGATAGAAAGACCCACCAGTGAAACGTTCCCTGCCATGTTATCCTAATGTAGAACTTCCTTCCACAGGATTTGGAAGCTTGCATAGGCCTTAAGATAGCACCCTACAAGCCTCTGCTTTGAGTGAGTGGCCCCTTTCGTACACTGCTAGTGTTAGCACCTGTGCAGTCCAGTTGACAAGCCAACAAGTTGATTTTGCACACTCATGACACACACATTTAAATGCAATGTTTTGAGAAACCAGGAGAAAGATAAGCTGTGACATTGTACATTATATCAAGTTTCATCCTTGGCTCAATCTGTCACAAATAATTGTATGCCCTATCGTTTCAGCTTCCCTACTTCTAGCGTAGATTTCCCTTCTCTTTCATACAGTGCTGCTTTAACAAAAAGGAAAGTTTGTGGTGGATAGTAGTAACACATAGCTTTTTAGATCGGGCTATGAGACACTCAAGTTAGGCTTGCCAAATATTAATGTGGATATCTCTAGCATCTGGCACTGAGAGAGGTTAGAGACAGGATACTGGATAGATGACCTCATTCCTATCTTCCTGTGTGCTGAAAAGTTTGCTCTACCACATTTTTCTCCATAGGTGGAACTTTATTTTAAAGATATTGTAAAAATATAAATAACCTTCTGACCTTCCTCACTTCCATTTTTTCCTTTACCTTATTCACCATTTCCTTTTCCTCCTGCTTACACTGTTATTTTCATAAACACTGATTGAGATACACTAACCTACTATCCACTATTTCCATACTAATGTATTTGAGAGGAGAAGAAAAGAATTTGCTGAACATTGCTGCTAGTTCTTTCCAATACCCTATATCTCGCAGCAGTTAAGCCCTGATTTTTCACAGGTGCTGAGCTCCCATAGACGTCATTGGAGTGATGGGTGCTTAGCATGCTGAAAATCAGAACCATAATGTGGCTAAGGAGTCACCGTCAACCAGGAGTCCTAGTTATAAGCACAGTTAACTTTTAATTGTGTAGTCTTAGGCATCAAGAGAGTGATTTTCAAACTGCAGGCATGGGCCACCAAGTGAGTTACACTTGTCAAGGGAGCCCTTAAGATAAAGAGATAGGATTTGTATTTAGGATCCACAAATAAATAGAGTGATTCTCTATATTTTCTGTATATGTGACCTCAGTTTTACTTCTTGGGGAATTTAAAAAAATATATATCTTTGTGTAATCAATAGAAACACTGTGGGCATTGAAACAGCTGTGGGAAGGTTGTTTATGAACTATTTAATTATTTTCAGGTAGCTTGGAATATGTAGTATGCTTGGCATACATTGTATGATTACCATAACCAGTCTTGCAAGCGATGATAAGCCATACAGCCATCACTTCTACTTTTGAAGTATTGCTGGGGGTTTTTTATTTTAATTTTTTCATGTGAAAGGCTTCCTCACTGAGATGAAAAGATCCCCCTCCCAAAAAACCCCAGTGACCTAAGGCTTACACTATTACATCATCATTTTGTGGGTGACTTTTGTCTTATATAATCCCATTTTCTTTTCCATTTTAAACTCAGCTATCGAGATCAATGCTCTCACCCTGCATTCTAGAAGTCAAGGTACCATAAACAGACACTATAAAGTTAGCATATATTACCCCACTACTTCTTAAGACTGAGAACACTACTTCTGTTAAATCACAGGAATTAAGAATTTTATTTATTTTTTTTGTCTTGGGCTTCACATAAACACCATCTTTCAGAGCTGTGATCAGGAGGAAAACTATTTCATCGTGGCTCTGTATTGTCTTTGAATATGTAGAGAAGCACTCTGTATCCTGGAGGTATATTTCCGAGTGGTGGTAATCGTTGAAGGTCTGATCTGCATATTTATGAGCAGATTGCCCCTCTGATCTGCCTACAACCTCCTCTGCTCAGGTTTTGCACGCTGTGACACAACTTTGTTGGTGGGACCATGGTCAGCCAGCATATGTGTGATCATTACACAGTTTTTACGCTTATTTGGGGAGAAATGATGCTTGGCTCTGGCCTGGAACCAGAATCTAGCCTAAAATGAAAGATCTAACAGATAACCTAACTCATCCCATTGCCTCCTAGGATATTCAGCAGGTCACACCCAACTGTGAGCCGCCTTCTGCATAGCACTGTGTAAAATTACCTACTGATGGCATCCCAGTGGAACCACATCTTGTAAAAATGGACAAATAAATAGGAAAATAGCATAGAAAAGTGAACATAGTGACAGTTCAACAATCTACAGCATCAGTTTAAAAAATTCAGGAGAAAAGGGATTCTTCTCAGGCAGTACAAGTAGAAGATTACTGGCTCACACAAAACAAAAAATTCAAAGATTTGTGGAATTGCGACACCAGAAGACTGCTCTTCAGCATCTATCCCGCCTCTCTCATTTTTCTTCTTTTTTAGATGGCTCATTAGCATATGGGGGTGTTAAAATTGTGAGACCCTCTCTTTTTTTTCCTCTCCTTTTCTCCATGAGAGAGTGGTGGTGGTAATGGGATTGTGAGATCACAGGAAGTTAATCTCTCCTCAACTAGTTTACTGTCATCTCATTTGTTGATGTCAAGTGAGGCAGGGAGGCTAGACACAGACAAACATACTGGCTTTGACTGTTGTATATTGGGAATAGTAGTAACCTCTATAGAGCAAGGTGAAAGGCATCTTCCTTTATAACACTATCATTGCTCTTTTTCAGTCACTTAAAGCTCTCTCAAAACAAATTATTTGGGGGAGGGGGTTAAAATTTTCTCCACTTGGTCTCACTGTGGAGATGAATTTTATTTTTGGTTCCAGCAAACTCTATTCAGCCTTCTTTTCTTTTTCTTTTCTTTTCTTTTCTTTTCGTACAGATAGCTTGTTTAGCTTGATATACTCAGACGAAAAACACAGTTTATCCAAAACCAAATTTAAACATAGCTTCAGTGCTTAAAATGGAGAGGTCAATAGCATGGCCTACACAAAGTGATGATATATTTCAGCTCCACGTGCTCCTGCTACCGCCCCTTTCCCCATCATTTTTTTAACCAGCTGCACAAAAAAAAGAGGCTATGGAAATAACCACCTGTGTTCACTTACTTTCATATGCACCCACCATCAGACTACTGCATAGATTTAAATATACAAAAGGTATCTTGCTCAGCTTGATTTTTTTTTAGTCTAAGAAAGACTTGATTTGCAAATAAATTTCTGAAAATCTAGTACCCATTCATTATATGCACCCTCTTTGTGACCTCAGAAAATAATACTGCATGTAGCTTTTAATTAAAAATACCAATTAAGCAGAATAAGAAGCTTACATAGGACTACTTGATGATGTCAGTCTATTCATGGGCTTCCTCCTAGAGCATAACAAATGTGAGGAATCATAGAAACGTAGGGCTGGAAGGGACCTCGAGAAGTCTAGTCCAGCCCCCTGTGCCATGGCAAGATCAAGTAACCTAGACCATTTCTGATAGGGCCTTTTCCAACTTGTTTTTAAAAGCTTCCCATGATAGGGACTCCACGACCTCCCTTGGAAGCCTAGGCTAAAGCTTAACTGCCCTTATAGTTAGGTTAGATATTATGAAAAACTTTCTAACTCTCCCTTGCTGCAGATTGAACCTAATATTTCTTGTCCGACCTTCAGTGGACATGGAGAACAATTGATCACTGTTCTCTTCATAACAGCCCTTAACACATGGAAGACAAGTTATCAGGTTCCCCTTCAGTCTTCTTTTCTCAAGATTAAACATGCCCTGTTTTTTTAATGTTTCCTCATAGGTCAGCTGTTCTAAACTTTTTATCATTTTTGTTGGTCTCCCCTGGACTTTTTCCAATTTGTCCACATCCTTCCTAAATTGTGGTGCCCAGAATTGGACACAGTACTCCACCTGAGGCCTCACTAGTGCTGAATAGAGCAGGACAATTACCTCCTTTGTTTTACATACAACACTCCTGTTAATACACCCCAGAATCACATTAGCCTCTTTTGCAGCTGCTTCATATTGATGACTCGTATTCAGTTTGTGGTCCATTATAACCCCCAAATCCTTTTCAGCAGTCCTACCACCTAGCCAGTTATTCCCCATTTTGTAGTTGTGCATTTGATTTTTCCTTCCTAAGTGAAGAACTTTGCACTTGTCTTTATTGAATTTCATCTTGTTGATTTCAGACCAATTCTCCAAGTTGTCAAGGTCATTTTGAATTTTAAACCTGTCCTCCAAAGTGCTTGGAACCCCTCCCAGCTTGGTGTCATCTTTAAATTTTATAAGGATACTCTGTACTCCATTATCCAAGTCATTAATAAAAATATCAAATAGTACCGGACCCAGGATCGACTCCTGCAGGACCCCACTAGAAAAACCCTCCCAATCTGACCGCAAACCATTGATAACTACTCTTTGAGTATCAGAGGGGTAGCTGTGTTAAAGCAGCAAAGAGTTCTGTGGCACCTTATAGACTAACAGACGTTTTGGAGCATGAGCTTTCGTGGGTGAATACCCACTTCGTCGGATGCATGTAGTGGAAATTTCCAGAGGCAGGTATAAATATGCAAGCATCAGGCTAGAGATAACGAGGTTAGTTCAATCAGGGAGGATGAGGCCCTCTTCTAGCAGTTGAGGTGTGAATACCAAGGGAGGAGAAACTGCTTTTGTAGTTGGCAAGCCATTCACAGTCTTTGTTTAATCTGAGCTGATGGTGTCAAATTTGCAGATGAACTGAAGCTCAGCAGTTTCTCTTTGAAGTCTGGTCCTGAAGTTTTTTTGCTGCAGGATGGCTATCTTTAAATCTGCTATTGTGTGTCCAGGGAGATTGAAGTGTTCTCCTACAGGTTTTTGTATATTGCCTTCCTAATATCTGATTTGTGTCCATTTATCCTTTTCTGTAGGGACTGTCCAATTTGGCTGATGTACATAGCAGAGGGGCATTGTTGGCACATGAGTGTAGTCTTTCAACCAGTTGTGCACCCACCTTATAGTAAATTTATCTCAACCACATTTCTCTAGTTTGCTTATGAGAATGCCATGCAGAAGTGTGCCAAAATCCATACTAAAATCAAGGTGTATCACATTATTGCTTTCTTTCCCCGCCATCCACTAGATCAGTAATCCTATCAAAGAAGGAAATTAAGTTAGTTTGGCATGATTTGTTCTTGACAAAAGCATGCTGACTATTCCTTATAACCCTATTATACTCCAGGTGCTTACAAATTGATTGTTTAATAATTTGCTCCAGTATCTTTCCAGCTCCTGAAGTTAGGCTGACTGGTCTACAACTCCCTGTGTCCTCCTTGTTCCCCTTTTTAAAGACAGGTGCTATGTCTGCCCTTCTCCAATCTTCTGGGACCTCTCCCATCCTCCAGGCATTCTCAAATATCATTGCTAATGGTGCTGAGATTGCTTTGGCTAGTTCTTTAAGGATCCTAGGATGAATTTCATCAGGCCCTGCTGACTTGAATACATCTAACTTATCTAAATATTCTTCAACCTGTTCTTTCCCTATTTTGGCTTGCATTCCTTCCCCCGGTTGTCAATATTAATTGTGTTGAGGATCTGGTCATCATTAACCTTTTTAGTGAAGACTGAAGCAAAATAGGCATTAAACATCTCTACCTTCTTAATGTTATCCGTTAACAGGGAAGGAGAGCTAACAAGTAGAGGACCTAAACTTTTCTTCAGCTTTCTCTTGCTCCTAACATATTTAAAGAACCTCTTCTTATTGCCGTTTATGTCCCTTGCCAGGTGTAATTCATTTTGTGCCTTAGTTTTTCTGATTTTTGTCCCTACACGCTTCTGCTGTTTTTCTCTACTCTTCCTTATCAATTTATCCATGTTTCCACTTTTTGTAGGATTCCTTTTTGATTTTCAGGTCATTAAAAATATTCTGATGGAGCCATATGGGTATCTGGGGGGAGGGATAGCTCAGTGGTTTGAGCATTGGCCTGCTAAACCCAGGGTTATGAGGGGGCCATTTAGGGAACTGAAGTAAAAATCTGTCTGGGATTTGGTCCTGCTTTGAGCAAGGGGTTGGATTAGATGATCTCCTGAGGTCCCTTCCAACCCTGATATTCTATGATTCTTTCTTTTGGACTGGAATTGTTTGAATTCAGTTGTGAATTTAACATTGTCTCCTTGAGGAACTGCCAGCTCTCCAGAACTCCTGTTTCCCTTAGATTTTCTTTCCATGGCACCTTACTTACCAGTTCTCTGAGTAAGAGTCTGCTTTTTTGAAGTCCATAGAAATGATCAAGGTGTCCTCTAAACTTTGTCTATTTTATAGAATATGAAAGGAATTGAATTACCTTCAAGCTGCAGCTCAACTCTCAAAATGATAGAGACTTCCTGCTGAGACTTTTGGGCTCTGAACCTTAATTGATTCCATGATGAACTTTTCTATAGTTACCTTAAGTGATGTTTACAGTGCTTCCTTTCTTTTAGTGTCAAATATCCAGTTACCAGAAACCTTAATTAAAGCAACCACACAGAATAGGTCAGATGCTCACTTGGTATTAAACTCTAGTTCATAGTTCACTGTAGTTGAACTATGCCAGTTTATATATACCAACTGAAGATCTGGACCAAAGACTACTCTTTAAAAAAGTAAAGATCAATTTTATACTGACAACACTTTGTATTTTCAAAGCACTGAATAAATATTAGGCTGACTGTTAGTTAATTATTGTCTTATTCATTGGAGGAATTTGTACTTGTTTGTTTTTGTGATGGGAAGATAAGAGCCTCCTAAACATGCCATATATTTTTGCTGTTAGAATTACTGGACAGTTATTCTAGTTTGTGTGACAAACTATGTGTGAATTATGACCTAAGCCTGAACAGAATTTTTGAGGTTGGGATAACTTTCCCTACATGATCATAAGTTTTCATTTTGGTGCACCTCTGCACTTTCTGCTTGAAAAAGATGCTGGGAACACCAAAAATTTCAGAGAGAGCGAGTTTTCATAAGATTTCTGGCATAATTGTGCAGACTCTGTATGTGTTTGGCTAAATAGTCCCATTTCTGGGTGCTTTCTTTGCTTATAGGAACTGAGCATCCAGATTTCTTAAGGTTCACTTGTCACCTGTTTGTACCCATGTAGTATGATCATTTTATAAACCAGTATGAAAGTTCCTTATTTTTCTGACAATCAAAGGTACAGTAGATGTCATTTAAAAAAAAGACTGCTTGGTCATAGCTACAAGTTGAAAACAACTATTTCAATTACAAACATGGGTTAGAGTCTTAGTTACATAATTTTAAAAATCCACCAAATTCCAGGGCTGCAATTGGTGCAGTTTTGTGTACTGGGGGAGCTTTATACGATCTTCCCATTTCCCTATGATTCTGCAGCCAGTTCAGATCGCAGCATGATTTAAAGCAGTCTAAGGACTGCAGTAAGTTGTGCTGGTTGGTAATGGCTCCTGTGGTTGGGGGTGGGAGGCATTTCACAGCTGGAAATTGCCAGAGCTCAATAGCACTTTGGCCACACCCCCTTGCCTGGCCATATCTCCTATGCTATGGCCTGCTTTTCTGCTTTTTATTCTTCCTTTTTATTGTGGGCATAAATAAATGGTAAAATTAAGATTACATGAGGTGCAAAGAAAATATTAATGTAATTGGTGGGGGAAGCAGTCACATAGGTCACAGCTGGATAAAGAATACAGTGTAAACAACATATGAAACAAATGGGATTACATGAGATCTTAATGAGAGAAGTTCTGAAGGGCATTTGGTTTTTTAATGCAGTTCCCAATTTAAGCATTAACTTTAAAAGGTAACTACATGCTCATATATCTGTCATATGAATCGTTCATAAAACTAGTAATTTTTTCCATGAGTAAGATGCTTTGTTCCTCTTCCTGGTCTGCCATAGCCAATATTTCTAAGTAATTATGATTTAGCAGCAACTGTCAGAAAGGCTTTGAACCAGTCTCCTGATTCCATTGCAGCCTCCAGAACTCTGAGCTGGCTGTTCCAGAGGCAGCATACCACTCAGTGATTAATAAAACTTGTGGGAACTGGGCATAGCAATCACAGCCTCATGTGCTATTGGAAATACTGATTTACTGCAACTGTTGGACTAGCAGAATGATACAGGATCGTACAGCACCTCTGGACAGTGCACCAGGTTCATAGCTAATGATGTAGCATTCAGAAAATAATGTAATTAAGAAAGAAATTACTACCTGACAAGTAGTCTGGAATGCTGGTCTGAGTATCTGCTCTTTTCCACAGCACCAGGAAGTAATGGAAGCTTGGCTGTTAACCAGAAACTCTAGTGTGGTTTTCAAGTTCCTACTTAGTTCATCTAATGATTTTTTTTTGGAGGTGGGAACGGGGGGAAGAGGGGGCTTTTCTTTAGACTAAAGAACTTCAGCTCAATGTAAGAGATTTTTTTTTTACTGATATAACAAAAATCATTTGATACCAGTTTTAAAACTGACACCAACAAAAAATTGGAAAAATAACTCGACAAATGATGGGCCTGTGCCAAATACCTTTCAAAAGTTCATATTTAGCTGGCCAGTTTGGATAAAAGCACTGGAAAGAAATTAAGTTAGTACTTTAATAAAAGTCCTTTTAATATCCTTACAATTATATCAGATAGATAGGAAAAACTGAGTGGGGGGGGGGGGGAAAAGGGTGAAAACAAAACCTTGGAAAAGTGTAGCCAACCTAGATAGCAAGGTTAGTTAAAAAGATGGAATGAACTGGAACACAGTAAGATGCACAATATCTGACATGAACAGAGCACATACTCTGGTTTGGAAAGACCATTGGACTCAGTGGGACTACTCCCATGTATGAAGTTATTCACATGTGTTTGCAGTTCTGAGGTCTAAATGTTCAGAATTTGAGACAACTGATATTTTTCTATGCAGTAATAATGCAGGTTACTATTCAGGATGCTCATTATCCAGAATGTTTATCCATCATAGAAAAATTCAATGTGGAATCTTTTTATTTGGACTATAAGGGCTTCATAACTGAAAGCAATAACAATAAAGTTGGCATAGAGGCATTCATTCTGGTTTTAGTAGACTTAAATTATCAGCCTTATCGTAGTTATGTAATGTGGTGTTAATGTCGATTTTTTTGCACTTAGCAAATGTGAATTGGTCATTTGCTGCTGAATGATGCAATGAACCAGTAATGTTTTTATTCAATTAAGCAGGGTGCTGCTTCTGTCAGAAGTAAACATAGGTAGAAGAAAGAATTAGAAGTTCATCTTTGGGATAAAGGTTGGGAGGTCAATGTTATGAACATTTTTATGAACAATGTTATGACAGCTGCTATATCTAACAGTCTGTAAGAAACTCCACAGGTGCAACTGAGAATGTCATAACACTTGTATACATACATGGAATATGTATAATTGAATGTTAATGCTATGAATTAACATTCTGGAGGTGGGATTTATTCATACTTTGTCCAGAAGAATTCCTTTCCAAAAAGGTTTATTTCAAACTAGATGTTTAAAATATGGTTTATTCTTTAGAACCACAAAACAAAAGTTTCTTTCAGGTGTATTTTATCAATGCCAAGAAAACTATATTACAATTAGGAAAGTATCCTGATAGTTAAAATGCTGCAGAAGCATCGGCACACTGTAGAGAAATACTAGATGTCATAATGAAAAGCACAAAGCATCTTTTTTGTGCTCTTCTGTATTACTATTGTAATTTAACTTTTACACAGTATGATAGCCCTGCCTCTTTATTAGATAGTAAGTAGTTTCCATATAGATTTTTTTTGTTATCCTTTGAGGAAGGATCTCACCTGTTCTTTAGTGACAATTTAAAAAAAAAATCTTCAGTAAGATCAGTGTGGCCAGCCTACTACGGAACCATAAGCTGTGGAGGGGGAAAAACAGCACTGGAGGTCAATTTTGAAATCTATATTTATGGAAACTAAGAAAAGGGCAACAGAGCATCCTTAGAGATCTGCAAATTTGCAGATATCTGCCTTATATCTGTGGATATCCACGGATAACGGATCAGATGTGGATAAAAATTTTGTATCCATGCAGGGCTCTAAGCATCATTTAGCACAGGGGGACACACAGACAAGATGATTAACACAGCAATGGTATGGCAAGGAGCAAAACTGACAAGTAATATTAGAGCAGTGTTAACCCCTGAAGTGCTTTGGAATTTACTATGACATGAACTCTTATATTATCTGCCTTCAAGGTATACAGGTACAATTCACATTGAAGTCATTCATAGAATTGTAACTTATTGAATCTGAGTCCTGAACTGGGCCCAGCAACTCTGATACATTGTTTATTTGCTTATCTATGATGCATCAGAACGAGTTCACTTTAAAAGGTTACCCTGACTGCTGTTGAGGAATAAGAAGGGGTCTTAATTTGGGATGTCAGAAAGATCCAGTCCAAGGACCATTTAAATGTTCATATTTGAGTAGATGTTGTTGGACCCTAAGTTATGAAAGATATGTAGAATGCTTTTTGAGTCAGTCTAAAGCATTTTTCTTCATTATGGACGTCTTTTCAATGAAAAATTCTCTGAGAATTTGATAATTCAACTATCACTCCATCTCTTGGCTTCTAAACAAAGGATAAGTAAGTTTGTGTGATATGTTTAAGCACAAACACACATACCCTTGAGTCCAAATACTAAATGGTTAGCTTAAAATCAGTTTTAGGGACTTATTCTAAGCAGGAAATGTCACGTTTATATTTTAAATTTGCATCCAAATCACGTATATTTGGACTGATATGCCAACAGGCCTTTTAGTGGCATCTCTCCCAAGCAGCTGATACCCAGGATGGACTGCTTCATTCACACAGTCTGATTAAAACTCTGATATAAATTTAAGTTAATGAGGGAACATTTAAAGTGGAATAGCCTTCCAAGTAAGGTGGTAGAATCAAGTAAAACTATTGTATTTAAGCAAAAACTGGATGACTATGTGGAAATTGAGTTTAAAAGGTACTAGGTCTCAATGCAACTCCCACTAAAATACGAGTCTTTCCAGTGGCTTAAAAGAGAATTTGAATGGGCTGTTTTGTGTTTGCAAGTAGCCAACCTCCCATTTCAGGATAAGCAGGGACTCTCCCTGATTCTTGTTTTGTTTCTTCCTTCATCCTAGGCTGAGTGTTGGTTGGGTAAGTTGAGGGGGGAGCAGGATGTTGTATGTGCATACTTTTTTATTTATTTATTTAGTCTTCCCATTGCACAGACATTAATACAATCTTAAAGACTTTTCAAATTTACATTTTAATAAGTCCAAAAATTATATAGGACAGAAGGGACAGTGTTGTCATCAAGCCATCCAGACCTACTTCTGGTCCTGTACAAATACTCAATTATGAATACATGCTTAACCTGTCAGGCACAAATCTGACTCTCCCCTCCCTTACAGCGTTGGAGGAGACATACCAATGAGGTTACATCAATGGGGCACTGGTATAAGAGACTTGGACTGCTAGAGCCTGCTCTTATGATTGAAATAAATGAAATTCCCATTAACTTTCATGGCCACAGGTCTGTGATTAAATTGCCCGAATAATCCAATATTTTTAAAAATGTGGAAAATAGATTTGCATTTTGGTTTACTCTGATCTTCCCTAGAGTTTCTAACAGAGATCGTGACAAAGTTATCTATAGACTTGAAACTAGTGTAACATGTTATAGATTGAATATGAAAGTGAGAAGTTCTTTCTCAGCTGAAATGCTGGTTTACTAGAGATTAGTATATACTTTTGATAGAAAAGTTGACCTACAGGAATATCCTACTTTTCTGTTTAATCATAAGTTTGTATTTCTTTGGTAAGCACAAAAAGATTTGAATGGAAATATACATTGATATTTACTTGAAATTAAAATAGGTTTACAAATATATATGTATAGATTCTTATCTTTTAAAACCTATTTTAATTTTAAATAAAAAATACTGAAAATAAATTGAATACCTTTTGTTTGTTTTTTACATTTCTGGACTAGTTTTCCACAAATATTTTTCTCAAAGGAATTTCACACAAGTCTAAAAATGTAAAGCCTTCAAGAGTGTGAGTTTTAGTCAAGTAAACTGTTATATGAAAACATTACTAATGTAGAATTATGAGATATTGTTGTTCCCCTCTCTATAGCAGTGGTGAGGCCTCAGCTGGAGTACTGGGTCCAACTTTGGGCATCACACTTCAAGAAAGATATTAAAAAAATAGAGAGAGTTCAGAGGAGAGCAACAAAATTGATAAGAGGTTTAGAAAGCCTGACCTGTAAGGGAAGGTTGAAAGAATTCAACATGTTTACTCTAAAAAAAAGAAGGATGAGGGAGGACATAAGAGTCTTCAAATATGGGAAAAGATTGTTATAAAGAGGATGGTGATCAATGTTCTTCATGTCCACTGAGGGTAGGACAAGTAATAATTGCTGCCTAAAAACTAAGCCTAAGGAGATATAATTTAGATATTACTAAAAGCTTTCCAACTAAAACAAGGGAGTTTGTGGAATCCCCATCATTGGAGGTTTTTAAGAGTAGGTTAGAACAGTGCTTCTGAAAGTTGGGCCGCCGCTTGTGCAGGGAAAGCCCCTGGTGGCCTGGGCCGGTTTGTTAACCTGCCACATCCGTAGGTTTGGCTGATCGCGGCTCCCACTGGCTGCAGTTCACTGCTCCAGGCCAATGGGGGTTGCGGGAAGCAGCACAGGCCGAAGGATGTGCTGGCTGCCCTTCCCACAGCCCCCATTGGCCTGGAGCAGCAAACCATGGCCAGTGGGAGCTGTGATCAGCCGAACCTGCAGATGTGGCAGGTTAACAAACCGGCCTGGACAGCCAGGGGTTTTCCCTGAACAAGTGGTGGAATGGCTTTGAGAATCACTGGGTTAGAAAACGTCTGTCAGGTATAGTCTAAGTAAATTAATCCTGCCTCAGCATGTGGGGATGGACTAGATGACCCTTTGAAGTCCCTTAAAGCTGCATTTCTATGATTCCATGATTCTGAACAGGTATAATCTGATGATGATTTATATTGAAATCTATAGGAAATATTTTGAAAACTGAAGTACATTTTGCATTACAATGTATTTTTTTAAATAAATCATGGCTGTTTATATGTTCTCTGTAAATGGTGCCAGAGGGTTAGGGTGTCATTTTCAGGTGTCCAACATCCTTAGCCACTTGAAAATACCACTCCTCTCCATATCCATATTAGAATTCATTGACTGTTGTCTGAAAATTAGTTGTAAAGCTTTTTGAAGTCATTAAAAGTGGTACCTGTGAATGTCCTTTTTAGGTGGTTCAAGGATAAAGTTAGTGTGTGTTAAAAATTAAAGTTTTAACTTAAAGTTAAAATGTAGCATGTTTGTACCAGTTGTCTAGTGCCATTAGTAAAAGTGTTAGATTCCAATGGAGTGGTTAGAGGCAGTTTGTTTTAATTGGATTACGTCAATGTTTTGCTTCATCAACTCAGTGTAGCTTTATGGTGAGGATCATGGCAGTTGGAACAGGCTCAGCTGACAGCACTGTGACACACACACACACGGTATATTGATATAAAGCTATAGATAGCTATATAAACCCCCATATATTGGTTGGTATAAACATAATCACCTCATGTCTGCCTTCCACGTTCTTCTTTCCCTAGCAGATCCTCTCAGACAATACGAAATGTTAAGGGACAACACTGTTGTTTAGGGAATCCTCTGTGCCATTGTAGACAGGCAACTAGACCACCATCATAAAGTTATAATTGCCTTTCTTTCTGAAGCAAATGCAGTTTCAAACACAGGAAATAGCTGAATCAGAGGTATGACCATCTCTCTGTCTCTCTCACTCACAATAACCACCTATAGAGGGACTTCTGTAGAAGTGGTTCTGAATCTTTCCAGACTACTGTATCACTTTGGGGAGTCTGATTTGTATTCATTACCCCAAGTTTCACCTCACTTAAAAACTGCTTGCTTACAATATCAGACATAAAAATACAAATGTGTAACAGCACACTAGAACTGAAAATTGCTTACTTTCTCATTTTTACTGTATAATTCTAAAATAAATCAATTGGAGTATAAATATTGTACTTACGTTTCAGTGTATAGTATATAGAGTAGTATAAACAAGTCATTGTATGCAATTTTAGACTTCGCTAGTGTTTTTTATGTAGCCTGTTGTAAAACTAGGCAAATATCTAGTTGTTGATGTACCACCTGGAAGACCTTTGCATACCCCTGGTTGAGAAGCACAGTTCTGTAGGACTGGGAATAAAGGGAGTTGCTGCAGAGGTAGCACTCCCTTCCCATGCACCGGGAGGGATTGGTTGAAGAAGCCTGGGAAGGGGATGTGAAGAAATTTCTGATTGGTAGACATGAAGGGGGAGGGCTAAACACTTATTCTTACCATCATCACCTTCCTGTATCAGGAGCTTATCTACAAACTCAGATGAACAAAATACTAACAGCTGTTGCTATTGCGTACAGCTTCCTAAATTAAAAAAATAAGATTGCTAGCTGGAGTAGAATTTTTCAACTAACCTGGAAGCTGGTGAGTCTTTCTGCTACCCCAGTCAAGACTGACCTAGAGCCCTGGTATTTTAATTTAAAAAATCTGAAGGTTTAATAACTCCTTAACCAGACAAGAAAAATTATGGCTGCAGTAACTTCCTCATTCCCGTGAAAAACTCCAGAAAACTCCACTCTCCATCAGTAAAGCTCTGCACAGACAGCTGCAGCTAGCCAAAGGCACACCCAAAAGTTGCTTGTAGGCAGTTCACTCTGTCCCATAGAAGGACATGTGCACCTTCCCCACCAGGGGGAACCAAGAGGCGTCTGGAAAGTAGCACTCCTGCACATATTTTCATTGAAGCACTCTTTACAGCTCCAAACACAGAGGAGGGGATTGATATTCTCATGACAATCAGAGTGCAAATTTCAAACTCCCATCCACTGGCTGCTGGAGAAGCACTGCCCTGAGCAGGGCAGGCTCATTCTGAAAAGATGTTTACATTGTTTCTATGCTGATGCCATTCATGTATGAAGAGCTAGCATGACCTTGAGGACTCCCCTTCCACTCTCCTATCTAACTAGGGTGACCAGATGTCTCAATTTTATAGGGACAGTCCCGATTTTGGGGGCCTTTTCTTATATAGGTACCTATTACTCCCACCCCCGTCCTGATTTTTCACACTTGCCCTCTGGTCACCCTATATCTAACAGAGTCCTTGTAACCCCGACAAGGCTGGGCCCAGGATTCCTGGGGGGCTCAACCCCCAACCCTGCTGCGGTTGCTAGGACAGGGGCTAGGGTGACCCCATTCCGAGGTACTCTCTCTGCACTGAGTACTTCCCTGACCCACTGATCATTACATACAATTTAAAGCAAATACAAGCTGTTTAATCAACAATTAATTTAAAAAAAGAATAAGGAAAAATGGGAAAGGTTAAAGGAAAACACATCACCCCTCTCTGTGGCAGGGAACATTACAACAGTGTCTCTGGAACATCAGGGCAGTTCACTGTCTGTTTCTCGTAGGTGCCAGGCCTCCTTCTCAGGCCCTGGCTGTGCTGCAGGGACGCTGCGGGTTGGACACTTGCTCTGATGGTGGCCACGCACCTCCGGGCTATGGATGGTGAGACCCTTCTTCCCAGCATTAGCCCACCATCAGGTTAAGATCCCCCTCCCAGTCTGGCCTGCAAGTACCCTTGGCTGGGGGTGTCTTTCTGTGCTGGGCCCTTTGCCCAGAAGCCCCACCTTGGCTGGCCCCAGTTGCTCACCACACCTGGCTCTGTGGCTGCAGCTCTGCTCCTAGCACAGGATCTGCTCTCCCTGGGCTGTCTCTGGCTCTGTGGCTGCAGCTCTCCCTCCAGGACAGGTCTGCTCTGTGGGCTGCTTCTGTGACTCTGCTCCCAGCTCTGACCTGCTTCCTGGGCTGCAGTTCTGGCCCCTCTGGCTAGCACAGCTCTTTTCTCAGCTCAGCTCAGGCCCCTGCTCTCTCCTTAGCTCGGCCCCACTCTGTCTGACCCAGGCAATTCCAGCTCACACGGAGGATGGGACCCCCCCAGCCTCCTGACTCCCTGATTAGCCTGCCCGCCCTGTCAATCAGGCTGACCTGGAGCACTGGCCTCTCCCCATTGTCCTTGGGGACTTTCAGTCTCAGGGTCCTGATTTCTCATCGACCCTTCCCCTTTCTTTTGGCACTGGGAGTTAGCCAACCAAAACACCCCACTGAATGTTAGTAAGGGGGCAACAGTCCCCTTACACATGTAAAAAACAGGGTATTTTCCCCCCTTAACTGTTGATTTTGCAGTCCGTCTAAGCTCTGAAAATCATCTGGGCTTCTTTCCTTTTAAAGCATCTTCACCAGTACTAAAGGATCTGCAGGTCAAATTAACTCTTATTTACACCTATACAATCTTTGTCTCTTGGTGATGTCCTCAGTGACATTGTGCATCCCTAGGTAGAGCTGTACAGGTACAACTGATTGGCAGTTGTTTATTAGGTTCCAGTTATTGAGATGGGTGAAGTAATATCTTTTATTGGACCAACTTCTGTGATCAAACCAGCAAAGGGGGCACCGCTGTAGTCTTCAATAGTGTTTATGTTAATGAAGCCAACCAACAGCTCTCTGATTCACCTACTATAAAGAACTCAAAAACAACCTGTAAGGCTCCCTCCCCTTCCTGGTCGGCTAGTCTCAGGCTAGTCCTATGGGGTCAGGACCAGAGTCTGTAAGACAGGCAAATAGTTAATACCGGGTTTTAACCTGGACGGGGTCACCTCAGGTAGTCAGCCCTTAACTACAGTCTATCAGGGCTGGCTTGGCCTGGGCGGAGTTCAGGCAGCTACCAAGAAAATAATCGTTCAGGGGCTGGCTTTAGCCTGAGTGGAGCTCAGGCAGCCGGCAAGCAAACAGTCTTTCAGGTGAGTGCTGAAGGAGCTCCTCTTCTGGGCTAGAACCTCCTTGCACCGGGTATGGGGTCCGCCACCCAGGGTGGGGTGGTAGGGGGATGCAGGCCCACCCTACTCCACCATGTCCTAGCCCAGGGCCCTGGCAGGGGCAGGATTGGCTGCCCCTGTGTCGGTGGGGATCAGCCGCAACACGCTGACTGAGCCACACTGGGATCTGCAGCCGTCTGCTCCGTGGCTGTCCCTGGGCTACTTCCTGCCTCCTTGGGGTTTGGTACCTGTGGCCTCCAGGCCTCTTCTGGCTCTTCGGGGTCAATGGCAGCGGGTGCTCTGGGCCAATCCTCGTCCACGCCGGGGCATCGAGAACAGCCAGGCGCAGGTTCCTCTTGGGGCCTTTGGAGAACAGGCCGAGCGTCGTCCTCCGTTGTAGGCTCTCCCCCAACTGAGCTGCCGGGACGGCCTTTTATACTTCCGGCAAGGGGGGTGGGGCGATCTAGGCTCCGTCCTCCAAAGGGCATCTAATGCTCCCTCCCCCTTCCAGTCAGAGGGAGGCCACTCAGGCTCACGACACAACCCCACATCACAATTTACACGGGGAATTTAAGGATATCATCAAATCCTTCTCCAAACAATTCCAAGAGAAACTCTACAAACTTATCCCCCACAAACTACCAGGGACCCTCTGCATGCTTCCCTGGATACACAAACAAGAGAGCCAAGTCCGGCCCGTCATATCTGGCCATGGCACTCTTCCTGAAGGAAAATCAAGACTCATAGAAACCATCGTCAAACCACTCACCACACAAAGGGCCAGCTTCCTTCAGAGCACAACTGACTTCCTCCACAAAATCCACCACATCAACAACATCCCCCTGAACATCATCCTTGCCATCATGGATGTCCCCTCCTTATGTACCAGCACCCCTCACAATGAAGGCATAGCTGCTTGCCTCAAATATTTACAAGACAATGGACAACCCTCAGCTATCCACTCCAAACACATTGCCAAACTCATCCATTTCATCCTCACCCATAACAATTTTACATTCAACAACAACATGCTTTGTCCAAACCATGGGAACAACCATGGGTACCAGGATGGCTTCCCCAATACACCTACCTCTTTATGGTCCACCTTGAATGTGCATTTGTCTAGAAATTCTTCAAGAAACCAATGATATACCTGAGATATATCAATGATATTTTCATCCTTTGGGCAGATGGCTTAAACTCCCTCAGATTGCCACCACCGTCCATCTGTTAAACTCTCTGAAACACTCCCACACCAGAATCAACTTCTTGGACATCATGATTGGTTTCAACAATGGAACCCTGCAGATAACTACATACAAGAAATCCACGGATCAGCACACCTACCTTCATAGATCCAATAGCCACTCCAAACACACCAAGAAATCTGTTATCTACAGCCAGGCATTCAGATAACGCAGAATATGCTCTGAGGAGAAAGTCCGGGATATATAACTTAACACTCTCAAAACTGCTGCAAACAAGGACATTCCACCAGAGAAGTAGACCAGATCATGCAATGGGCCACCCAGGTACCCCAAGAGAACCTGCTTAATTATAGAAATAAAACCCCTCTGACCAGTTGTCACCTCCCACCCCACACTGGAACCCATAAAGGGTATCATCAAACAACTATAACCTATATTCAATTGGGACCCCATCCTAAAGGAAATCTTTCCTGAACCCTCTCTTCTGGCTTTCAAACAACCTCTCCAAGCTCATCACCAGAAGCAAACTCCCTGCAGACCAGGACACCAACTGAAAGTGGCTCCAGACCCTGCCAGAACAACAGATGCAAAATCTGCAGACATATCTCCACTGCTACAATTATCAACACTCCTCACAACAAATCTTTCAAGATCCATGGATCCTCCACATGCCTAACACAACATGTGGTGTACCTCATTCAGTGCACTAAATGCCCAACTAGCAACTATGTGGGTGAAACCAGATAATCACTATGCTCTTGAATTAACTCTCACAGGAAAATGATAAAAGACAAAAAGGCACCTGTAAGTGAAAACTTTTCATAAAGTGACCACTGTCTATCAGTCCTTATCCTCAAATGAAACCTGCACAACACTTTCAAAAGATGAGCCTGGGAACTTAAATTAATTACTTTGCTAGACACTAGAATCATGGACTGAATAGAGACAGTGGATTTACGACTTATTACAACAATCTGTAACTCACTAACAACCTCACCAACCCACCCTCTTCCTTTCTTCCCTAAGACTGGAGAAGTGTTAACAGGCCCCTACACCTTGAATGGTGCCTTGAAATATTTGTTAACTACTTATGCTCAACAATCTGGTCAAATCGGTGTTGCCTCTGCAGGACTAATGGGAATAAATTGCAATAAACTGTTTTTGCCACTAAAAGGAACAGATATGACTCTAAACAGGTATGTTGAGCAGGAAGGTGTCATATTTACATGCATTTCTCAGAGCTGTAAGTATAATCTAGTAGAAATTTGTCAGGAAAGTTGGCACAACAGGAGAAATTCATAGGAGAGAACAAATTCCACTTGAAACTCCCTGAGTTTTCTCTTGTAAAGTTTCCTTTGCATTCTCCCTTGAAGGTGATGGATTTTCGATCTTTCTTTAAGAAGGGATGTGGCTTGGAAACCCAGTGGAATTCACGCTTTTCGGGGCAACCAGTTTTCATCCCTGGGATTCTTCAAGGAAGGGGAATTAATGCTACGTAGAGTACACACAATTAATTTGTATGCTTGACACAGCATTACTTCTTAAGGGGATTTCCACTAGGGTAGGCATCAGTCTAAGGAGACCTAGCTATATGATCTCACATCCCAGAATAACCCCGCTGGAAGTGCAGAGCCTTGAAATTCAGGAAGCAGCCTCTGGACAGTTCATGATGAGAAATTAAATTACTACTTGAAAAAGCCTCAGTAGTATGAAAATGAACCTGACACTTTTCATGATTGGACTTTAATTGCCCCTGCCCCCCTCCCTCTTGGCATCAAAATTGTAACACTGTGACAATGGCGATATCTCCTGACATCCACTACAAAGCCCACCAGAGGTCTTAGAAAGGAGCATTTCTCTTGACAGAGTTGAGAGAGAGATTTTAAAACTTGTGAAAACAAATATAGGGAAATATCAAGGAGGAGTTCAAGCAGTGATCGATTAAAAATTACTTTCTTAGGTTAAACCTTATGTATCAGGGACTCATGTTCTTGAAGGGAGAGGAACTAGGGAATGTAACCTGCTGTTCTCCCATTTAACAAGAACTATTTCTCATAACCAAGGAGAGAGGCAATACGATTTTGCAAACAAGGGCTTATATGTACTTACTGAAATGTTTAGACATTGCTTAACATATTGACATATATAACATATTAGTCAACTTGTGTTATTTCAGTTGGGATGGGATTGGGGGTGGAAGATTTCATATTCTCCCCCAGGAACATTTTTTGTTGAACATTCCTGTCATTTAATGCAATCTGGTTTATTCCAAAAGCAGAAAACTTATCCTTCAGAAGTATTGTTATGAGCCACAAGGATGGCATCTCTGGCAAAGGTGATTAACAATATCCAGAGAGGGTGTGAACTCCATCAGAGATAGGGAAACCATCCCAACCTCGCCTTCAGCCTGGTATAGAATTTTAACAAAAGTCTTCTATGAACTGCCTCCAATACATCAGTGTGTTCAAGCAGGAGGGAGATACTTTAGATTGTAAATTTAAATTGATCCAGTTTTCTTTCTGTAATATAAGCAGGGTATTATTCCCAAAAGCTCTTTCAGCAAACCATCCCTATTCAGCAAAACACTTATACGCTTAAACCCCATTGATCTTAATGGGATTTAAGCACCCACTTAATGCTTTGCTGAATTGGGACCAAAGTAAACAGCTATGTTGTAAGAAAGACAAATGCAGCTCCACGGCTGGTGTGAAGGATGTCACAGAAATACATGGAAGATGTGAGAAGGATAGATTGAAAAGTGTGAAGCTAACTTGGCATCAGTCCATTTGCATTCTGTATCCACTCTCAGAATCCAGACTGTAATTGTGTGATTCACCTATCATATGATTTGTTTAGCTGGCAAAGCCACTGTAAAAATAGAACCAGCAGCATTTGTGTGGTTGTTCAATTTAAAAGGGGGATGATTCACATAAATAAGACTTTCAAATTTGTTATGATAGATTGCTAGGGAGAGTGAGTGAGAAAAACAGTTTAATGAGTAATTGGGAACACAGGACGATCTAAAAATAGATGCAACAGAAAACTTGAAACAATTGAGGCTGGTGTATTTTTTTTTGACAATTTTTTTCTCTTTAAGCTCTTAAATTAATTTTTTGATGTCCCTCAAGCAGACTTCAAAATTAACAATGTTGGTAATTTAGCTCTAAAAGTCAAGATGATGCAGATATATTTAAAGAGCCAGTTTAAAACAGAATTCTTGGAAGTAATGCATGTCTCTGTGATTCAGTGTGACTAACAGTGTCTAATAACAGTATGTGACAAATGACACATGTACTGACAATTTAGGGATATGCCCAGAGCCTCTGTTGCATTGTATAGCAGTGACTATAATTTTGTAGATGCTGCTCTGAAATGTATTTGAACACTATCTTTTTGAGATTAGGGTTTGGAAGAAATGGTGTTAATCCCAAATACTGAGAATTTAACCCCATTATATACTGACCAGAAAGTAGTATTTTTTGGTGGCATGCCAGAGTTATTGACAAATGACATTTTAAGAAAAAACATTTAAACACTTAGTTTTATCTACAGGTGCCTTCTTGTGTTGAGTGTACTCCACTTCCACAGAAGTCAGCGGGACTTGGTTTGTTGGATCAGGTACCATGGCCATAAGACCAATTCTGTAGTAAAAGTTTATATGATAAGAATAGATACTCATAAGTCCTAAGAAGCTTGTGGACACCCTACATATTTTCAATCAAAAATATAAATACTTTAAAAATGCCTAAATGCAAGTTTTATCACTTACTATTATTTTTTCTTTTTCAAAAAAGACACTCTCATTATAATTGACACACTCACAAAAGCCAAGAAATTCAAAATTCAGATTCTAATGGGAATCACATGAACTAATAGCCCTTTTGTACTTAAGAATTGGTATTGTTGGTGAAATTATACAGTATATTTCCATTTGTTTCTTGTTAACTACATAGATCAAGATTTCATATACTTAAGGACCCTTGTTTCCGGTTTTTATTTCATTTAGAATTTCTTAGGTGTTTGTTTATTATAAAACTTGAAAAACAGGTGAAAATTACTGGAAAAAATTATCAAAGTTTTCTGGGTAATTATCAGTGTTAATGTTGCAGGATGGAAGGACAGAAAAAAAAACAACAAATAGAGAAAACTAAGAGTATTGAATGTAACAGAAATATAATGCTGTGGTTTATTTCTTTTTAATTTTCTTTTAACAACAGGTTAATAACAGTTTTCTGCTATTACCCTGGATATAAGGGGCTTCAATGTAAATTCCAAAAGTCCTGGGTAGTGTAGACTCACAGCAATTTTTTCAGTGTCTATTTTTTCCACTCAAGACTCATTCTCCTGCAATCTTGAATGTAGAAATATTCGGTCCACATCAGCTGAGACATCAGGTGAGACATAGAGGGTGGGGAAAGCAGCATAACTCAAAGTTGGGAAGTCAGTTCAATGGATTTTCCAAAATTCAAATGGAGCAATGTTGCCATTGTCTGGAGAAGGCATTATTATGTATGCATGGAATTTGCTTTCCAGTTTGGCCTTTTCTTCATTAGAAGCCACAAAGATGGAAAAGATAAAAATATAGTCTTTACATTCATCAGTAAGGCCAAACTTTTGCTATGGAGGTCAAACAGCACAATTACTTTCCAGAATGGTGATCGCTCTTAAAAGACTTACGGGACCTATTATAAGTGACCATTGCTTTCTACTGCTTTGAGAGTTCTGTATGAAAACTTTGGAAAAGCTTTACAAGTGTTTCTCGCTCTCTGGCAAAATGGAAATGAAAAGATTTGTTTGTTTTTCCTGGAATCTCCCCATATATGCTTTTGTGACAAAGTTCTTCACAGACATTGTTGCCTGTGATGTGTGTTAGAGAACGTTGTCTGTTTAAGAACAGAATTCCAATTTTTTCTGCACTTCGTATGATGGCTGAAGGGTTTCAATCAGAAATTAGAAGTACTTCGTTAATTTTTTTGGTTTGAATGCTGATAATTTTAAACCTTTTCTAGTCACAATGTGAATTAGTACTTAAATTTTGCACAGCAAAGACCTCATTTAAGTATTACAGGGCAGAGAAATTCCACGGTGTCTCAGAAAAGGCATCCTCTAGCAACCAAAATGGGTTGGTGTCATCTGAAGGCCATGGGAGAGAATAGAAAAGGAATAATACTTGAACATAACCTCCATCCCAAAATCATCCTCTTTCCTGTCACACAGGAGGGATACAGGGGTAGGAGCTAGGAGACAACAGAGGAAAGCAGAACAGAGGGGAGAAGAAGAGCAGGAGGGTGGGATCTGTGAGGGGATGGAGATGAAAGAACAGGGAATAATCCTGCCATTGATAGTCAATGGCAGTCCTGCAGATCCTAGTCACACAGGGTATGTCTACAGTGCAATTTAAGATCCATAACTGGCCTGGGCCAGGTGACTGTAGTGTAGGCGTCCTGGCTGCAGCCTAAGCTCTGGGACCCTCTCACCTCACATGGTCCTAGAGGCCCATCTCCAGCCCAAGCCCGAACATCTACACCGCAATTATACAGCCCTGCAGCTGAGCCCCATAAGCCTGAGTCCGTTGGCATGGGTCAGCCACAGATTTTTATTTGCAGTGTAGTCATACCCTGTGGAGATGTTTGGCTCAGGCTGGTGCCTGAGCTCTGGGATTCTAGAGGGTGGAGTGTCCCAGAGCTCAAGCTCCAGCCTGACCCTGAATGTCTACACAGTGATTTTTAGCCCTGCAGCCCAAGTCAACTGACCTGGGCTCCCCATGGCTGTGCTGTGGTGTTTTATCCTTATGAAGATGTACCCCAAGACACAGATTCACTAGAAGCAGTGGGGCTGCCACTACCCTGCACCGTGCACTCCTCTAAAGAGCTGGGTCAGGAAAGGGCTCTGTCCAGGGCTCTGTTCCCTGAGGCTCCTCTCTAGGCAGTCACATATCCCCTGGCAATGCTGAAGGGCTCAGCTATTCACAAGGGCAGGTGAGGAAGGGGTGTCTGGTACTGATGGAGACAGCATGTGGTGGGAGGGGGTGCCTGGTATTCATGGGAGGCAGTGTAAGGGGGACAGGGATGCCTGGCACTCAAGGGAGGGCGTCAGGCAGAGGGGAGGGGGATGAGGGGAAAGTGGATGAGCCCTGGAGTCACACTGAAGAGCTGGGTCCAGGGGCTTTGTTCAGCAGAGAAGTGGACAGGGGCCAGTTCTTATTTGGGTGCAGCTTTCTGCTCCCAGTGGCCAATTGTGGCAATGTTCAGGAGTCTTGGGTGCTGGGACCAGGCTCCCTGAGCAAATCTGCAGCAGCCACCAACCAACACACGTGTGCTTTGCTGTCTGGCGGGGACGGTACATGGTGGGAGCCAAGCCCAGGGAGTTCTGGCACCCAAAATTTGGGTTAAAAGGTTAAAACCTGAATACTGGGTTTTTCAAAATCTGGGAATTTTTGGAGGTTTTTGGTAAAAACTGAAAATGAAGGGCCCTACATATAAGTTGGCCTCTAGCAGCTTTTTGATATTAGATTCTAGTAAAGTAGAGTATATTAACCAGTTCAGATCACAGGAAGACAAAAGTTATCCAATTGTTAACTCTTCATTTAGCAAAGAAAAACTTAATGCGATGGCTATATTTATGGTAGCTGTAATTTAACCTAGTCATCTTTAGCTTCCTTCTGGCTTTGCATATCACAAGCAGTTCAGGTGAGATAAAGGAAGGTTTGTGTTTGAGGAAGTCTTTGTGATTAACGAGTGGCACTTTGACCAAATTCAGAGGTAATGTGCAAGTTACACATCAATAAGTGCATTTGAATCTAAGAGAGACTAAGGTGGTGTAATTTACATAGGGTTTATGGCCCCTACGGCCATGAGTCTTCTCTCTTACACCAGTTTTATCTCTATGCAAATCCATTATCTTGTGTTGTGGTTACTGCTGACTTACAATGGCGCTCTGGGTGTCAGGAGAATAAGGCCCTAAGCAGACTGAACGAAGGTGTATGTTACACCAGTACACAAGGCCAAGGCCAAGGCCAAATTCAGAGATGAGTCTGTCTTTGCAGGTTATGGATCTGATTGATTACCTTGTTCATTTACAAAAAGTACATCTTCATTTATACGATTTGATTGTTACTCTGTTAACTTTTCACAACACTGAATCACATGAGAAATATTAAATTCTCCATATGATCAAAATGGTCTTAGTGAAAAGGCGTAGACTAGAAAACAGATTTAAGGAAGAAAGAAGAAATGTTTTATTTTAAAAATCTTAAATTGTGTTCTAGTTTCTACTATTAATCTCCTGTCTAGTTTTTGCCCTTTGCGAAGAGTAGTAATAAACCATTAATCTGGGGGATATAAAAAGTGTGTCCAAGCAGAGGAGAGACAACAGAAAAACATCTTTATATGCTACCCTTTGATAAACTACACTATAATTTAAATTGAGAACTATTGGACAGTTTAGCTTTGTTGTCATGTTTCCTGAGGTTTTATTTTAATTGACAGCACACACACTCTTTCATAACTAGACATTGTTTTCCAACAGTAGACAAGGTGATATAGTAATGAGGAATGATGTATGCTGTTGCCATTTGGATAGGAGAATAATGGGCTAGATTCTGCCATCCTCCAGCCTTGCCTACACAAGAAAGTTTTACCACTTATAACTATATTGATGTACTGCTGTAACCCACCTACATGGGCACTCCTATTCTGGTATAAGAATGGGTTTATTTTTATTTATTTATTTTTGTTTAGATTAAACCTCTTCCAAAGTGACATAAATTAAACCGAAAAAATGCACAGATAGTGGAATAAGAATGTCTGTCTGAATAGGGGCATTATACTGGTCTAACTATACTGGTTTAAATTTGCACGTTAGGTTATACTGAAAAAACTTTCCAGTGTAGACAAGTCCTTACTCATGTCAGCTCTGCCTCAGCAAGGGACATAAACATAACTTTAAGCACATGAGAAATCTCATTGACTTCAGTGGGGTTACTCCTGTTTCAAGGAGTAAGGTACTATTTATTGTAAGAGTGTCAGAAACTGGCTCACTGTAATTGTTATCACAAGCTATTTATTATCCTTTTATAATTGTTTAAAACTCTAACCCTATTACATATTTCAGGCAGTACTACCACTCAATTAGTTTTGAAGAATAGCATTTGATTGTCTTATAATACCTTTCATAATCAACATATTCCAGAAGTGATAAGCTAGTTATTGGTACACCTCTACCCCGATATAACATGAATTCGGATATAACACGGTAAAGCAGCACTCTGGGGGGGCGGGGCTGTGCACTCAGATGGATCAAAGCAAGTTCGATATAATGCGACAAGATTTTTTGGCTCCCGAGGACAGCGTTATATCGGAGTAGAGATGTAGTACAAATTTATGTAGGCAGATATGGCATCTATTATACTTTCAGAAATAGCTAACCCATTAGAACCGGCTTTAAGTAAAAGAATAAATGAGCTAGCTATGTTTTCAAAATGTGTCATGGGATCTTTAACTTCAATTAGAACAATCAGCAGAAATAACACAAAGGACCTCAGTTTAATATCTCAGCCAAAGAATGGAAACCCTAACAATGCAGCTATTCCTAGTGCTGCACAGGAATGTTGGAACTGAGTATGAGTCCAGGTCACTACATGTGAGCAATTGAATTGAGATAATGGCTGATAGGAAGATTATATAAAAAAAACGGGTTAAATGTTAAAGTGAGGTTATAGACTACAATGTCATTCTGTGAACAGGATATTGTGGGGTTCCATGTTTACACACTCTCAAAGATATCTGTACAAAAGGCCTGATCTGACAAATTGCTGAGTGGTAACAGGAGTGGAGGGTACGCAACAACTTGCAGGATCAGGTCCTTAATTTGATTATTTTACAAGTAAATATATATTATTTTTCTAACAACAAGCTTGGCTTCCTCATCTTAAGGTGAAATTGTGTTTTCTCTAGTTTGTGCATCATCACTCATAATGATTCTGCAGTTGCATCTTAGTTAACAATTCCCTACATGGTGCTTGAATCAAAAAATAACCCAGTTCAATCTCTCTTGGCTGTATTGCCTCTGCAAGGCTAACAAAACAAACAAACGAACAAAAAACAACAGAGGGCAGTAAACACTTTATTTTTGTAATTAAAATTAATTTCAAATACACCCAGGTAGCAAATCTTTTGAGGAAGTGGCACTTTTGTTTTTGACCATAACCACACTGTAAGGCTGCTCAGGTGAAGTCACTGAAAGTCAGGAATTCAAGAATTTGGATTCCACTAGCAACGCTGCCCCAGCTGTGTTTAACTTCTTGTATGTATTATGATATACATTTACTGACATAAACAGTAACACATTAACCTATGCATTTAGCAAAAACAGCACACAGAAAATGCTGTATAGTATATACACTGTACATGTAACATAACTGAGTTAGCATAGTGATTGGCACCTTAACTTTGCATTTCCAAATTTTTGATTAGTTTAACTGTACAACCTTAACATTTCATTTTTTTTCATTTAATTTGCTAGGACTTAAATGTTTATGGCAACTTAAAGATTATTTTTTAAGTCCCATCATTTGCTGAAAATGACACCCTTTAGTGCTTTAAATATTTACAGCAACATATAAGTATTTAAATGACTTGAAATCTTTCAGATGACTGCACATTTGGGACAGTTTAAAGGCTCCTGCCATATGAGATAAAATCTTTTTATCAATTTTGAGTTCTGCAATGGTGAAAAATATACACATTCTCCTTTAGAAGAAAAATTTCCACCGCTTTCATTACACAGAGACTTAAGTTGTAGCTGAACTTTGAAATATGGTAAGTCAAAAGCCCCTGAAGTGAATGTTCACAACCAAGACTGAAAAAAGTGTGTGATAAAGTTATGAGCAATTGAAAGTTGGCTTCTGCACATGTGTAATAGCTTCGGTGGGCTCTTTACTGAGATCAAGGTATATCTTATTATTTGTATTACTGAAGCCTCTAGGAGCCCTAGTCATGGTCCAGGACCCCACTGCTCTAGGTGTTGTACAAACACAGAACAGTATCTGTTCTCCCCTTCAAATCAGTGTCACTCAGCTTACCCTAACAGCTGCTATCAGTTGTTAGCAGGGGCTTTCAGCTTCCTAGCCTCTCACTGCACCCTGATTGTCTCTGGTGCTTGGAGACCACCAAGTCTTAAAAGTAATCCCCAGGAGCTGAAATGGCTGGTGTGTAGATGGGAGGGGATTTAACAGAGGAGCCATTTGGAGTTGGAAAGAAACATACAAAATGCTGTGACTGAGGCCAAAAAAAATGTGTCCTCAGCCATTTGGAGTAAATTTAGTTTCTGATGAGGCATCTGTTGTCTTCTCAGTTTCTTGAGGTCCACCACTTGTGGTCCTGATCCCTATTCATATTGGTGTCTCAAAGGAAGTGTGGTAGCCATGGTGTCAATATTCAGAGGCATTGCTAAAACCTCACTGAGCAAGGAGAGGGTGCTGACAATTCTTAAACACACCGAGGGCTGGTCTACACTGGGGGGGGGGAGTCGATCTAAGATACGCAACTTCAGCTACATGAATAGCGTAGCTGAAGTCGAAGTATCTTAGATTGATTTACCTCTCGTCCTCATGGCGCGGGATCGATGTCCGCGGCTCCCCCTGTCGACTCTGCTACCGCCGTTCGCACTGGTGGAGTTCCGGAGTCGACAGGAGTGCTTTTGGGGATCGATATATCGCGTCTCTGAGAAATCGATTGCTACCCGCCAATACGGCAGGTAGTCTAGACGTACCCTTAAACTTTACCTCCTTTGGAGAGGTGATTGAGAAGGCAGAGCTTGTCAATTCCATGTGCAGCTGGACACCTCCAACATTCCATTGGGACGACACTTGTCATGGTCATGAATTATCTTTGTTAATTTGAGGTCAACTGGCATTTATTCTCATGCTGGACCTCTCAACAGATTTTGATTCTGCTGACCATGGGTTGCTGCTTCAGTTGACTAGTGATACTGATGTTCTGCCAGGAACTGCCCTGCAGTTGTTTCTTTCATACCTAGAAAACAGACATAGTGTTCCCTTCCATCCTTCCTGTATTTCTCTCCCTTTTCCTCCCTCCCTTCTCAATAGTCTTACCCTTCCTTCCTTTTCCTACTATTCATGTGCTTCTATTACATCATCTCCTTCCCCCCTTGCCCTATTCCCAAATTTATATTTTAAAAAACAACAAAAAAAGATTTTTTTAAAAAAACATATGTAGTTTTCACATAGCCACTTATCATGGACTACAGCTCATGTGCTTGATTCCTTTTCCTTCACTCTTCATCTGATTTGTCTATGTAGTTTATAAGCTCTTAAGGGAAGCTTCAATCTTTTAATGCCATCCCTACCCCTTCATCTGATTGGGGCTACTGGAATGTAAAAATAATATTAATCAGTGATAGGAAATTGTTTGCCTTCACCAAAAGATTTGAATTGGCACCTCTGTCAAATGATTGCTGCCTAGTTGGGACAGTATCAGCATGGATATATGCCTCAGTCCAGGATGGCAGCATTCAGGAGGCACCTTCTTTCTGCCTTAGTTCCAGATTAGAAATTAAGATGCTTTAGGCTGTTTTAAAAGCTTCAGGAGCTATTGGTTGATAGTCTGATATTTCTGGTGGACTGCAGCTGGCATGAGAGGTCAAGGACTCTCAAGTTGCTTGGGCTGATTCCACTGAGAGCTTGAATATGAAGCTGGAGACCTTAAATTGGACTCTTTATTCAGTGGCAAGCCAGCTGAGTGACTGGAGCACCAGAATGACGTACACGTAGCAACCTGAGCTGCTGAGCATTTTGTTACAGGTAAGGCTGGAGTAGTCTGAATTTCCTGTCTCTCTTGCAGATACTGTCAATTCTCAACAACGATATTGCATTAACTGTAAATTTTTGCAGTTAATTTTGTAAATGTTAAATAACTTGATATAGCAAAGCACTATTGACAACTTCTTGCTGCAGGCTCTGGCTTCGTTAGCCAAGCTGTATATCCATTTTGTCTGACATCTGCATTTTCAGTCTGATGTCACTCAGCCCATTATTTGCCATTGCCTCCCCCTTCATTGTATTAACTGTGAGAAACAAAGAGAAGCTTATAATAGGGACACATGGTAGTGCAAGGGTCAGAAGAGACCAGCACATAACAACTGCACAGGATACCTTCCAAATTAACATTTTAGTTTAAAAAAACATCAGAGTTCCACTGGTTGCCAAGTTTCCCTTTTCATGTCTATTAGCATTTTAACTGTACACTCAAACTCATAATGGCCATGGCCACTGCTGATATCATATTGTTTTAAAATTATTATACAGAAGGAAATAATCCAGTATGATCTCTTTTGTTTATAGCCTGTGTTCTGTGTTGAATTTGATGTAATAGCCTCCTACCCATATCCAGCTACTTCTTTATCACATCAATTACAAACTGTTGCAATATTCCATGTGTTGCAATATTTTGACCTCATACACAGAATTCTTCTGTAGGTTTCATGAATATTCTCTCTTCACATACTGAAGTCACTAGGAGCTGTAGTACCTATCACCACTTTTTATTTTAGGAGCCTAAATATGGTTTTTGGCACCTAACTTCAGGCACCCATGTTTGGAAAATGTAGGCCAAGATTGAAATAACATTTAAACAAATAACAGGAAATAGGTCTGATGACTGTTTAAATTTTTTTGTTATTGTTAACGCCTTTTTAACTTGAATCACTAATGATATTCTTTTTCCAAAACAGTAAAGATTCACCATCTTCTATCAGTTAAGGTAGGGAGTAAGAGTTAACAATGTATATTCTTTGAGATAACAAGTGGATCTTGCAGCAAAACTAGGGAAGAGTAGAGTTGACATTCCTGGCATTTAAGATAATGAACAGAACAATCTTTAATACAGGAAACAGTTTTCTAAGTTCTTTATGTATCATAGGAAGTAAAGGGAACATGTTCAGTTAAAAATCACTTGCAGAGCACCTTTGAAGGGGAAAACCTTTGTTTCAGGCTCCTTTTTAATTAGTTCACCCCTTGTTTCTAGCAATGTCCTGTTTTTGCACACTGATGTTTTCCTTTAGGTGTTTCCTTTATGTCTCTTGCATTCTGTTCTGAGTGAGAAAGGAAAGAAGCAAATAAAAAGCAGTGCTGGCCAACACAGAACATATTTAACAAGGTGGGACATAAGTGTTTTTTGGACAGAAGGTGGCTAAAACCAAAAGGGGAAGTCATACCAGCCCTACGGGTAAAGTAGCTATTTCAGAGCCTGTAAAGTATACTTATCTGAAACCAATACCCATACCAGTGCCAGCTCTCCTTAATGGATCAACCTGAAGGAACTCAAATCCTAAATTCTCTTTCTACCTACATTACTGTTAAGGATAGGTGAACTCATTTTATCTAACTTCGAACACACTCATACATAAAACTTATCTGTTTTCTGTTCTATGGAGAGTGGGATGAGGTAGGAAGAGGGAAAGAGTAGAGAAAAAATTAATGAAAATCTATGGGTAAAGTAGAATTGAGGGGAAGCAGTGACAGATAGAAACAGAGGGGGAGGGAGTGAGGGGTACAGAGGGGAAAAGAGGCAAATTGGAAAAAAAATTACAGAATCTATATAATTGCATATACTTTAGGGCACAACTTGTCTCAGCTTAGCTTTTACAGATGGTTTTCCTTTTCTTTTCCATATATCATGTAGGCTCATAATCTTTTCTTTAATACAGCTAAGGAAAAAAGTTTAAAATACAGGGAAAAGGGTTGCAAATTCAAACTAGTTTTGTACATCTCATTTTGACAGATTCCCAAAATCCAAAATTGTACGGAACTGGGTAGTCTCTCACTACTATATTAGGAGTCTGTCACATTACTTTTCATATGCAAGGAGTTCTAAAGCTCCTTACATGTATTACAGTAGATGTCGTCATACTGATAAAGGAGTGACTGTGTGGCAAATTGAGAGTATAATGGCTACTCTAAATTGTACTTTCACAGCTTTGGATAGAACATGTTTTTTCAGGAGAAAAAAATATATTCACCAGGGCTCTGATCTTATCTGGTACTTTTCAAAAGAGTGCCTGTGCATAAACTATCCTGTGAAGATTATTGTTACCACCATATCACAAAAAACAAAGTAAGATAATATCTTGTTTGCCACTCACAATTACATTGTAGTTCTGCTTGGCCCCAATTATTTTCTAAGGATTTCCATCCTACTATGTAGCTGTTGTTTTGGATACTTCTCTCAGTACATTAGGTTGATTTCTGCGCCGCCCCCCCATCCTTTTTCCTTCCTATCAATGGTCTTGCAGCCTCTATTTTTTGTGGTTTTCTTCTTTTCTTGTAGGTGTTAGGACTAAAGTACTGTAGGGATAGATGCAATCTGCAGACTTACCTTGTGTGTTAGTGCCTTTTCCTGGTAAAGCAGTTCCTTTTCCCTTCTCAGTTCTCTTGGTAAAGCAGTGGCTAAAGTAATGTGAGTACAAAGCATGTATTCTATCACCCATCACCCCAAAAGTATTACATGTTCTCAGTGTCCAAAAATGTGTTCTAGGTGTACATGAACAGACATGATTCAGATACAAAATTCCCAGACAAAACCTTTGTTACACTGTTGTTGTATATAACAATAGCTGGGGATGGGGGGGAAACATTAATAGAATATTATTTTCAGAGAGAGACTGAAAATTAAGAAATTGAAAGTTACGGTTACATTTAAAACCTCCCTTTTTTCTCTCTCCCCCAAGTAGTAGAGAATATAAAAATGCAGATTTAAAATACTTCAAACAACTTTAATTCTGTCCCAGACCCTTGCCACTCTGTGCACCATTCGTGATAGATAGGAATTTATGACAAGTATCACAATATCACAGGAAGGTGACCTGTTATAACTCCAAATATCTTCATCAAAGGCCTAGTGGTTGAGACCTCTTCAATACTCTTATTATTTATTTAAGAACTGACACTGTGTTTGGAGCTGTACAGACACACAATTAAGAGTCTTTACTCCAAAGAGCTTACCATCTAAGATCTCAATCATATATGATCTCCAAGGGGGCACAACCCCATTGAAGTTGATTCACATGTGTAAAATGGTAACTGCCTACCCAATATTAGTTTTTTTGTAATGTACTTTGAGTTCTGTGGATAACAGATTCTGTTCAACTATAAAATATTATTTAAGTCAGAGGATGGCAGAGAGCAGACTCCAGAGTTTATGAATCCCAGCCTCCTTGCTCAGTCCACTAAAGATTCAGCAAAACCAAGCTGGTTTGCACCTTATAAAAACTGCATTGGCACATGCAGAACAACCTAAAATTTGCAAAAGCCAGAATAAATGAGCGTTTTCTAAACAATTTTCACCCAGCCTTTCCAAAAAACAGTCAAAGTACTACAAAGTATCACTAATACCAACTACGTTTCTAAACCTAGATGTTTGAGATTTAATATTTCAAATAATAATAAAGTAGAACAGTTCTCAAAGAGTCAAATATTGCTAACTTTTCATGCTACCTGTTTCTGCAATCAAATCTCCTTTTGGTAGAGGAACACAAAAATACTCAGATGGATTGGTTTAATTTGAATGAATTAGGGTGATGAGCAAAAATGCATGTGTTAGCTTGCTACCTGTGACAACTTGACCTACGAAGAGATAAGTATCTGCATGATCAAAACTCTCACCTGATGATGAGTTTATTTTTCATTTAAAATATTAGCAAATGTTACCTTTTTTCTATACAGAAGCATCTATCATATTTCTAGATATTCTTTAAGATCATGATATTCAGAAAGAACTGTTACATTTTATCCATGATATTAAATAGTCCTAAAGGAACTGAAAATAAGCACTCTCAGAAACTATTAATTCAGACAAACAATGAAGAGTAAGGTTGTGCAAAAATCTGACATATGGTAGGCAAGCTCTATTATTGACTCATGTGTAACTTGGCATTTTGCCTAAATATTGCATCACCCACTGATCTCCCATGCAATACCTAGGTTAACTGGAGAGAGTTGGGATTGAAGTTCCTCATTCTTCCCAAAATCTTGGAGTGGAGCAAACATTCTGCTACAATTTTGCCAAACCTAACATTATGCATTGTTAGTTCACGAGTATCTGAAAGTGAAATTGAAAATAAAAATACTGATCAATTTCACTTTTGCTTCTATTTAAAGCTGAAAAATTAAAAAAAAATATTATAATATAAAGTTATTACTACACTAAGGAAGTGTTTTAATATGCTTACCATGACTATATTCCATTTTAAATATGAAAAAATTAAGGTACTAAAGCTTCATTCTGCTTTTATTGAAGTCAATATGAAAATTTTGGCATTGACCTCAGTGGGAGCAGGAGCCTACGCTCACTGTGTACAAAATTCATTTTGTCTGAGTTATAGGTACACAGGAACAGCATGTGTATTTCATAAGTTACAGGTACACAAAAACAACATTCAAATTTCCTTTTCTTTGATTGTCTTTAAAAGACAGTTTGCCTATTTTTAAGTCCTTTCAGTGGCATTTATTGGTTTCCGCATAATTTTCTGTACCAGTTCCATTACAAGATTCTTAAAATGAGGATTTATCATGGATCAGCTACTGCAGGGAAAGGAGCTACTGTAATAAAACCTTCC